>NW_009649460.1:1206850-1285252 GCF_000708025.1 Charadrius vociferus | reverse complement strand
TCAATGAAAAAGCAGAGTGGGAAGGCTTTTTCTGTTACTCTGAATATGATTGGGAGTTTCTAAATGTGGAGGCAGTCAACAGTGCATCTGCACGTTAGCATTTGTGCAGTAATTTGCTCTACAAATGCAGTATTGATTTCTTAGGAGAACATAGCATACACCTTCAGAAATTTTCCCTGTGTGAAGAGCTCTTTGGCTTTTTGCGTTTCTATCCCCTGTAGAGGGTTCCACAACTTGAAACAGGCTCCCCGGCTACAGAATTTATTACAGTATAGTTCTTCTCTTCTCTTACCCTTTAATTTGACCTTTCTAGATGTAGTATAATAATTTTCTGTCCTATAAAGTTAATTAAGAATTGAACATTTCCACCTGTTAATGCAGTAAAGTGCGGTTGTTCTTTTGCTAGAGCATATTAATAATGTCACTAATTGAGACAATAATTGTCATGACATAGGATCCCTCATTTTGCTCTGAATGAGTTTTACCTATGGGAGAAATAGGCTATGACCTGACATGGGAGATGTAAACTCTAATAATGAGAGAATGTGTTATTAATCATCCTGTAAGGCCGGGGACACCCACAGCAGAAACAATTAGCTGCGGACGGGAGAGGTTCTATGGGGCTGTAGTACCTGTATGCTGTTATTAGGGGCTTTGATACAATCACCCCGTTAATTATTACCAGGCCGTTATTACCTGTGTGGTGGACCGTTATTCCCTCACCTTTCCTATGGAGGAGCACAGTGTTGCAGTGATTCAGACCCCTGCACCGAGTGGATTTTCCTCTGGGGAGCCAGGGCTAGGTGGGTGGTATGGAGCAACCTCAGGTTAGTCTCTGGAAAGCCACATAATGCTGTTAAGACCCCTTTGGGTGCAACTGGTTTTCAGACTAGCTTTTCAGGACAGCGTGAGCCTCAGGAGAATTACATTTCTAGGGAGTAGAGACAGATGTTTTCAAAGCCTTGGGTGGTGGGATGCCACATCCCTAAGAAAGAGGTGTACCCTTTCCCTTGGTTTTACTGATACAATAGGTGAAACATAGAGGGCACAGGGGACTCAGTGGGGTGATTTAGCAGATCTGGGAGAGGCAGCCCATTTTCTTTCATGTCAGACCTGGTTTTTATTCACTCTATCACAGTACCTCTCAGAAACAGCGCTTGAAGTGTGTTTATTGCTCATGAGATTAGATTGCCTTCTGCTTCGCCTTGGAAAAATTCAGTGTGAAGGACTATCAGAAGTTTTTTGTGGGCAAGAAAAAGAGATAAGGATGGGTTAGAGACCTGATTTGCACCTGGGCATTTGGCCTGGCCTGCTTATGTTAACACAAGATTTGGGGTGTTGGCTAGCATGTGACACGGGATCAGGATTTAGGCTTCTCTTATTCTGCCAGGCTGTACTTAAACTCCAGTATCTAACTTTTTTTTTTTTTGGTATAATTTTAAGACCTTGCATCTCTTTGGGCCTTAGTCACAAAAGCTATAAAATATGTCCATGAGCTCTCATTATTTGACCTGATATCTTTTAACACACTGTGTACCTTTGAAAACTGAGACAAAGTCTAAGTGGTTCACTGATGGAAACCTGTAAGCTAATAGGTCTTGGTCCTTATTCTTGTTCTGTGGGACACTGGGGAGGGAGGGGGGGGGGAAATAGTTTTAAAGTATGCTTCTGAAACTATTCAATGAAAATATCAGTATGTAGTTATGTACCTCATATGGGGGTTAATTCACAATGTTTGTACTGATAGAAGTAAGCACAATTTTTGCATTTTTGTGAAAAGAAGGGAGTGGAAAGTAACTACTCTGGACTCATGCTAGGTTGAATAACTTCTGTCCATAGCAAACAGGGTCAGTCATTTGTCATATTCTGTCAGTAGGGAAATGTTAGAGATAATGATTAGTGTGATTTTTGTCTATAGGTAAGTCTTGCACAAAGTGTTAAAATAAATATTTGTTAATCCTTTATATATATGCCTTTCTTCTCAAGATTTGAAGTCTCAGCCATGTTTCTTCAGCAGCATAGTGAAAATCAAAAGCACAGCTTCCTATGTTAGAAGTGCATTATTCTTGGCTTCAGTTGCTTTGCTATAATATGCTGTTACCTTCTGCCTGAATTCAGTGCACTCAAGCATTCTCTTGATCTTCATAACTGCTGCTGCCTACTATTCAGATATCTTCATCAATCTCTTCATGATTGTTCCTAAGGATTTTTTTTTCCTGAGGATCCAGGCTGTTCAAAGCCCATCGGTGTGTTAAAAGTCTGATTAAACTTTCAGTATATCTGACAGGCCTAACTGTGGGGATTCCAGATTAACCATCTGGAAGCATTTGATCTTAAACAGTATTAAAATAATGTTTCAATAAACCCATGTTTGAATGCTACCATGTTTATAATCCAATAAATGCTATCTCAGTATCAGCTTTTATTCACTGAATAAATGACTTCTCTCTCAGCTGCCTCACTTCCAATACCTAGTCAGGGGGTTTTTTTAGAGGTTTTGCAAATTTTTCTGAGCAGGTTTAGATACCCACTCTATACAATAGTGTGCGGTATTTTTATTGAGTGCTTGTTTAAAATATATTATGAGAGTAACGGTTCAAAGAGTTATTGTAACGCTTTGTAAACCCTCTACCAAGTTTTTTAGGAATAGAAAAGTTTTTCCTGTGCCATGTCAAAACAGTCTCTATGGTCACCCATTCTTCTGTTAGTGAGTCAGTCACTAGGGCAGTCCAGCTGGATCCAGCTGAGATCAGTTGTCCTCCCCTAAGGCCCCCAGCAGTCTCAGGTGTGCCTCTCCCAAGGGTTGTCAACCTGAGCTACTGCTATAGCGAGATGCCTTTTAAAGTAGAGAAACTGTTTTCCATAAGTTCTTTCTTTGAATTTAGCTGAGCTTTGACTGCAGAATGCTTTAGATACATAAATCCTAAAACTCAGGTTCCCTTTTGTCTTGATCTTGACTTGCTGCTCTGACTACAAGTTAGCTTCATGAGAGCTGAGGACAGAAAACCACCATGACGCAGGTTGTCATTGAGCTCTGCAGCTGGCAACACTAACTGTAACATCCAAAGCATGCAATCTATAGGCAATATAAACAAATAACTTTCCAGTAGATCCTCCTTTGAAGGAGAAAACGGGCAAGGCAATAGCATTAGAAAGAACAGTTAGTCTGAAATCCTTGCTAAGATGCAGATTTCCACAGACCTTTGGGAAAATATAAGGCAGGATTTTGCTCTGGTTTAGCCAGTCCTCTTTCCCACACAACTTCTAGTTCACTTTTAGTGTCTCTTCTTTGCCCTTACCTCTCCTTTCTGTCGATTTTCATCATGCTCATAAAAAAATACATGAGGAAGCAAGATAAGGTAAGCTAACTGTTAATGCCTATTGAGTATTAGTTGTGTTAAACTAGCTAAGCTCTGCAGAAGACAAAACTGCAGTCACTTACCAAAGAGAAGATAGTGTTTTCATATGCACTCCACCAACCAGAATTCTTTATTCTTGCTAGTCCATCACTTTAAAAAAGAAGGATATTTTAAGTTCATGGAACGGGGTCTGTAAAGCACTTTATTGGGACAAAGGATGCATTGTACTAATAAGATGCTATTAAAAATATGGGAAATGCATGATAGAAGAGTTGTTTACCTAACTGCCTATATGTCAATATCTTTTTTCCTCTTTCTAACTGTAACTCAATACCTAAAATGATGTTCACATGCATTAAATCTTTCTTTGACTTAATTGACTTCCACAAGTAGGAATTCTGCTACAGTGGGGTTTAATTTTTATATACCATGATATAATAATTGTTTTTTCTGGAAAACTCATCTAAGAAAGTTTCAGATTAAGTAAATATTTTTAGGAAGCATTTGGGAGATATATAATGCTACAACTAACATTAAAAGAAACTAGAAATGCCAGTCAAAATATCTCATTTCCCAGGGTTCCATTCAGCCAAATAAGCAGAGAAAAGTCTTCCAGCCTGGATTATTCACCATCTGTAATGCAGATAGGACATGGCATAGGTACAAAACAGGATAGGCATATATTGAAAGGAGAAAATAAGAAAGTTAGCAAAATTCAGTAAGAAAATTGCATTTACTGCTGTTTACTGCAAAAGTTACAGCTTCGTTTTCTGACAAAAAGATGAAACCAATAGTTATTTTGCCAATGTAACTGCTTGATCTGTCTTCAAAACCTGAGATAGATACGGCTTTCAGGAATTTTTGTCTTGAAATGTTGCGATTATAAAATATTTTCATTCTGTATAATACTACCAATTTTTCAGTATAAAAATCACTCATGTTTATAGACTACATTTTAGTCAACTTAATAAAGCTACACAAACCTTTCTGATAACAGTTTTCACAGTAAGAACCACCATTCATGTCACCTCCCCGCTTAACTGCAGCTTTCATTACTATTATTCAGCATCTTTCTCAGCTCTCTAAAAGGCAGTTGGACTAGAGCTTGACATATTCTAAGGTAAGATTTTTACTTCTTTTATACTCTTCTGCCAAGCTTAGAAAGCACAGCCTTTAATTTTGCATATGCGTTCAAAAAGGCAGCCAGGTATGCACTGATGCAAGAACAGGACAAGCAGTCAAATCCTGATCCTTCACTGAGTGTTTGACGTACAGCTCCTGTTCTCCAATTCCCCAACCAATAAGCACTGAGAATCAAACTATCCTTGAACACAAAGTTATTGAATGCGCACACAGCCAGGCACTTCTGCTCTCCTTTCAGCTTCCTTCACCTGCTTTTAAAAACTGACAACTCTCACTCTGCCCTTCTGCTGTTTTTTGCAGATGATCTTGGGGAAGTTGATACGGGAAAGGATGTAAAAATGGTCTCATCACTCCTTTAAAGGTTGAGACCAAAGAGAAACATACTGCCTGAACTCTGTTGTCATTTTTCAAAATTTAAGACGCAAACAAAAATATAACTATTATCAATACTGTCTTGTAATCAAGTCATTCCTGATTCTTAGTCTGGATTAAGATTGTCCACCTTCTTAATTAGTTCTCTGTAGGTACATGCAGGACAGGGGAGATCACCATTTCAGGCTTTGTCTGAATGTACTGGTTTCACAGAGTCTGGAGGGTGATCTCCATAGCCTGCACAATATTTTCAGTACAACACATATCTTTCACCCATATCACTTAGTTTTGATCTGAAACTTGTGTTTCTTGGTGTCTTTTTGACGACAGCACAAAACCACCCGTTTTGGAAGAAAATACTCTTGTATCCTAAGGACCAGTTCTAGATTCCTGCGCTCCTCTGCGGAGCTTCTCTGGGGAGAAGACTTTAATCTAGGTACAACCACCCTCCTCCTACATCTCATTCAACTTCTCTTGGTAGTGTCAAGATTGTATTATGTAGATAGGAAGAACATCAAGCATTTTGTACAGTACAACTGTACCAAACCTAATCACATTTGGGTCAGTATAAGTGAGGTAAAGATTAGGCAATGAAGAAAAAATTTCTAGAATACTTTTTTTTTTCATTCTCCCTAGTTTAGAAGATATCTTGTGCTTTCTAAATGAAAGCACCTTACGCTATCCCACCAAATTTTCAGCTGGCTATTTTAAATGCCTAAGATATCTGGATATGGTAAATGGGTATGAAGTGGGACCTACAAAGTATCTACCTCCTGGAGTGGCAGCTGGAAGCTTGGCAGAGTACTCTTTGATCCCTAAAATGATGTTAGATACGTATGTTTTGGCATCTATCCACTTGGACAGCTGTGGGCATCTGGACATCTGGCTGGCACTGTCTCAAAGGTGCTTCCTAGAAAGAACTACAGAGTTATTCTCATGTACAGCCCAGGATCTGACAGTAATTTGTGGGGTTTTTTAATGTTGAAGGTGTTCACTGTTTCATGGTGATGATTCGTTTAGCCTATCAGGAAGGTAATATCCCATCCTGAATAGTATCTGTGCACTATCAGAGAGTAATACCCCCCCACACCTTGTTTCTCTTTTCAACTTTGGG
This sequence comes from Charadrius vociferus, assembly GCF_000708025.1. NCBI lineage: Eukaryota > Metazoa > Chordata > Aves > Charadriiformes > Charadriidae > Charadrius > Charadrius vociferus. The sequence continues at coordinate 1,279,264 of NW_009649460.1, read as the reverse complement.
CAGATTTCCTGTGTGCCATATTTCTTTCACAGTAACTGAATCTTGCCCCATGTAGTAACCAGCACAAAACCTGAAGTGATCAGATTCTGCTTTGCATCTCATCTGCTCTTGTTATAGCTGTCAGACAAAGTTATGCCCTGTCTAGATTCATAACAACTTTAATGATGTTTTTCATATATTGGCCTGAAAAAAGACAGTTCAACTGTCTTAAGATTTTCCATTACAATGGGGACTCAACAAGAACTATGAATCATTATTGACGCACTCAAAATAATCTGTCATGCTGCTTTAAAATACTAATGAGAAAACCCTTGAGTCTTTTGATATTAGTAGTTGTTTCATGTTGTAATTGAATTTGAAAAGCTTTGTTAAGATTTTTATCCTCTGACAGTAGCTTATTATTTCTAGAATAAAATTGTTTCCTAAGTGGTTTAGATGGCAGCAGTCTGAAGAAGCCCTTTGCACTTAATCTTTCTATGAACAATGTGAGCTAACTGTAAAGGTGGTTTCCCAGATCCAGAAGTTTTAAGGGAGTGTGTTATTTAGTACCATAAGCTTTCCACAGAGGTCATGTATTCTAGATGTTTGATCATCTTTATAATTCTCATCTGGACTTCCTCTAATTGGTTCTCATCTTTGCTGAAAGGAAATCTTGAAAATATACACAATTCATCAACCGATGCCGTACTGGTGCTGTGTTCTAGGGCACTCCTGATTCACCTTGAAATTCAATTTTGCATCCCAGTATGCTGTCCGATTTTTTTCCCCAACACTATGATATTATCAAGTCATAGCCTGGGTGTGATTCATTATTCTGTGGAACTGCTAGGTAGCCTGTTGTTCACCCTATTCTCTCTTCGAGCACTTCATTATTCCTACTTAAGTACAGTAATTTGCACTTGGCCTTACTGAATCACATCCCATTTTTTTCCACACCCGTTGTCAGTTTGTTGAGATTATTTTAATTCTAATCTTGTCCTCCATGGGGCTTGCAAGCGCAGCCAGCTTGCTTCCATCTGGAAGTCTAAAAGGCATAATATCTCTTCAAATAACCAAGTGACTAATGAAACTACTGGATAGTAGTGGACCCAGGTGGAATTCAATGGAGCCTGATCAGCTACTGTCTCTTAATTTGATGGACAACAATGAGTAGCTATTTCTCAGTACAATTTGCAAGCCAGTTGTTCAATCTATATAACAGTACTTTGGTCTAAGCAATATTTTCATAGTTTGCTTATGAGAATGTCAAGCAGTGTCAAAATGCTTACTAAAATCAAGATATATCACACCTGTTGCGCTTTCCCTAACCACAAAGCCCATTATCTCTCCTAAAAAGGAACAGACTCGATTTAACATGATTCAGTTTCTGATAAATTCATATTGGCTTTTACTTACCACCTTGTCTTCTTACTAGTATGTTTATTTACCCATCAATAATTTGATTCCCTGTTTCAATAAGTTTATAGTAAATTAAGTTAGGGATATAATTCTGTGTGTCCTCTTGCCCTTCTCTTTTCCTCTCTTTGTGTAAAGAGACAGGGACAATCTTTGACTTTCTGATATACAGCCTCTCCTGTTTTAATCAAATTCTAACAAGTATGTTCTAACATGCTTGAGATTGCTTTATCAGACTTCTACATGCATTGAGGTGAATTTACCAGGGCTAGTACATCTGAATTGCTTCAGATTTCTAATTTATGCAAATGATCAATAACATATTCGCCCTTATTCTTACCTGAGTCCTTCATTAGTGTGAGTGACATCACTTCACTGACCACAGTTCATCTTTCCACTGAAGAAGGGAATAATGAGAAAAGACATGGGATTTTTCAGCTGTCTCAAGGCCATGGTTCTGTATTTATTCCTTTGAAGGCAATGCCATTTAACACAACCAAACCTCGTATCCGGCTGCTCAAACCCATGTCTCCAGTCATGTTTGGAGGAGATGTTCGTATAGCTGCAGTGGGGCTGCCCAGCTGATGGGTGACCTGCCTATGCTGGAAAATAATTACTGCTGCCACATGCACCTACAGCCTCAGGGTCACATTGCTGAGGACTATGACAGCTCATTGCTTGAGCTTGCTCTTTATTCGTAATATGCCACTGAATATTTTTTATTATGCTTTATTCTCTTTTTAGTTGTATCTTGTGTCTTGACCTTTCTGAGTTTGTCCCTATACAATCCTGGTTTTATTTTATATTTGTCTCTGGTAATCTTTATGCAGGTTGTCCAAGAGACCATTATTGAGCCAAATCCATCATTTTCTATGCTTCTGCTTAGAAAAGTTTGTGTTCTTCCAGTCAGTCCTACCCTTTCTTGAACTCCTTTTTCTGATAGACCTGTTTGGGGCTAGAAGCTGCTTTCAATCTCGGGTCACTGCAGTCTGGTTCCAGGGTGTTTATTGTCCTTTTTCCACTGTTCTCCTCCTGGAGTCATTATCTCCAGTATTTCAGATTCTGTAGTGCAAGCTGTCTTCCTGTTCAATGTTATTTCTTACAAATGTTATCAATATTGTTCATTATAAAATAGAAAGGAAATCTAATTCCTTTCACAGGACTTCCTGCATGAAAGTGAGTAAGATCATACAGATTTTAAAGTTTTCTTAGTGTCAGTTCTTATCTCGAAAGGAATATAAGGAATATGTAATTATTTTTCTTCAGAATGATGCAAATTTTTAGAGAAACCATATAGGAGGCAAAATGACTGTGTTCTTACAAAAAAAATAACAATATTTATCTAAGAATATTAGAAGTTTACAAAAAATATTAACAGTTATTACATTTGCATTGGGTTTCTCAAATTGCTAAATCTAATGATTCTTAAAAGTTATATAATAATTTTATCCATATAATAAGTTTATGCATTCTGAAACATCCCTGTAACTTTGGACTCAGAGTAAAGTGCCTTGTAAATATCTTCTTTAACTGTGCTTGTGTTCATGATCCATGTTGCGATCTGAGAGGACAGCTTATTCTATAAACTTCTTATGGATTTTGTTAAAACATTTAGCAAACAAATAGGAGCCTAAGCAAGCACATTATTAAAATAATTTACTTCAATTCAGCTAGTGGAAAGGATGGATTATATGATCAAATCAAGACTGCAATTAAGATTGAGTCAATGAACCAGTGAGTTCAGTTTCTCACATCATCCAGCTAATATGAAAGCAGATGATCAGATAGAATGTCACTGGAAATAATTGTTTGTTATTTCTTTAGAGTCCATTTTCCTGTCTGCTTAAGTCCCTATCAGTGATCAATACAATTTTAGCATTAAGCAAGCAAAAGAGGTAAGGAGCCACAGGTCACAGTTTAGGTATGACTTATGTAGTGGCATGTTGACTATTGCACTTTGGCTACTGGGTATTTCCCAGAACAGAGATGTCCCTTTGCTCTGTCACACTGAAGTTATTGAAGCTATTTTACCGTTTCTTTCTTAAACCTCATTCTTACCAAGTATTACTCATTTATTCCTCTGTTCCTCTTTTCATGTTGTAACACAGAATTTTTCCTCCAACTTAAAATAAATACAGGTCAAGTTCAGCGTAATACAAGTTTTCAGTTGATAATTATTTTTAAATATTTAATATACATATAATTTACAGATTAAAAATATTTGGGTTTTAATGCTGGGAAGTTTTGGAAGTGTCATTTTGTAAGCACACATGTTTTCCCATGAATACATGTAAAGAATGAGCTGTGTATCAAAGAAAATACAGAGGAAAATTAAGGAAGAATGAGTTCTAGCGAAGCTTGAGTCACACAATTGTGACTATCTCCAAACAGGCAGTAGGAGTTTACCTGATGAATATGAGATCTTTAGGTGTTAGTAAACCTACTGAACTCCCTTAACTAAATCCTCAGGTCACTTTTTTTCTGGAAGCCTGAATGGAGAAAGAGGGGCATTGAATTTTGTAGGCTAGTCTGTAAGAAAATATGATATATAACAAATGGACAATTTTCTTCTAAAAGTACTCTTCAGTTGGGGACAGCTTTCTCAGGCCAGTTTTCTGTTGATGGTTGATATTCTGGATTGTGAATACGGTTCGCTCCTCTCCCACTGGACAGAATTTTAGGCCTTTGGGGCACAGAGGAAAGTTGTGTCTGTGCACAGCTTTTCATTTCAAGATAGCTAAGTTGACGATGGGTGAACTAATTTTCCAAAAATCTGAAAAATACAAAAGGTTGGTAGATGTGGTTGGTACTTGGAAGACGGATGTCAGTTTTTGAGATAAGGTTGTGAATATGAGTCCCACAGTCAGCTAAACAGTATTTTAGAAATGTAACAATTAACATAACACATCCTTCCTTTCATTTAAGAGGGCTTTTATTTCCCTGCAGTTGTTTCAGTACTTAAGTATTAATGACTTTTTACCAGCAAAGATTGGCTGACTAGTGTGACTTTTTGACTTTTTAAAGATTTCAGAACCAAATCCATAAAGTATTTTGACATTTTGTTATAGCCAATTTACTCATAATTAAACAATAAAAGTTTTCCTGGCCCAACTCCGATCATAGCCCATATTTCTCACAATTAATAAAGTTGTAAGGAAATCTTGGATTGTGAACTGCTGAGAGTAAGCCTAGAAATCTAGCATGGTAGCTGACCATCACTCATATTGATTCTCAATATTTTAGGTGGAAGTGTCTAACATTATGCCTTCCCTTTCATCTGGAACAGGTAGCATACCTAACTGAATCATTTCATATGAATTCTAAAACCTGAATGCAACCAAACCTCAATTGACGTATTTCAATTCAACAAATAGTGGGTTGAAATTATAATATGTACATTAAGCCTAGAGCTAACATTTTGATCTCTTTCCCATTGTGTAAGTTAGACTTCTATGTTTCTAATTTTCCAACTATGTGATTTACAGCTGAATTTAGCAAATGTAAATAGTAATAAATTGGCATGTTTAAAGCAGCAAACGTAAGTGCTTGACATCTCCTGGCAATATTGCCTGGGACTTCCTGGGAAAATTTTATTGTAGCTGAAATCTTGTGTTTCATAGCCTTTGATGGACACTTTTTCCCTGAATGTGCCTAATCAGCTTTTGACACATGTATAGGCCTCACCTCTCCAGCATGTTCTGGGCATTGAGTACCCTGGTTTAATTCTGATTTGTGTGGAAAATGTCCTTCCTTCAGTTTGTGATGAAAGGCAACCCCTTAGTCTGTGATCTGATAATTTGGGTTGATCTTCCATTGTTCTTATATAATAAGAAGTGGGATTAATTATTTTATATTAATCTTTTCCAAGCAATTTGTGATTTTATTTTTTTCTATAATTCTGTCATCAACTGTCTCCTTTCCAAGGGTGAATTTTTTTGATCTCTCCTTACTCCAAAGCCATCCATATCTTTGATTATCTTTGACTCCTTTCTCTGTACTTGTTCTGATTCAACTACTTCTTTTCTGAGATGAGGAGAAAGAACTGTGCATAGCACTGAGGATGCAGGACACAAAGGATTTGTACAGTGGCATAATGATGTATTCTACTTTCTTTTCTATTGCTTTCTGCTATTTGATTCTCCTTTCTGACTGCCACTGAGCGCTGAGCTGATGTTTATAAAGAACTATTCACAAGTTTTCCAAGAGGTAATAACAAATTTAGAGCCTATTACTGTATATGTGTAGTTACGGTTGGTTTTCCTTATGTGCATTACTTTGCATTTGCTGACATCGAATTTCAGCTCTAATTTTATCACCCAGTCACTTAATGTCAGGAGACCCATCTACAACATTTCGCAATGGACTTTCATTTTGCATTGCACCAGTCGTGATTCAGTTCCTCACCCTATTTCCCACTCATTCATGAATAGTTGAAATGCATAGGGCTGAGAACGATCCTGTATAGGCCACTACAGATAACTTCGCCACAGTGAACACTGATCTACTCATACAACGTTTCTGTATCCTCTGGGGATGCTGGTCGACAGAAGGCTCAATATGAGTCATCAGTGTGCCCAGGTAGCCAAGGCAACAAACCGCATCCTGGGGTGCATCAAACATGGTATAACCAGTCAGTCAAAAGACGTGATTGTCCCGCTGTATTCAGAGCTGATGCAGCCTCACCTTGAGTACTGTGTGCCATTCTGGGCCCCACAATTTAAGAAGGTTGTGAAGGTCTCTGAATGCATACAGAGGATGGCAACAAAGCTGGTAAAAGGGATGGAAGGAATGTCCTGTGAGGAGCAGCTGAGGACTTTGGGTTTGTCTAGTTTGAAGAAAAGGAGGCTGAGGGGCGACCTCATTGCTCTCTACAGCTTCCTGAGGAGGGGAAGTGGAGATGGAGGTGCTGAGCTCTTCTCCCTGGTATCCAGTGATAGGATGCGTGGGAATGGTTCAGAGCTGCAGCAGGGGAGGTTTAGACTGGACATTAGGAAGCAATTTTTTACCGAGAGGGTAGTCAAACACTGGAACAGGCTTCCTAGAGAGGTGGTCCATGCCCCAAGCCTGTCAGTGTTTAAGAGGCATTTGGGTTATGCCTTTAACAACATCGTTGAACTTTTGGTCAGCCCTGGATTGGTCAGGCAGTTGGACTAGATGATCATTTTAGGACCCTTCCAACTGAAATAGTCCTATGCTATGCTATGCTATGCTATGCTATGCTATGCTATGCTATGCTATGCTATGCTATGCTATGCTATGCTATGCTATGCTATGCTATGCTATGCTATGCTATGCTATGCTATGCTATGCTATGCTATTCTTTTACTAATCTATGTGATTAAGAGATGAATCCTTTTGATCCATGACAGCATACAATTGTTGAGAAGCTGTGGTTAGGGATCTGCTCATGAAAATTTTGGAGGTGCAAGTGCTTGGATCACTTATCCCCCAAAGAGCTTTAACATGGGACATGGCTTTCCCCTTCCATCATCTTTCATTCTTCACCATTCTGACATGTTTGTCCCCATGTCCTCATATTGAATAATTACAGTTTGTACTAATTTGCTTATTACAGGAGCCAGACTGCCTCTCCTTTATTTTCTTTTTGATGAGAATTGGCTTTTGTAAAAGTTAACATTTCAAAGAACTGTAAGAGTTGTCAATAAAATAGACTTACCTGAGTTTCCTTTAAATGAGCTAGCTCTGCTTCTGCTCACACTATAAGGCAATTGTAACAGCAGGGGAAAGTTCTGTAAAGTTTAACCTCCCAGATATTTATTCAGCTAGTCTGTGAAGCACTGTATCGTTTAGTAGGCTTAAATTTATCTGTACCTGCAAGGAAGCAAAGGAAAAGGGTTTGAGCAAATAGCCAGTCCAATGGAAGCCAAGGAACCCCAGAAATGTATTCCATATGTCCAAAGCTGCCTGTTTTGGTGACAACTTCAGTCTCCTCTATATATATATTAATGTTTCTTCCAAGGACTAAAGACATACCCCTGAGGTCCTGGTGTCCCCCATGTACGGGGGGGGAGGTTTCTTGGCAAAGATCAGTCCCAGCACTGGTACCAAGGAGGAGTGGGCTAACATTCTTTCTACCTGACTTCCTCTCCTTCAGGCTGTCTATTTCAGAGTCTGTCTTCATGTCAAGACAAGACCAGAACAAGCACCATCTCCTTTGTCCTAGATTTCTTTAAATCTGACCTTGTTTCCTGGAAAGAAACTCTATGTGCTCTAGCCAAAGCTCAGTCTGAGTGACCCAGAGTCAAGGACTTCAAAGACACACTTCCAGTTGATACCTATCTTTGGTCAAGACATATTCTCCCTACAGCAAATTCTGCTTTGGCTCCTTTTGCTACTGCTTTTACCAGGTGCAGACTCTCTTGCTGCATTTGCATTTCTTTGTAGCAGTAGCTTCAAGGTAGGATTTAGGGCCAAATCTGCCTCCCATTTGCTAAAACATCTTGACAGTTGGCTCTGGGGCAATACATTTGCTGCCACCCATACACCCAGCACTTGGGGACACGCTCACCAGTCATGTAGGGATGCTTATGCTGATGTTGTACTGACAGTAGGAAACAAAGTCCTTTCTAGAATGGCTCCAGTATAACTTCTGTATTTGCCCACTGCCTGATTACAGGCTGAGCTTAGACTCTTTGGATAAGAAATATTGATTTTGGGTGCACCCTGGGCTTCGGGCTGCAGAATCAGATCCAGATGAAGGTAAAGGGAGTGGTGGGATGCACTGTCAAGTGAAACCTGTTGGTAATAAACACAACATACATACGGGGGCCGTATACTGCAAGCAAATAAACTGTGCCTGGGAGATGTGGTATAAGAGATCACACTTGGTCAAATATGACCAGAGAAGCAGCTTCTGAAATTCATTAGGCACTGACAGAGAGCAAAGCTTCATTGCAATTCTTGATAGCTTTCTGCCCAGTGGGAATCCAACACAAAAGCCTTTTAGCACACAGTTTAACTGGGAATACCTGAGCAAACTGATAACATTGCTGCTTTTATGGGAGTCTTGTTTCTCACATATCACAGCAGACCACTCCACAAAGCATTATAAGGATGTGTGTGTGTGCACGCACACGCATGTGTGTTTATGTACCTTCATCTGCACATTCAGGTAGCAGCTTGAAGGAATTAAACAATGTTATCCGTAGTAAGAAGAACTACAGTGGGAGGATATCCATAAAAGAAAACCAACTATCAAACGAGGGTTTTTCAAAACCACCTGCATTGCTATTGTAGAGTTCTTTGTGTTGCGCAGTTTTGGCATTACAGCTGAGTGAAGAGGCTGTATGTTACCTGCCAAACATATAAATCCAGCCACGTTTCTGATTATAGCATTGTTTCTTCCAAAGAGCAAACTGTGGCTCAAAATGGAGTAATTTGTTCTGTGGTTTGAATACAGCAGATTCATACACAAGTGAAAGCACACATGTGGTATATCACCTGCTAAATATCCTGTTAGATGGAAATTGATTGGGAAAAACAAAGTGATGATCAAGAAGGAGTTTCTTACCATTACTTCTTCTATCTGTGATATACTATTGTTCATCACTGTAGTATTTCAATGAACACACACAAAAAGGCAAAACTGTATCAAAGTCTGGTGGCAGTAGAAGTGATTTGTTTCATTTTTCATTTTCAAGAATCAAAAGCCATCATCTGTTTGCCTGATCTCTCTTTTCTTGCCTTCTTAAAGATGGAGGTAAACTTTCTTTGCCAAAAATAGACAGACTTATCATCTGTGGTTCTCTAAGGAAGATAAGATTTTAAGAATTTCCAGTATACATTTACACATCCAAGAAAAAAATCAAAATTATTATTTTTTTGTGATTTTCCTTGTCTGTATTGAACAAAATATTAATAGAAAAAGAAAATTGAACTATGCAATGTCTGAAAATAATTTGGAATTGAGATCCACAAAGAGAAATGCTGTATGCTGCTTTTCCAGCTCCCCCTGCAGACTAGATTATAAGAAAAGTTTTCAGACAATCTGTGCTCATCCATCCTGCCTGATGTTAATTTCTACACTCTTGTGAATATTAACCAGCTCTTGGTTAGTATTGAAGCCTCTTTCTTCCCTTTGATTTAATTAGTGCCTGGTCTAAGCTGGTGCATGTCTTTCAGGCTTTGGAGCGTACTTCTGAGGTGCATTTCTGTGTCTACCATTCCTGAAAATCCTCTCTGAGGGTTCCACTAGGGGGGCTAATATCCACAGCCTGGTATGGGTAGAGATTAAATTTTACTTTGCAGTTCATTAGATCATATAAAATTTCCTAACATGAGTTTATATGATGGCTCAGGTTTTATCTGCAGGTTGACTTTTGTTGTTCTATTTTTCCCTGAGGTATTCTCTGGCATAATTGTTGTTAGTGAAAGCTTTGCATTTTTTTTTCATACAATTTTGAAGCCGTGTTTATGGATTAACAGGTGCTAGAATAATCATGTGTTCAGTCTTAGCTATTATTACCAAGGCATTTAAAAAGTATCTACAAAGGAGGTTGGAGAATAGTGGGGATCAGGCTGTAGTAATTCTGTTCTTACACTCACTGTCACCCCACTGAAGCCTTGAACTAGTTCATTTTATTTCTGTGCCACAGTTTCTCTGTCTTTCCTCATGGTGATATAGTCGTTTCATGCATGTGTTATCTACATGGTACATGAAGGGAAAGAAATGATTCAGAAGAAAATGACTGATTCTTACAGATTGGAATGGATTGTTGGAATTAAAATGCATTCTCTGTGCCTATTGCCACAAGTAAGTGGAAATAATACCCTAATTATGTGCCTTCTGATCTAATAAGGAGGGAAAAAATATCTTTTGGCATTCTGTCAACAAAGGATGTCTTTCATAATTGCAGTATAAGCAGTGGAAGAATTTTAAAAGGAGTATTAGCATGAAAAATGGCCAAGATTTGCAATATGCTGCTGTTCTGAAAAGAGCTTCTTTGGTACCTCCTACATGCATAATCGGTTTCCCTGGGATTCAGAAACCTTCCCAAGTACCTTCTCAGATGCCAAAGAGATTTACACTGGCTGTAGTCACTGGCGGATATTTCTTTCATTCTTTCTTCTGATTTCATTACCAGCTGGTTTGTGCGACTTAGTGGAGGTGAAGTCATTATCTGATGGATACCTTGAAGAAACACTTTGGGTTACAAGACACTATCAAACCTGAATTTCTTTGCTTTGTCAAAAGATGTGAAATATTGTGTCATCTGCAATTAGCTCTGAAATGATCCTTAACACTGACAAGTTAAGGTAAAAGCAACTAAAAGTAATTATTTAGCAAATATAAAACCAAATAACACCAAGTCAGGTTTACAGAAATGAAGGCAGGCCATCTTTCTGTCTGCTTATTGTAAAATTAGTAGTAAAAGGTTTTCTCACTCACTGTTATTTAGCTGACAAGCTAGTTAGTCATTAGCCTGAATATGAGAATTTTGACCCCGTTCTTAGGAGAACTTTTATTTTCTTCGCACACTGGAGGCACACTAGATCTAGAGAAAGTCTAGCTTGTTTATCCAGCTTTTTTCTGGTCATTTTGTTAGAGTGTCTTCAGATGTAGATCTCCCTTTTCTCCCTCTTCCATCTTACCACTCTCATCCCCTTCCCTTTCCATTGTTATGTTCTCTTAAGTTTCAAGGTTTGAGGTTGGCTTTATTTTACACTATTGACTTTGACTATATTCATTTAAATCATTAACAAGCAATGAATATGTCGTAAGATAAAACACTGTATTCTAGCCAGTCATGTTTAAATAATGTGTTCAGTGTTACTGCATATTATGAATTGCATTTTATTCAAAATATTAAACTTAGATGTCTGTCACATGAGATACAACCAAATAAATAGGATTGATACTTGGGGCTTATTTCTTTCTCTTGTGAAGGACGAAGGTTCCCAGATGCCTTCTGTGGACATAACTCATCTGGAGCACGAGTATCGCAACCTCGTCTGTGAGGGATGCTCTGATAAAGTTACCATTGGGCTACCGGAGTATCTAGATGAAATTCTGTGACCTACAGAATTATACAGGCATCTGGATTAAAAAGTTTGTTCCAAATCCTCCAGCTTTCTGTTCTTGGAAGAGATTATATTTTTTCTAAAGGTCCTGCAACAAAAACGAAGCAGGGAAAGCTGTAACTAAGGTAAACACTTGTGAGAGGAAGGTAGGAAAAGAGAACATGCAATGTTCTCGCTTTTTTTTCCTCAACCCTACCCAAACTGGGACTTGGCAGCATAACACAGCATTCCTCCCTCTTAACCAGTAAAATCCTTTTGGGCAAGTGGGCAATTGTAGTTATATGCTTTTGCTCTTAGAGAAAAAAATTTCCAGACCAAGTGCAGGTAGCAATGATTCTGATCTTGGCCTGGCAAAATTAGATTGTCAAACACAATTTTTAATTTAAAGATGAAGGGACACTGTGTAAACCAAGATTTGAGAACGTTGGATACAGGTTAGAACTTCAAAAAGCAGGGTAGCTAATAGGTGTAATCTTTTCCAGCATGCTACTCTCCCCGCCCAGTGCTAGGTAGATGGCTTTCAAGAGGAATTATCTCCTGCGGTATTAGCTGACAGCAACTTCTATGTGTTTTAAGAATAGGCATTTATTGTGATATTTCTGCTCACTTGTTTCTCCTCAATCAATATAAAGCAAAAGTACCTGTAAGGTCCCGTCACCCACTTTTAGAGCCCTTAACACATTTTAAGGCCTATCAGAGCTGTAGCCTGTGGGAGCCCTCCACTACAGCTGTAAACAGCACAGCTGGACCAGACAGGCTCTGGGTTGTGATGATGAAATTGGTAGACAATTCCCCTAAAGCCTGAATTTTATTCAAGTCAAATCCAATAGATTTTTGGAAGATGAAGGAAAGAAAAAAGAAAAATGTTTAAACAACATAGTGTAATTCAGATGTTGCTGCTACCATATCCTGCTATGTTTTCTTGATGTTTTTCTAGTTGTGTCTGCTTTTATGGTTTTAGATTTCTAAGTACCTTAAGGTTGAGGCTTCTACCGCTACCACTGTAAAATATTGTGCATTTCATCATTTAGTTCTAGAAAATGAGAACATATCTTTGAGACTCTCTTCTTTGATTCAAAAAATTGCATTCAGTTTTAAAATTGTCTATAATTATAGAGTTTTACAATATATTTTTAATCAAATGTATATAATCAAGCAGTTATAGTGCATAATTACATGCAGTCATATAATTGGATAACTATATACAATAGTATATAGTATATAATCATGCAGTTATGGTAAATGGTTATTACGATTATACTACTGTTACTCTTGATCCTGGTTCCTTTGTCATTGTCCTGAAATATGTGGAGTTACAATTTCTTTGTGCCTGATAATCTTAGTCATATTTCGACATTGTTGACTCATGTATACACACAGATCCTGGGATAATATCCTGTTTCTCTTATGTACCTCCCACTCTGATTTAGTGCTTTTTTAGTCTTTAATGAAAGAAAAAGGCTTTACAGTCCTCTTTGCAAAGTATTAAAAATGTTAGTGGCAAGTAGGTTGCTAAGGAGATGAACTACTCATATTTCACTTTCCTCAGAACTTGTTAACTCTCCTGAAAATGCTAGTCAGGATATAGCAATAGTTGGGATGTTTTGTAATTTAATGCGTTTTTACCTTCTTACACAGTAAACTCATTCTGGCTACACAGTTTCCATTTTATAAGCTAAATTTAAAGACATCCTGTCAAGCTTTGTATCCTACACCCTTTTTATACACAAACATTAAATTTTAAAAGTCCCTTCTCCTTTCATACTCCCTCAGTCTTTGTGGGGAATTGGGTAATACTGAAACATCTTGCAGAAAACAGGAGTTCTGTTTGCCAAGTTATACTTCTGAATTACCACAGAGATAGACGGGAAATTATATTCTTCAGCTGTCATCAGCAAAAAGAAGTCAATAAAAAGCCACATTCAGTGAGGTGGCAGTCTGGGTGCAGTGGGTGTGTACAAGGAAGGACGTGAAGCAGAGTTGTCTTATCTTTTTGATTGGAGGAATCTTCCAAGTCTAGTTTACCTATACTGTCCCATATATTCTCTGGGAGCCAGGACTACTGCACGTTAATTTAGTTTATTTGGATGGTCCTATGCTGTTGTGATGAGATCTCTGCAAAACTCTGGACAGTGGCTTAACAGTGATAACGGTCTTATTGTACACCTGATCTTGAAAATTAACCTGATAGCATAGGGCACTGCTTAATGTAATCTTAAATACCTGGTATACACTCACATAGCTCCTTTGGACCGGTGGAACTGCAGTATGTGAAGCAGATAGATAAGAAAGTAATCATGTACTGTGAGAGTGTATTTAAAGGCCACAGCTGATGATGGCAAAGCCAAGCAGATAAATTTAAATCAGAATTATCTAAATCATCAATTTTAATCAAAAATATTTCAGTCTGCAGACAATGGCCTTGATTTAAATAATCACTTCTAATTTTATTTTGCATTTGTCCTTGTTTTCTGAAGGAAAGGTTAATCCACATTAACTGGTAACTATTAAAATACATTAATTTGCAAGTAAATATACATTTTACACTCAGTTTGGTTCTTCTTTTTAATAGGATATATTCCAGCAATATTCATTTATTGAAGCAATTATATGGCACAGCATATATTTGCTCAGATGATTAGTTTTTTTAATTTCTTGCATGTTTTCATAGTTTCTTACAGTTTAATGATGGACAATTATATAATCTAATTTCAATTCTATTAAACCAGGCATTTATATTTCATGCAGATATCCATAGCTTAAGCCTAGAGATTTTAGTTAAGACTAAAACATTTAGGTCCTCTAGAGACTATACTGCACAGGAGAAAAGTAACAGAGACTACTACTTCGTTTCTACCTAAGGCTATCAGCAGAAAATAAATTATGCATCAAAAGCCTTGATAATAGCATCATATAAATGTACCATGTTCCACTAATAAGAAATCCCTTTGTGCACTCCACACTGAAGTCTCTGGCAACTTAGCCTAGGTGACAGTTGTTCCCCACAGCCTGAGCCTGCTCATCTCTATGATTTGGAGAATGTGAGCAACATTTATCAGCTAGTCATTGAAGAAATAAGGGGTTTGGTACAAAAATACTTGTGGTTCTGAAAATACTAGATGGCTGCATCCATACTGGGACCAATGTTACTTCGTGTCTTCATTAATGACATAGCGGGACTGAGTGCACCCTCAGCAAGTTTGCTTATGACACCAAGTTGAGTGGTACAATTGATATGCTCGGAGGAAGAGATGACACCCAGAGGGGCCTTGGCAGGCTCAAGAAGTGGGTCTGTGTGAACCTCATGAAGTTCAACAAGGCCAAGTGCAAGGTCCTGGTGGATGAATGGATGGAGAGCAGCCCAGTGGAGAAGGACTTGGGGATCCTGGTGGATGAAAAACTGCACGTGAGCCAGCAACATGCATTTGCAGCCCAGAAAACTGATCATATCCTGGGCTGCATCACAAGAAGTGTAGCCAGCAGGTTAAGGGGGGTGACTCTGCCCCTCTGCTCCACACTCATGAGACTCCATGTCTTATACTGCATCCAGCTCTGGTGGTTCCCAGCACAAGCAAAATATGGATATGTTTGAGCAGCTTCTTCCCACAGTTTCCCACTTGATTTTCTGCAAAATAGCACTGACGAGTGTCTTGCGAGACAGTTTACTAAGCTGGGCTCTGCAGGCAAGACAGGCAGTCCCCTGCACAGTGCAGGGATTGCAGAAGGTTTCCATGCCTTGAAACTCAACATTGTCAAGACAAACCCACCATGGCACCTAAATTGCTCTCTGGATCAAGCCAGAGGTTCCTATTTACACTTTCACATGCTGGTGACCTTTGATAATTTGGACATCCAGTTCCAGCCACTTCATTGGTCCCTTTGAAAGATTACTGAAACCCAAGATGGGAAAATTAAGTCTCTTCCAGCTCATTTGCCTCACATTTTCTTTAGTTATCAGGGAACACACATTGAAGTCTATCACTTGGTGCCAGGCCAATAGCCAACATTTCCGATATCAAGAAACCGGGCAGTACACATCAGTCAGCTCACTGCAAATTGGCAATTAACATGATGGCTAGATGGGTTCACATGAGCATAACGTTATTAATTAAACAGCAGCTGGGTTAATCAAGATAGCAAAAGTAATTTGTTGGAATAAATATTTTATTAGTGTGTCCATCAATAAAGCAAAAGAAGAGGTTTTAATTAATTCATTTATAAAAATATTCACACTGTGGTGGCTGTAACTGTTTAGGGATCTGGAAACAAGTCTCATCTGCAGAAGGGTATATTCCTACGTTATCACTTCATGTTAATTGTACTGTAGATATCAGTTAACTCAACTATAATTACCAGTATGTTCGTTACAAGCCAAACATTGCTGTCCGCCTCTGGACAGCAATACCTGACAATTGATGCTAAAGGGCTTTTTTTCCTCTGTTGCTTTATTCCTTCAGAAATGTACATTCTGCCATTTAATTACAGAAAGGTATTCTTGTAATACGGTGGGTTATGATACCTCCTGGTGTGATTTGAGACCTGATCTTTCCTTTTCCCCCTAAAACAAAAAAGAGAGAGAGAGTGAATATATCTTTTTATTTTTCCTGGTATTAATAACTTAACAGGTGGCGGGAAATGGTATATTTTAAACAAGTATACGCCATAAACACAACAGGTGGTGGTGATTTCTATCTGACTGAGGAATATTTGTCTCCTAATGCTGAGAAATATAAAGAAATATTGAGAAGCAGAGAGAAGCTGCTGATTTTGCAAGAAGGTGATAGATTAGACAAAGTGTGTTTCAGACACTGAAGAAAGTGGGAAAATATTTACTTTAAGGAGAAGACCTACTGAAAGAGCAAGAGATAAGCTGTTAGGACTGTTAAAACAATCAGGCTTGCCAGGCCTCATACTTTTTTGGAGGGAAGACATCTTAGAGTATTTTTCCCTATTGCTTTCTTCTTTGCATCAGGTGGTTTAATATGCATTAGAGTTTAAGTCTCTTTCTGTGCTTTATCCACCTGTCCAACATCTTAGACATGTGTGAGAAATTTGCTGGAAGCCCTCCTGGACAGATGCCTTATATAATACGCATGAGTATGGCGTACACGTGTACGTATAGAGAAGGAATTGCATTTATAAAAGTAAAGTTAATTTAATACAGAATATGAAAGAAGAAAAAAGAAAGAAATACGCAATTGGAAAATGGTAATGTACTACAATTCTTTTGTATCATATTCATTATTTATGCATATTTATTTATTCTTCAAAATATTTTGGACGTGTTTAGGGAAAAGCAACAAAGCCAAGTGACTTGCACAGTCAAACTGCACAACATGAATGGGCAACAGGAAATATTGTAAATAAACAGGTGTCATTCCCGCATGAAAAGCTACCTGTTTTCTGGTATTTGTATGATACTTAATGCAATAATTATTTAATCTATATGTAGCGTTCAGGTGGCACAAGCAATATACTTCGAGTACGATTGGTTTTTTGATCTCTCGGAAGCCTTTATATCGTATTGCTTCAGTTGTCATGCTTGAAAGGTGATCTAATGCGTGAAGTTTAGGGAAAAAAAATGTATTAAGGAGTCTGTAAGCCAGTGCTGGTCCTGGAGATGCAGAGCACCAGAACCACATGATCCGATTTTCATTAATGGTGGGAGGCTGGACTCCTCTTACCCACCCGCACAGTCCACAGCAGGCAAGTGTGGGCTCATTCTGAGCCGGCCAGGCCTGCTGTGGCTCTAGGTCCTCTCCAGCTGCAGGCACCGTGACACCGGGCTTGGTAGCTCAGGCACAGCTTGGTCCTAGGCGTCTCCAGCAAGCGCCTCCTCCAGAGCTGGTTTGCATTTCGCTGGCTTAGAGCAGCAGTACAACAAAGTGATGTCCACCTGATAGGGGCTGTGGCACCGCCACCCCAGTAAACTAGATCCCCCCAAAAAAGCCAAGGAAGCTGCCAATACTGCAGTCTGCTCAGAGCGAGAAGGAAGTTGGATTAAACTCACTTTCCCGAAACACCAGCGAGGTGAATGCCCTGGAGAGGAAGCTCCGACAGGACTGTCTGGCAGCGTTGAGACAGCTCCCATTCACAAGTAACTCAGCTTTAGTGTGCCGTAGCTTAATTCTCTGTGGGGAAGATTAATCCCTTGGAGGAGGATTAAGCTCCAGTGAACTAAGGCCACTTTATTTCTGAATGGGAAAGGCCACACAGGGATTTAATGTACTTTATCTTATGTGCATTGATTTCACAGCCTTAGTTAATTCATCTTAACTTCCCCGAATTCCCTTGTGCGGACAAGCTTTTTGTCTGCAGAGAAGCTCTTGGATCTGCTTGTAAAGCTCCTCGTGCAGCCCAACCAGAAAGCAGGTTGGAATGATTTCTGTGCCTCTGAAGGAGCTTATACCTGTCTAGATACTATTAAATTACCTCTTTCTCAGATGGTTGATCCGTGACACCCTTAGAAGAACTATTTTAATTAGATTTTTTGAATGGACGGGAGAAAAAGGAGTTTTCTTAAAACTAATCTCTGGGTTATTTTAGAAATCTCTCATGGACAGCCTTTTCAAGGCTTTCAGATAGCATGAATTGTGTACAGCTGCACAAACAATATTTTCTCAAGCGTGGACATGTCTGGCCAGTGCAGTTTAATAGGTTTTCTTGCCCAGTTGGATTTTCTTCTTCTTTGGTAGCGGTCATAAGAAAACATTTTGTCTACACAGAAAGCAAATGAGAGTAGTCTCCATTCCCTGATCCTAAAGATCTTAATCCTTTCCTCTCCATGGAACAAGTGACACAGATCTGGGTTGAGGAGGATGTTTTTGTGGGAGCTGCTGTTAAAATAATAGCATGATTTTGCTGGTGGTGTCCTCTGGGGAAACAAGTCTGCTCATTTCTTGCATAGTTAACATGATTTACTGATAGGCCCTTTGGATAAGTTGTTTCCTGAAACTGATGAATCATAACCCACCTTTACTGTTCAGCTACATCATGACATTTCACAGATCAAATTGAATTTTTGCCAAGCTTTTCTTCACTGGGACACTTCATGCAACAAAAAAAGACATCTCTTGTGGATTCCATACAATCTTTACTGACTTATTTCTGTAGCAGTCAATAAATATTTAATCTTTTTAATATGTAGTTAGGTGCTTAGGGGGCCCATGTTCATGTGAACAAAGTCATGTGAGACCAGAGGTATTGAACAAATAAAGGAACGTAAGCAATAGCTGAACATTAAGGTCCAAGCATTTTCCAGCAGTATTACTCTATACTAGTATTCATCAATACTGATCTCAGTGAGGCTAGGAAAAGATTTTAAAATATAGTACAACATGAACAAAAGAGAGAAAGTCTCTTTAATTTAGCTGTTTGTGGCCACTTGCACTGAAATTTACATCTGAGTTCAGGAAATGGAAGCAAATCTTTTCTAAATATAGCTGTGATACCTGCATTTATACAGCATTGTACTAAAGCTTAACGAGTGTTCAATGTGTTCTAATGATCGCTTTTCCTCCTCTTTCATGCAGCTGATTGGATTTGTGTATGCCTGTTACGTGATCAGTATTTTCATGGAGGAAGAGGACAGCTGTAAGTACTGATACACACCTCTCCATCTCTGGAGCCACAGTACCTGGGGTGAGACTTAGTCTTGCATTAACTACCAAGGCAAAGAACGAAGTCTGAAAAATAGCAGAATCTGGCATTCATGTACACTACCAATTTCGCTCAAACACATACTTATTTAGGTACTGCCACCTTATTTAGGTGTCAGAATTGTACTTACTAAGCTTGTTCATAGGGATCTGTGAACCGCTAACATGAACCAGTCATACTGCTGAAAAGCATGTGATCTGTGTCACATATATATATAAGTTTTTATGTGTGTACGCTTAAATTTGAATCAAGGCTCCTGAAAATATTTAGTCTGTTTTTCCAAGAGACAGTTTATCAGCAGTAAAGTTAATGCAGATGACAGGTCAAGCCATTTACGGTGTACAGTATCACTCTGATCAATAATTAAATAGACCTGTTCAACACTTACAAGTAACTAGATCATGCATCTGAAATGCTGACCCCATGTTCTTAACCTGCCTTTGTCAAGAAAACCTTTATATACATAACCATATTGCTGAAAAAGTTTGAAAATGTGAACACCTTTCAAAAAGTATTTCTCAAAAGTAATTAAATGGGCATTGTGAAAGTCTGAATATGTTGAACATTTTGGTAGGATACTGTGTGAAAAGAGATAGTGAGAATTGCCTAACAAGCTTGCCATACCCACCTGACTAGCAAAGGGATTGGTAAAAGAAAAAGAGAGAGTGAAATGATATTGGATGAGCAAAGAGAAGCAAAGAACAAGCCTATTTACAAAAAGGGAGTATGTGTGATTCTGCAGTTACTTCCTCTCATGTATGAGGAACTAAGTAGCAAAATATCTACCTCTAGGGAAAAAAAAAAAGGAAAAAATACCAATGCCATTTTGTGGCTATAGGATAAATAATACACAGCCAAATATTTATTCACAAACTTTTATTCATAAATCTTAACATAGTTGTTTTGTTTCTTCAGAGAATAGCACTAGTGGGAGAAATGAATATACTAGGAAAAATTAATTTGGTGTGTAGGAAAGCATTTGATAATATCTGGAAAATCTTATTGAAAACATAATTCAAGTATTTCACAGCCGTGATGGAAAAACAGACTTTTTGATTGAAAACAGTGTGAAGGACCATAAACAAAATACTTTTCCATTGCTGCAAACTGTACCATGTTCGGTTCTCCATTGTAATGCAACAGACATTAATGTCAAATCCATTTTAACGCTGTCATTTAGGTTTCTAATAGGAAGAAAACAGATCAAAGAGGTTCTCAGACAAGGCTGAGTGGTAAAGAGTCATAAGCATGTTGTGCACATAGTGTACTGTGAAAAGGTGCAAGGAGCCTGGACAAAGACTGGTGCCGTAAAGGAGAAATATGAACACTTGGAGAAGAAACATGGCATGTAGGTCTTGAGGAGGAGGAAGAGTCCAGACAACGCTCCCTTGGAAAGCTGGGAATTGCCAGTTAGTCAGGAACCGGTAACACGGGGTAACAGCAGAGGACAGTGCAGCAGCAAGACGGCCCTATAATTCGGGACGTATAAACAGAGTCTTTGGTTAGTAAAATCCAGAAACAACTGTCCTTTCTGTATGTCTGTGGTGAGTCATGATGGTAGCTAGGGCTTCATACAGGTATATGGAAGCATTGTTGGAGACAATTACTGACAAAATTCCTAGAACAGGGAGGCTTCATTAAATGACCGGGAAGGCCGGCAGACTGATAAGGAAGACACAAATAACAGTGACTTTTCAAAAGGGCAATAGTGCGTGTACATGCACAGCCACATGCAAACACAGCTGTATCTCTACCTGGGAAGACAGACTCTTCACTTTTTACATAAGTATGCTATATTATTGTTGGATTTGTTTAGCCCTTTATAGTATGCTTCACACACCCATGTAAAACGTAAAATGCACGTATGAAAGAAAGACAAAACTCCCACCAAAGAATACAACACGTTCTTGGAAAATACAGTCACCTGCTGAAGAGGTGGTTTATATTCAGGGCCTCACAAGAGGGTTATTGCCAAGCTGATGGCTTCGTTCACTTAGAAAATGTGTCTCCTTCAGAAGACTCTGGCCAGGGTCTGTCTTTGACATTACAGGCCTGATCTGCTTTCCTCTGACTGCAAGCCCACCTTACTGTCTTTTGAGAGCTTCGTGTCATATGATAACAATGGAATTTAAGTCACTGAGAATGGAGAACAGTTGACATATTTATTAAGCAGTAAAACACACCAAGAGCTAAGGTGATCCAGTAAATAAAACCAACCCACTGTCCATTCTCTATACAGGAATTGGGCATCTACATTTAATTTCTGCTTTTCATTCAGAACTGCCGATGGCAATTTGGTGTTTTCTTA
Source organism: Charadrius vociferus (assembly GCF_000708025.1). Classification (NCBI taxonomy): domain Eukaryota; kingdom Metazoa; phylum Chordata; class Aves; order Charadriiformes; family Charadriidae; genus Charadrius; species Charadrius vociferus. The sequence continues at coordinate 1,257,861 of NW_009649460.1, read as the reverse complement.
CATACAGTTGTAAATCGTCTTACTCATCTTGGAAAGTATGGTATAACTTAGTTCTAAGTCCTTTATTAGGAACAGGCAAGTTTCCCATCCTTACTTGTACCTTTACATATTATCTTCTAGAATCCTGTGTGAATAGATTTTTTTAGTTAGCGGAGGATGACCTTGGGCAGAGGGTGAGAGAGGTGTGCTGGAAGTGGAGCAAAGAACCAGAATAGATACAGCTAGAAGATTTTACAACCAGTGGAGGGAAATAATTTCTGGTTTGTTACTTCTTTTTATTTTCCTTTTAAGATGCTGAATCTGATCAAAGGCAACTAAATAGCACTTTAGTGTCTCACTTTGTGTTAATTTGTGTCTTAATGCCTATTTTTAGAGTCCTCTCTGCTAATAGATAAATACATTGAAGACAAATGTTAACTCATTTATATCAATCCCACAGATATGTTTTAAATGAAAAAACGTCCATGTAAGGTGCAGTGGAAAAAATGGTTTGGTTAGGTAATTATCTAAGAAGAACAGGACTTATTCTGGAAAAATTCACATTAACTTTCAACGTAATGAACAAAAACTTACTTAGGAGAGAAGTAGAGTGGTGCTTCAAAACAGGTTAAAAGTATACAGTGATTTCATTAGGATAAAAGTCCAAGAAACTGCAATGAAAAGGCAATTTTATGCATTTTAATACGATGCAGCAGATTCTTTTCTTAGGTAGATGCAGCTATTCCACCATATTTTTGCAGTAGTTTGCACAGAATAAATCCTCAGCCTTCTGAGAGTCAAAGCCTCTCTAATTAAATATACTCTGCAATATTCAGTGCATCAAGTTAACCCCAGTTCTTGGTCTGAAACCCGTCAGGCAGACTTAAAAATTAATAATAGCTGCCTGTTTAGCCTCTGTGCAGTGCTTAAATGGATTTTGAGCCTGACATTTCAGCTGATGGACACTTTTCTGAACAGTAATAATGCTTGAGGAAACATTTATTTCCAGATATTGCTCACCTTACCTACGTTTCAGACTGTAGTTAACTTTTACTTAGAAGGAAGATGATAGCAGGTCAAAAGGAATGAAAAAGACATGTAAAAGGCACACTGCTGTAGTGGGGTTAATACCTTCCATCATTCATCCTAATGAAAAAGTCTATTTATATCTCTTCCCTTCATTTTTTCATTTCTTTCTTTGTAGATCTATCAATCTATATAAGCCCTTTTGAAGGAACAGAATATGTGAAATCTGTAATCATAAAAGCCTGTCACTATCCTGTTTGTGAATCATTTTCTCCTAAAAATGAACTCAGAAGCTTGTTGCTACTTTGTCAGAGGTAGTGAATGGTTTTAATAAAGCTGAATCTGGAGACTAGGCAAAATGCATTGTTAAAAACATTATTAAGTTTCTAAATAGTTTCTGGACTTTCTTTGAGAAACGGTAGCACTATTGTTGCTGAATACTAGTTCATAAATATGACATTGACACATGTCAGAAATGATAGTGCTGTACTGTATGTGAATTTGTGGAGTGGAAGCTGAGTTACATACAAATTCCATAAGGAAAAAAAAATTAAATCAGAGGGGAAGATTTGCCAGAAACCTACAATTGTGATTTCAACATTTATTTTATTGTAAAAAACAAGACTGAAACACCAAAAGGTCAATCTGAGGAAGCTCAAGCCTCTTTTGTGCATGAGCAAAAACAAAGGAAAGAGTTCAGCTGTACTTTCAGAAGAGAGAGGAAGATAAATCTGTTTTAAAAAAGGAAGAGCTTCCCTATACTGTGGTATCAATAGGAACCTCCATACGCCATCATTAGACAAATATTAAGTAAAGCAAGATACATTATTACCACTGTTGAAAAACTACTGCATTGCCTTATCTGACATATGGCATTACATTTATACACACCATTGAGCGTCTGTTGGCAGGAATCAAACAAGAGAGAAAGAATTCTTTCTTCACATATAATTTAATATTTATTGTTACACAGTGGGTCCAGCAGTGATAAATTTCTTATAAATATGTTATTTTTGTAAAAGGAATAAAGAACTAGCAGTAGCTTACATTAGCAACAGACTCATATATGTTTGTACGTGTGATTAACTTTATATATAAATATACATGTTTCCTTAACTAAGCAGTTCTGGGGAACACACTACTAATATCTTTACAGCAATTGCTATTTCCCATGTGGCTGAGTCCATTTGCCTTCTAGAAAAAAGAATTTTTATCATAAAATGTTTAATATAAAAGATGACCAAGAAGAGGAACCCTGCACTATGCTTCTGTTGAGCATTACAAGAATCAAGCATCCCCAGGCAACGACTATCCTTAATTACCTCACTGAAAATGGGACCTTATGAAACTTTTCAAACAGTAACCAGCAGCACAGCCTATCACTGGCCTTTAGCACTCACTGCTCATAATGACTTCAGATATTGAAACAAAATGTGCTGTTACTGACCAATGGATGAATGTGCTTGACACAGACATCTAAAATTATAATCAGTTTTACTGCCTGGCACTGAAACAACACTATAGCTGCCAGGCTGACAGCATTCTCCTGGCTTTGGCATTTCTGTAAAATGGCAGTGACTATCAGCATTTTTGGAAGGCTTGAAAAGCAATTTGCCTCTTCCTGTTCATCTGGACAAGCAACCAAAAACCCCAGAATTTCGATATACCAGTTTCGGTAAAACAACAGAATCAGTTATTTTTGCCAGGCGTAGACTATACGTATCACTAGGCGCAGAACGATAATGAATCCATAACCAAAATGTATCCCATAAGTGTTCATTCAACTGAACAGTTTTCTAAAAATAAACAAGTGCAGAGACCAAGAGCCTAATGTAGCTGTTCTCAGATGTGGTCTGTGACATCTGGAAAGCCAGGGAGCCCAGTTAATGCCATAAAACATCTGGCTGATGATCGGTTGTTCCTGCTGCTCCTCGCACTGGTGTGCTGCCACGTGTTGGGGAGGTTGGTGCCAGGGGGTGACTGTTAGCAGCTGCTCTCATCGCCTTGCAGATGCCCACCGTGAATCAAAGGAGAGGTTGAAGTGGAACCAGAAATAGCACCAGGAGTATCCAGGAGGTTCCCTCCCTCAGTTCAGCTGTGGCCCAGGCCAATCTCACCAAACGTTTAATGGAGACATATGTCAAGATCCAGTTTCAGGAGACTTCAGAGGTCTATCTAGCTGGAGTTTGTTGATTAGATGTAGACTCAGCTATTTACTATCCTACTTATACCTTATATTTTCTCCCATACTGGAAATTTAAAGGATTAACCTGTTACTCTAAGGACAAAGTATGGTCTTACAGTCCCATTGGTGTTCTCCTATTTATCATTAGCCTTAATGTGTGAATTAACTGAAAATGCATGCTCACTCCTACACTAAACTAACACAATGAATTCTGAAGTAGTTAATGAAGGTATAAATACAGCAGGGATGTTATATGATTGAAATTACCGCTACATACTATTTCGATTTTGCTCTTTTTTTTTTCTTTTTTTTTCACATTAAGTTATCATACATTGCCTGCTTGTTCTCATTCCTTTAGAAACATATGCATAGATATAATGCACACAGCCAAGGGTAAAACCTCTCAGGAGGTGTAAAATAAAAGCAGTTAAACAATATAAATGCTAAATACTAGAAGAAATCTCGATCCTAGTTATGTCAGTAGCAAAAAAAAAATTGCAGCAGAGGCATGATTTTCTCTTCTGTTTTTCTGCTTAAAAACTGTAGATGAATAATCCGTCACAGGAAAACAACTCAGAAAAATATACCCATGCCACCCTCTGCTTTTACATTGCCCGAGCAAAATGTACAAAATAGTCTTCATTTCCAGTTGTGATCTCCATGGGCAGTTACAGAACATCTTGTTCTAGCTGAGAGATTGTCCTTAAATAATAGATAGTGAACAGCATATGAAAAGGGAAGTCTTGGCTGTGGAACGTTTCTAGCAGCAGCAGAAGTTATATGTCGGAAAGTACCACGCATTTAATGTGGCATGCAACATGTAAGGTTTATCCACATAAGGTGCGGACAAAGTGTGAGAAAATGGCATCATCTAAATGACATGTGTAAACTAATTCCAGTTTTTCATTGATAGAGTATAGCTCACTATAAGGTGTCAATCAAAGAACTTGAAGAAAATCTTTGAGTTTCTGTACCACTTGAGTAAAATATTTTAGTCTATCTTCAGTAAAGAGCTCATTTCTTACTGTAGAGTTGCCTCTAATTTCCTCTTCTTGCACCAAGTTTAATTATGACTTTAAACTTGGACTAACTTGCCTGGCAATAGGTATGAAGATAATAGGAAAGATGCTGTTTCCATGCAAGTCAGCAGCTCATTTATTTGTTGTTAAGGAAGAGGGTAAATCACTCAAATTATAAGAGTCCTCCAGTGCCTTCCCACAGTTCCTCCCATAAGCACAAAACTGAAATTCTTTCCTGAAATCCAGTAGGAAAGAACCACCTCAATCACTTTAGCGCAAAGACTTATTATTGGGTATTCCCCAGAATATTAGTAGGTGAGAGCAGTGATGGTGAACACATGGTACGGCTTTGACATGTTCCTGTGTGGATGAGAAAAAGCCGAGTACCTAAAGCCAGCTGCCTGGTGCTACAGATAGCTCAGGAGATGATATGTACTCTCCTCTACTTCATACATCAACGCGGTACTTGATCACTTCAATCAAGTTGGAGTTATCTGTCCATTATTTTTTTTACAAAGTTGAGGCAGAGTTTAGGGCTGTAAAATTTAAAATTTTTTTAAGATCTCTTTCATATCAGTGATTCGTGTGAGCTTTCAGATACCAAATGGTACAGAGCTGCAATCACTGGCTTCCATCCACGATTTTGGATTCTGACTTTAGAAATATACACATACATATACTGGTTTAAATGAGGCTTCAGGAGTACAGGTGAAGCATTTAGAAATATCTGAATGGAAGGCAAAATATTTTTTACGTATTATTTGCAGAAATTACTAACGTATTTCTCTGAACAGAAAAATGTGTCAGTACAGTATTAAGTCATATATTGGCCAATTTTTACCTGTTTAGGTAAATACATACATATATATGTATGCAAATATGTGTGTAGATGGATATGTATGTGCATATGGATGGATATGTATTTGTATATATACACATTTGGTTTCAAGCATAGGTATATACAGATTCTCCTTAGCTTTGAACTGATTTCCAGACTCATAAGTAGAAAGGAGAGTTTTTAAAGGCTAGTTCGCTACTACCTCATAAATTTCTATTTTGCAAATATAATTCATGTTAAGCATTTCTGCCATTGATTCTGAATATTATATGCCATATCCCATATATACACACACACACATATATACATAAAAGACAATTAATTTCAAGTAGGAATATAATTGTAATCATATAATTTTCCCTAAGCTGAGGATCACACCTTGCTTTAATATTTTTTTTATTTACTACTGTAATAAATAATATCCTTACTAAAACAGAAACATTATTCTGATTAGAGGGAATATCTTGTTTATTGATAATTCCTTGACATTTCTTAGGTCCATGCATTACTTCCATACTCCCAAATACTCAGCATGCCCTTTTTTAACTAGCCGATTTGATTCAAGCTTCTACTTAGCTGATTTAATATTGATTTTGTTTTAGTCTCCACCTTCCACCTCCTTGGCCTTTCTGTTTAAATTAAATCTGCTTTTAAATGGACGCTATCCCAGCCCCCAGTTGCCAGCACCTTAGCCTTTTCACTTAAATTGCATCTATTGTTAAATCAATCTTACTCCAGCATCCGGCGTCCCTCTCCTGAGCTTTCCACTTGACATCACATACAGGCCTAAGTGGTGCCCATTCCTGTCCCTACCTTTCACCCAATTTCTCCATTAAAATGAAACCTCTATACAAATCCATTTTCCACTCCCAGTACCAATCTTCTTTACTTCTTCATTTCTAAATGGCAACAGCTTCGTGTCTGCTTTAATTTGCAGAGCTTGAAAAAAAAACTTTTCAGACTCCCACTCTTCTGTGCACGTGCCATCTCCCCCAAGTCTTAACTTCCATGCAGATGGGTTATCTTAATTTCTGGGCCTCAGCTTAAGTAATATCATTTCATTGTTATTGTTGCTTGAGCGATAATTTCCCAGTTAGCACATGTCCTGGTTTGAGGTAAAACAGAACTAATTTTCTGGTTTGTGATTTTACTTTGCACCTAAGCCTCTCCTAACTAACTGAACTTTCTGAAATTAACAGCATATTTTTCAGACAGTGCCAGCTTCTCACAGAGGTAACACCTGATTGTTTATAATTTATACCAAGGAATGGTATGCAGAGAGGCTCCTGCTTATACTTACTGCCGTAACCCCCAGGGGCAGCTCACTTTGTTATTGGCCCCGTTGGAGGGTCGGAAGCAGAAAAGAGTAGAGGGGTCCCACCTGCGGGGAGGAGCGGACAGGACAGGTGACCCAAAACTGACCAACAGGGTATTCCATCCCATCTGCCTCATGCTCAGTATAAAACTGAGGGATTAAAGGGTCACCTCTCTTTCTTCAGTGGCCAGCGTCCAAGGAGGACTCTGTCCGTTTATTTGCCTTTTATCCCAATCTGTGCATTACTGAATACAGATCCTGAGTTCAGCTCTCATCCATTGCTGACTCAAATCTAGGACTTTCCCAGTGCCTCCAGTGATGTGATTGTCATCCTGGGAGCTCAATACAGTTTTGTATATATTGTATATATTTCATTATTTTCTTATTAATTTTATTATCTTTTGGTTTTATTATTAATATTTAAGTAAAGTAGTTTAGTTTCTTTTAAACTTGTAAGTCTCTTTCTCTCTCATCCTTCTCTCTCTGAAGGGAGAGGTTGGGGAGAGCATCTGTTGTTTGTTTCAGCATCCCAAACCACAACAACGCATCACGCCTAAGAGCTCTGTCTTGTAATAACTTCTGCCTTTGGTGTGGGACACATAAGCCTGGAGCGAGAGGCGTGCCCATGTGATGAGGCCGTGTACTGAGCCAAGGAGGTTACAGAATTAATCAGGCTCCGCACCAGGCCATAAATTATCTTGTTTATATGCTGTTAAGGAATATAGGGATTCAGTGAGATGAACAGTTACAATTGAGATAAATATTCCCACGGCTTCCCGTTATGTGTATCCCAACGTGTTTGACACACTCAACACACTTGCAGGCGAATTAGGTGACCAGAGTTCTCAATGCCTTTTCCTTTATGCCCATGTCTGGTCTAAGAGACTGATGGTGATGTTTCATTTTAGAAGAAAGAAATGTCCCCCATTTTTCCTTACAGACAATAACCTCAAAAATGAAAACAGATCCATACAGAACAGCTGAGCTGAGAGACTGCCACTGAATCTTCCTGAAGCTGAGGTTTATTCAAAATTCTTTTCTAATGCTAAGCTTTGATATACAGCACTATAAAAGTCAAAGCTGGTCATTTCTTGTTTTAAGGGAGTATCCATAATAAAAATCATACAACATGCATCCCATCATATGTAGTGGATCCCAGTGTATGCAATCATACATTATAGCCTTAGAGACTGCTCAATTAACTGTATAAATTAAAAAAGAGATGGCTAACCAGCACAAGCCAGTGAAATACATTGAACCGAGCCATAAATTTCAGGTCACAGTCAGATAATTTTGGAAGATCTTTTTTTTGGTTAATATATATTTTCTCAAAATGTGGCAAAATCAAACAACTCAAATAAGAATTAACTATCCATTACCCATCTTCAAAAATCTCAGCTCTAAATCTCATAAATATAAAGGCAACCATCATTTTCCACCAAGAAATGTTGTCAATTTTGTTTGGAAAAGGAGGGGATAAGAATGTTGATTGTTGATAAAACCAAAGGAAGAGAAAGACCTGTGCAAATAAAGAATGACAAGGGTTTCTTAGGAGAACCACAGTCAAAGAACAAAAGAAAGAAGAAGATATTCAAACACTAAGAATAATTTAAGGGTTTTTTTGCTAAGTCCTTTATCCTGTTGAATTTTTACTGTAACCTATTCTTTAATTCTCTTTACTGTGTCTCTGATGTCAGCATACCTTCAATCCTTCATAAAATAACCTTTCTAAATTCCTCCTATTTGTAAACCTGGACTTGTCTGTATGTTGTACTTTTCATATTTTCTAGTTGTACTATTTGTATAGCCCTAATGATTTCAGGATATAAGAAGCAAGATTTCCAGCAAGGTTTTATCTTACTAAATCAGGTGATACAGCAGATATGGTTTTCCAGCTGGGCCAGCTGGTCAAATAAAATATATTACTGCTTCCTAAAAAACTATTTTTTGAAAAGTCTACATTATATTTGTTTTATTTAGTATTTAGTCTTTAGTGTATTTAGTATTTAGTGATGCAAGTTATTAGCTCTGTATCATAACAAGTCTTTCTCTTACCAGTGCTGTTGGATTTGTTAGCAGAAAATTAATCTCAGTACATCTGTATTTTTCTCAGTATTACAGGTTAGGTGCAGCAAAACCAAGTAATGCCATGTGACTCTCACCTTTTATATGTTTACTTTTATTCCTTGGCATTGATTTCTACTCATTTTCTTTTCCTCCTTAATCATGACAAGGTGTTATTTTGGAGGACTGAAATTCGAGAGTTATAAGGTTTTCATAAAAGTGGATTTTTTACTTCATGTTTCTTCAGGGTGAGGACTTTTTTATTGATGAGGTCAGTATTGCATTATCTTTTTTTATCATTAGCAGGTTGATTCACTGGTGGCTTCAAAATGAGTATTAATCCTGTTACAAACTCTGTTCCCCTTTTGCACATTCATCTCTCTCCTAATATGAAATGATAGAAACTTTCTAACAATGAGAAAACCATTTTCATAGCCATCATGTTTGCTGACATACGTGATATTTCTTTTTTCACTCCATCATATATGAGAAGCCCACTAGCCATTGTGAGCTGCAATTTTGTAATGCTCTACATTCTTAGCTCTATTTTCAAAGCTGAGAATGTAGTCATAGGATATTTTGGGGTTTTGAGGTGTTATTTTGAGTTGGCAACAGAGATGGTAATGCCAAAAGAAATATTAAGAGATCAGCAAGACATCTTGAAGGTGAAGATAGAGCAGGACAAATGCAATAACAATATGAGGTGCAATAAATTTCTTCATTTGCCGAAAAGCACTCAGAGACAAATGAATACTCATTGCTGCACCTGGATGTGAGGAAGTCGTAGGTTTACCAGATACATCCACATTGGCTCTGAAACAGTGGATGACCAGATATTCTGAGGCAGATTGAGGGTATGACAGAAGGACTTGATAGTGCATTTACCAGGGCTAGGGAATGCTGGCATGACACTGATCAACAGCGCAGTTATTTTGCTGGCTTCCCCATCTTGAATAACTAAAGAGAAAAAGAAACAGAAGATGAGAGCTTGCTGGTTTGTGCTCATCCAGAGAGATAAAAGATTGAAAGGAGAAGACTGAGAATCTGGAGATCACAGAAGGAGTTTATCCACTTCTGTTTCTGATCTGTAGACTTGAATTCAGACAAGGCACAGTAGGACCACAAGCTTACCTACTGGTTAGTCAAAGAGGGAGAACATGGGATTTTCTGCTGAGATGAGAAGAGGAAGGCCCCTGCAGCGCTGGAGGCACCAATATCTGCTTAGCAGAGGAAAAAAGTAGTTTGGAGTTTAAAAAGGCTGAAATGCTGGAAGATGTGTGGTAGAAAGCCTTGGGGTCTGCCCCCTCAAGGATTGAAGCAGACCACCACTAAGCACGGTGTAGCTGTGAGCAGGAGTTGCAGAGGAGAGAATGCATACAACACCCCACACTAAGGAGCAAATGACACGTGGTGTAGCGAGATTTCTACAGAGGATGTCACTGATGGTCGTGGGAGCAAAGGCAGGATGATAAAAAGGAGGATGACGAAATGGAAATTGCCTCATCTGAAGTGGACATAAAATGTTACAAAGTGTTAATGTGCTTGATATCATAAAGCGGAAAATCACCAGATAAGTGTTCTTTGTAAAAGCTGATACCTGACCTCTCAGGCTACTGGAACTACATGTTTTGACATGTGCATCAAGTTGAAGATATCAAGTCTGTCAAGGTAAACATGGTAGTTCTGTACCCAGATCCCAGGAAAGTCAGCTACTAATAAAGGAAGGAAGGGTCAGGGAAGAAGGAGACTCTCCTGACTGACAGCAAAAGGCATTAACAGGCAGAGATGTCAAGCAGATTTTAAAGCAAAGATTTGAAAATAGGGCTATAAAGAAAAGACAAGAAAAACTGCAACGTGGGCTGAATGTGAGAGAGTTTAGTAAGCCAGAACTTTGAAGTAGATGTGCACGCTCCCCTTTATAGAAAACTCCCAAAGAAAACCAAAACACAAAACTCAAAAAAGGCAGAATTAATTTGATTATAAATTAGTACGCTTCTTAAATGGTAAACTCAAAGTTACTGGGTCCTACAGAATAGAAATGAGAGGCTTATAACATTTCCTCTCTCGTTGTCTGTGTCCATCTGATTGGAGAACCACGCTTCCCATTTAAGTCTCAGCCAAGTCTCTGGTTTCTTGAATTGCAGCAGGCTCTGGTTGGCCTCCACAGTTCTTAGCTGTGCCTTCTCTCCATCGTCTCTAAGACCTGCCTGATTTGCTGCTCCCCTCTGCAGCCTCAGGTTGAGGACCAGGCTGGCAGTTCCTTGCCTCTCTGGCTTGTGTCCTGTGCTGTGCCATGCACACAGACGCGCTCGCCCCAACATCCTCAGCTCATTCCTGTTCACTCTTCTTAACCCAAGTAGAGATAAAAACACATGAAGCAAATCCCATGTCACAGAGGTTGATAGCAGCAAAGTTCAGTAACAGTCTTCCATCCCTGGGAAGGTCAGAACAAAAATCCAGAATCATTCAATGCTAAAAAGAGTCCTTCCAGTCCTACAACTTACTTTTTAAAAGCATGTTAATATTCTTCTGTTTTGAATAGATGAAGTGAACTTTCATGTATGCATAGAAATCCTTTCCTCCAAAAGTGGACCATTCAGTGGATAAAGAACTGACTGGACGGTCGCTCTCAAAGAGTTGCAGTCAACAGCTCAATGTCCAAGTGGAAAGCAGTGACAAGTGGCATTCCTCAGGGGTCGATACTGGGACCTGTACTATTCAACATCTTTGTCGCAGACATGGACAGTGGGATCAAGTGCACCCTCAGCAACTTTGCCAATGATACCAAGCTGTTTGGTGAGGTAGACACGCTGGAGGGGAGGGGTGCCATCCAGAGGGACCTGGACAGTCTGGAGAGGTGGGCCCAAGCCAGTCTCATGCAATTCAACAAGGCCAAGTGCAAGGTCCTGCATCTGGGTCGGGGAAATCCCAAGCACAAATACAGGCTCAGTAGATGGAGAACGGCCCTGAGGAGAGGGACCTGGGCGTGCTCATTGACCAGAAGCTCAGCATGAGCTAGCAATGTGCAATCGCAGCTCAGAAGGCCAACCGTATCTTGGGCTGCATCAAAATAAGTGTGGCCAGCAGGTCAAGGGAGGTGATTCTGCCCCTCTACTCCACTCTCCTGAGACCCCACCTGGAGTACTGCATCCAGCTCTGGAGTCCCCAGCATAAGAAAGACATGGACCTGCTGGAGCGTGTCCAGAGGAGAGCCATGAGGATGATCCGAGGGCTGGAGCACCTCTCCTGTGAGGAGAGGCTGAGACAGTTGGGGCTGTTCAGCCTGGAGAAGAGAAGGCTCCGGGAAGATCTTATTGCCTCCTTCCAGCACCTAAAGGGGGCCTACAGGAGAGCTGGGGAAGGACTTTTTACTAGGGCATGTGGTGATAGGACGAGGGGGAATGGCTACAAACTGGAAGAGGGCAAGTTTAGACTTAGGCAACCTGGTCTAGTGGGATGTGTCCCTGCCCATGGCAGGAGGGTTGGAACTCAATGATCTTCAAAGTCCTTTCCAACCTAAACCATTCTATGATTCTATGATTCTATGAAATGCCACAAATGTTCTGAAAGGCCTGGCTGTATGTCATGTATTTGATCTTGTAAATACTTTGCTCTAGGAAGTTTATATTTAATTATTCAACTGAGTTGAACAGGGTCTGCATTATATAAGGGCACATTAATTTCACATATTACAGCATCTGTGACTTGTAGCTAAGGTTAGAAACAGGAGTTGTGATATTCTTGGGTAGATAATAACCAGGCAGATAAGGGTACTTAAACATTGTCTCAAAAATAAATAATTGGATCGTTCTGACAAATTACTGAAACAAAAAGAAAATGGTATGGATAGGATGAACAACAAGCCAGAAATAGAGTCCTGTGGGACTCAACTGATAGGGGGAAAAAAATACAACTTGAAGGAACAAAACCTGTAACTTGCAACTTAGCAATGAACTGTAAGTGGCATAGATCAATTCCAGTTGGTCCTAGCATTTTCACTAAACATTTTTAAAAGAAGTCTGTAGTTTATGGCATCAAACTCAGCAGAAATATAAAGGCATGCTAATACATAACATATATCCCTGAATCAGAAGAGCAAACAAGATCAAAGCATAACTTCAAAAAGTTCTGTCTCTTCTGAAGCCAACTTGGACGCATTTATCGTGAAGATCGTGTGTTTGGAGGCGTGACTGAAGCTGTAGCGGCTTTCTGTACAACAGTCTTTACTCTTGACTGCTTGAGCTGCCATTTTAGTGGGTTGGCTGAGCATGTGTTCTGAAAACTCAATGCCATTGTTTTGCCCTTGGTATCGTGTGAACGTAATTGACGGATGTCGTTTCTGGGCATTTGATATCTTTTATGCATGGTTTATTTTTCCTTTGCTGGTTTAATTTGTACATTGGCAGTATAGTAACTTTAATGGTAAGAAAAAGAGGGAATCCCAGCACATTCTGCATCAAAACAGAATAGATCAGAAAGGGTGCCAGAGAGGGGAAAATAGGTAATTAGTGAAAACAAGGGAGCTAAGATTTTTCACATTTCTAATTTTCTTACTGTGCAAATATTATGTACACAGTTGTAATAGGAATTGTTTGCAATTTACTTTGGTCATAGGCAGAAAGAAGGCTACCCTTCACTGTCTTTGAAATCTTATTCTAGAACTAGCAATAGCACGTTAAAAATAAGCCTCAGAAAAAAGCTTTCTTTGTTTGAAGTGTTTTTAAAGTGTTGTAAATTTCAAATCCATATGCTTTTTTCCATAAATAAGTAACAAGTTGTTTAGTTTTTAGTCATTAGACAAGTATTTTAGTCATCAAGAGAAGAATTAAGAAAAAAAAATGTTAGTATTCTTATTGAAATCTTAGCATTTTCATTAACATGAGGAACAAAAAAATATTGACTTACATAGGAAGAAAGCATATCATCAGAAATATTTTGTTTAGACAGCATTGCTGATGAATAGCATGTGTCATAGCCAACTATGCTGAGATGTATGGAATATTTGATGCCCAGGTTGATCTGCTTTGCCAAAAACATAAGGCTCTGATAAGTCGTTAGAGAGATTGCAACATAACATTTTAGACCAAAATGGAAAACTATTCCTCATCAACTTACATTATGCATATGGGTTTGCAGATAGCACATCACAAAAAATTGATATTTCCTGAAGCCTAAAGGAAAGAATTCCTACACATTTGCAACTTAAAGTATACTCTTTTCTGACACAAAATTAGTGATAATGAACTTGTGATAAGTATTTTTCCTATAGACCTTATGTGTGATGACTGTGTTCTAAGGACTTTTCCCATGTAGGGGCCAGGAGTCCTTAATCACTTGAAAAGTGATTGGGAAATACTTAGTGTAAGAAAAAAAAAAAACAAACCATAATCAGGCAGCCTGTCATTTAACTTCAGTAATGGGATGGTATGGCTGTAAATAGCTTTCAAAGTCATGGCACAAAGAACATTTTGGGAAGGTACTTTCAGATTTGGAATGACTGGGGAGGTCTGGGTTAAGAAGTTTTGAGCCATCTTCACTTCCTAACATCTTTGATCTTCCTTGTACTTCCTTCATCCTACTGGGCAGTCATATCTTTGGAGAATAAAAAATCTCTCAATATCTGATATTGGCATCTTGGATGTCACAACACTGATAAAATGAGGAGGGCATTCAGTAGCGAAGATCATAGTTAGAATTTCCGTAGCAGTGCCCTTTCTAAGGCAGCTTGTGAGAGGATGCTTCTTTCAGTGCAGTCCTGCAGAGGTGTGGTACATACATGTCACAATGTAGGGCTGTTTTAAAAATGACAATCTATTTCAGTAGACTAAGAAAATCTGGTGTAAAATCTTAATAATTGCTGTGGAACCCTGAAATACACCTCTTCTAGCTTCCAGTAATAAAAGTTTATGTAAAAGGTTGTCTCTTAGTCATTTTCTACCACTTTATCCTGTTTTAACCTGATTACAGTCTGCTAGTACTTTATAGAGACAGAGCAGCAATCTCAGTGCCACATATGATTACTGATGTCTCTTCTTCTGCCTTTCTTAATTGTCTTGCACACATTTTCCCTCCTTTAGTCCTCTACATAAATGAGAACCTATCCCTGGGATCCGGGAAAGGGTTATGTGATTCTTCTGCTACGTGACTTGAGGCTTAGGTGCTCACACTCAGTATGAAGAGGGGAAAATGGACAGTATTGGCTCCAGAGATAGCTGGGTCAATCTGGCTGGTTCAGTGAAGGGTGTAAGAACAGTGTGTCTTTTGAGAATGGAAGGCAACTGAAAAAGTAGAAAGCCTAGGAAAAAAAAACCCCACAACCTTATCTGGAAAGTTTATATAAGCTACAATTGCAAACATTGGCAGGTCCAAAGTTTGGACTTCGTGCATCTAGCACTAACTTATCATCAATCCCCCATTTTTGCTTCTTCTTTCTTGTTGACTTTGGCTCCTTTTCTTACTATCTGTCACTTAGAAGACCTTGCCAGTTACATGCCTTTTCTTAATGAATGTAATTGCATTAATTTATTTCCATTAAAAAAAATCTATGCACAAGGAAAATAATTCAATGCAAAATAGCATTTGGAACCCCATAGGTTAATAAAATCTTCTCTACATAAAAACACACATTCAAGCAGCTGCTAGCCTGCCCCTTTCTTGGAAAGGGGACAGCTGGAGGTGTCAGCCATTCAAGCCGTCAGTTTTGGGGCTTACTCTCATTTATAAAATGGGGAGGCAAACCTCAATAGGATCTAAGGTATTCCAGGCCAAGAGGCTGCAGGATTTGCTAAGAATAGTACTATCTGCATATCGCTGCTCTGTTCATACCCTGCACCTCCAGACACGCTTAGAATTTGCCAACTTTGAAAGGAGAAATTAGTAATATACCAATGGGCTGACAAGCTCTGGCAGCTGTTTGCACGGGGCCTGCCAGCAGGTCAGTGGGATATTGCCAGAGAAGCTGAATTCCAGATGAGAAGGCAGGAAAGGAGGAAGGATTTTTGCAGAGCTCTGATTCTAACTTCAAAAGAAAGCAAATTTTAACTGGCATATGGGCGAATGCGCTGGATTAATAGTAGTAAGGCAAACCTAAATGTCACCCGTCTAGAAAAGAATAACCTGCAAAATTACTGATGACAGTGGATACACTTTCTTCAGCCAGCAGCATATTGCTCTTTTCTCACTCAGGCAGATTATGACAACCGTTCCTCTGATATGGCCCGTGAGTGAGTGAACATCATTTTAATGGACTACCCGCGGTGGACAGCCAGCACAGATTTGCACTTCCAAGCCCAGCAGGTAGTGAACTCTAAAGGAACATTTCACACTGGCCATTAAGCATCCAGCGTGACCACAAAACTGAGGTGACACAAGGAAAAAGCAATTCCCTGGGAATATGGATCATGTTTTGCAGCTAGCTGCAGATAAAATAACTGGCTTCTGCTGTAGCCCGCTATTATCTGTGGGGTGCTAAAAAATCCTCTCCCTAGGATTTTAAGTTTCTCTCTGCATGACTGTAGTTAATGACTGGACTCCGTGGGGTGTTCTTTGTTTAGTGACTGAATATCCCTACTGCTAACAAGTTGTGTTTTGTGTTGTTGGTTTTTTGTTTGTTTGTTTTTAATTTAATGCATAGAATTATAGAACTGTGTAGAAAATTATTTTTTTGTTGAAGTTTCTTCCAGGCATATGCAACTTTCTGAAGTTAATTATTATAGTCTTATGAATCTACTGCAGAAATTATCCATAATCCACAAACCAGAAATAAACAAAATTGATTATTCGATATCGTCCTTAAACTAATGTTTTCCCACTGGGAAACCTATACAGATGTTTCTGCTGTTTACTTTTGGCCAAGAGGGATATACGCATCCTAAAAGTTTAGCCAATGTGAAGTTTTAAAATATTTTATCAAAGTTGGATGTCTTTGAAGTGAAATGTACATAGTAATATCTTTGAACCAAACAAAAATAAAAATTCAAATCTCTATGTTTAATGTCCATTTGCGGTCTTAGTCCTGGGAGTCTACTAGACATACGTGGTGAAAATATCAGCTAAAATCAGACTGAATTTTTTAAATTAAAATTAACTTATAATTCAAATAACTAATGATGAATCTTCATATTAAAGAGCTATCAGCCATAAAATGGAGTGCATAATGAAAAATGGCACATTCCATTGTCTTGTGTGATAGAGCAGCTTCTTGCCCTGAGAATTAGCTTCACATGAATTTTAAGTCAAACTTCAATTTTTATACTGTATAACATGTCTTGGATTGCAAAAGAAAAAGCTTCAGCTAAATAGGTTTGAGGAGTTCATCTCAAAACTTGTTGGATGGTGCTATTAACTATATTTTCTTTGTCAGACAAAGACATGTCTATGTTGTCAATCATTAATCCATATTGACTTCATTTCTTTCTCCAAAAGATTTGTTGGTAGGAGGACAAGTTAGTTACTTTAAATTCTCTCACTGCTTACAGTTTCAGATGATGCTTGTGATTGTTAAGAGGAGCAATGTGTGGTTCTGAAGTGGTGAATTATCTCAAAAACATACTTTCTAACTCCTTCTATCATGTCCAGAGTAAAAAAAAAAAAACCAAACAAAAAAAACCCCAAACAAAAAAACAACAACCCTTCAGAGAGCAGGGAAAACTGAAGTATATAACCCCAAAAGCAATTTATATCACTATGGACACAATTTATTCCAAAAAATGAACCACTAACTATGTCTTAAATTGGACATCTATGTATTTGAAAAATCAGCTTTTACAAAAAGGTGT
The DNA here is from genome assembly GCF_000708025.1 of Charadrius vociferus. NCBI lineage: Eukaryota > Metazoa > Chordata > Aves > Charadriiformes > Charadriidae > Charadrius > Charadrius vociferus. Next base: position 1,240,658 of record NW_009649460.1, on the reverse strand, counting down.
CTGCAAATATGTCTCTTTCTAAGGGTTCGGTCCCCTTAGTGCTTAAGTCAAATTTGATGTACGTTATTTTATTTAGTGACAGCATGCTGAAGGAGAGCTGCAACATGAAAGGAATCCAGTATACAGAGGAGGTGCAGATAGGCCAGGGCAGGCACACAGGCTGGGCTTGCTCTTCAGCATTATGTCCTGCTCAGAGAGTTTAAAGAAAAAAACTCTTGCGGCTAAGGTGATGCTGTGCGATTGAAGTACATCATGTTCAGTTTTCAGACAAGCTACCCCTTTCCTGGACTCAAGAGGAGAGGCAACTAAAATCAACAGGAGCATTTCCACAGATTTCAGAGGATATTATTTCATCAGTCCTTCAATCTCTAAGCCTCATTTCCCCATCCCCTCATTCTGGATGCGCACTCTTTCTTTCGTTGTTTACCTAGGACATACGTTGCTTGGGAAGGAGCTGTTTCTTATTAGGTGCTCATACAGTGATTAACACAGTAAGGATCTAAATTCTGCTTAGAGCTTTTGATATATGCCTATATATAAACAAATGAAGGCAGTTGCTTTCCATGTGACCAAAGAATCCTAACATGCTGTGAATTTGTTAGCTCTGCACGAGTCTGCAAAAAGCCTTTCTGAATCAATAGAAAAATAAGTTTCTCCATCAACCTGCTTTTAGATTTCTAGGGTAGCTTGGACATATGGTTTCTTGAAGCTTCTTAAAATCTTACCAAAAATAACAAGATACAAACTCAGACTCAAATGTCTTATTTTAAAGTCATGGTGACCGTAGAAGGAACTAAAAAATTATCAAGGGCAGATATCCCCACATTATTTCTGACACAGAAATCTTGAGAGGAAGTGGAAGGATTCTGCAAAGGCTTCCTGTCCCCACAAGTTCCTCCAGAGAAGATGCTGTGGTTTTTTTTTTAAATTAAGTTTTCACCTGTTGATTCTTATCTCAGTGGACACCCCTGTGGTTTTCCTTGTTGTGTTACATCCCTGCGATTCCATTGGTTTGTAAAAGTTTAGGTGAAATTAGGTTCGTGAGCTAAACTGTTTCCACTGCCTACATTTCTAAAAACAGATTGAAAATGAATTATGGAGTATATGCTGAGATTGCCCTAAAGGGAAGCAGCTACATCACCCCGCAGTGGTTTCTGTTTACGTACTCTGCAGATCCTTGAGTGCTCCTTTTGTGCACACACTGGCAGGACTGCGCGTGTCTGGTTAGCCAACTGGTAGCCTGTCTTGCCAGGCACAGGGCTAAAGGGACCCCAAAGAAGACAGAGCACAGAGCCTTCTGTAAGCAGCTTCCACAGCATTTTTACCTACTTGTTTATTTCTCGTACGCAAACCTGTGCATGTGCTTACTATTTTATTTTTAACATAATTTGTCCATATTTCTTTTTCAGTTGGCATATTTTCATTTCCATTTGTTCATTTCTGGAACTGTTGTATTTTCAGTTGATTTCATAGGTGGACTTGACACATACTCCTACCGACAGCCCCCCCAGGAACATGTTGAGTTAAAGCCCGTAAAGCCTGTAGGTAAGGTTCTGGTCCTACGGACCACATTAATCCTTCTAACTGGACTGAAAGCTAACCTTCTCCTGAAATAATTTTGGCATCAGGTTACTAATAATTTAATTATCTTTTAATTAGAACTTAATTAAAAATTAATCCGCATAAAACATGGGAGTAAGGACACTTTGTCATCGATGACATATCTGCTAAAGCAAGGATTAGTATATATCACCATGTCTGCCATGTCGTGCCTCGGCTTAACGCAAGGAGAGGCTCTCAGTGAAGGATGGAATTGCTTCCCTGCTGACTTTTTAGCAAGAAAAGAGCTGGTTTATGGTTGCTGCTGCTGCAGAAACCTTAATGAGATTAACCCATTTATGGAAAAGCAGAAGCTTTTACATTTGTCTAGCTACCGAAAGAAAAATGTTTGCTGAAAAACTGCTAGTCAGCTTAAAATCTACCTATTTGTAGAGTTTCACTGGAAGTTCATGATCTCTCTATCATCACTTATCTGCTCCCACCATGAAAATCACATGTTTTCATAGACTGTTGTTACTCTGCAACCTAATGAGTAACTTTGGATGCATATCTATTCATTTTATTTGCAATAAATTGAGATATCGGGAGACATTGCTAGTACATATATTTTGGCAGAAGCTCAGATACCTTCAAGTAGATGATATTTCAAAGTATGAGTGGTAAAACAGAAGTTATCCATTTAGAAAGTCTTCATGCTTGTAAGATGTTGCCCTGATGCTTTCTGTCTTTAAATTTACCTTCGGCCTGTCATGCATCTTAAATATAACATGAAATCCATATGCAGCTACTTGACTGAAACTGATTTAATGACTTACTGTATTTTACTTACCAGTTAACAGAATTGTAATGGGTTTGAAGGTTTTTCCTGGTGTATAAGTGTGCATGTGCTGGGAATTTTAATTTAAAGTGGACACTTGCTAACCAAATGTTTTGTGTGGGCACTTGACACCTGGACTTTGCTTGTGACTTTATTAATTTTTGCATGTTTTTTTAAATATATTTCATTCATGTTGCAGTTTACAGTTTGTAGAAATAAACACAGACAAAATTTCAGTCAATTTTAGTGAGTAAATATTGTATGATTATGAAGGCCTAAAAAAGAGAAAAGCCCTATCTCACTATGATGGTGTATGTTAGAATAGGAAGAAATATCAGGTTAAGACAACAAAATGAAACAATGAACAGTTTGACATAGCATTAAGTACACCCTCTACACTGGAATCTGCGTTTTCAGTAATAATTCATTAAATGCCAATTTTGCTGCATTTTCTGTGGGAAAGATGACAGCAAAATGGGGTTTTGACCATTCTGAATAAACTATTAGAGAGTGAAGAAGCAAAATTGGTATCCAGGAGGAAGAAAGCCACAGCTACAACATTTATATGTCTCCATAAAAGATTTTTATCTCTAAACCCATATTGAGGTTAATTTTAAAGTATTAGGTGAATAAATCTTTACCACTTTCTTAGCAAACTTACTATAACTAAAGGAGAGGAAAAAAGGACATTTTCACAAAGGACTTACACGTATGTTCCTGCAAAATCTGTTCATTAGTTTTGCAGCAGAAAAGTCTCAGAATCTGAGAATTTGTTCTTTGGTAGCAGATTTTGGCTAAGTAGCTCAAAGGATTTTGGGGCTCTTGCTGAGCTTGCAATACTGGAGAATAAATCACATCTTCCCATTCCCGTGTATTCTTGCATAATTGGGAGGACCCTCTCTGGCCTCTTTATTGCTGCTAGAAATATAAAACTGGAAGACAAATTATATTGTGTTTTCTTCTTTATTGATGTTTTGGTTTTATGCATTGAAAGATAGAGAGGATCTTTACCTAAGCAGGGAGGAAAAATACTATCAGCGATCAAAGTCTGAATTAAAAGCCAAATTGCTGGAAACAATTTGAATGGTCAGTTGATTGTGCCAGAACTTTGCAGGTGTTTATCTCTCTGCAGCACATCAGCCTTCTTGACTTCTTTTGATGAGTTAACTGCTATCTGTATCAGTTATATATAGCCTGAGAATCCATAGTATCCCTAAGAAATGTGACTTCTGGTATCCAGGCTGTGAAAATCTCCATTTCTGTTCTCATAGAATTGAATGTGAATAATTACAGAATCACAGAATCACAAAATGGTCAGGGTTGGAAGGGACTTCTGGAGATCATCTAGTCCAACCCCCCGCCAGAGCAGGGTCACCTACACCAGGTTGCACAGGATGGTGTCCAGGCGGGTTTTGAACATCTCCAGAGTGGGAGACTTCACAACCTCTCTGGGCAGCCTGTTCCAGTGCTCTGCCACCCTTAAAGTAAAGAAGTTCCTCCTCATGTTAAGATGGAACTTCCTGTGTTCAAGTTTGTGCCCATTACCTCTTGTCCTATCACTGGGCATCACTGAAAAAAGACTGTTCCCATCCCCCTGGCACCCTCCCTTTAAGTATTTATAAACGTTAATAAGATCCCCCCTCAGTCTTCTTTTCTCTAGACTAAAAAAAAAGACCCTCAGCCTTTCCTCATAAGAGAGATGTTCCAACCCCCTAATCATCTTTGTAGCCCTAATTGTCCTTGTTTGATACATTCAAAGTCTTAATAAAGGTTACAGATTCTTGCCATCCTTACCACTTTACTCATGGGAAAAATTAGAGCGGTGCTTGTTATAGATGAAAGCTTGGCTATATTTCCCTTTTCCTCACCACCTCTATTTCCCTTATTTAGTTCATAAATTAACTAAACAGAGCCCATTGAAAACACAAGGTCTTGTGGCCTCATCAAAACTATGCAGAAGGCATTCTAGTTTTGGTGAGTACTCATATTCAGTATAATGTCTGCTTAGTGCTGATATAATTATTAATGATTAGCAAGTCTAGGATTAGTTTTCCTTTTCACTCCTGAGAAGAGGTTAAATTTGAACTTGTTCTCACGGGGAATATTTTTTAATGCAAATATGAATGATCATAGCTTGTCTGTTTGCTCTTCATTTTGCCTACAACTCCATTAGGCTACCAGACAAGGAGAAGCAGGATCTCTGCCCTGAACACAGTTTCAGTTAAGATGTGTGTCAGGCACGAGACAACAGAGTGTGAGTGGAAAAAAATCCATCAAGTTCTCACTGTGACTAAGGCACATGGACTATAAAGACGACTGTTGTGTTTTCCTCTATTTCAAGCCAAGTATCAACAGTCAGGTCTCTTGTTAGTAATTAGAATTGCTTCATATATGGCTACACAGAAAAGAGAAAAGCATGGGGATTAGAAGGAAAAAAAAATGTGGTTTGTTTTTTTTATCATTATTATTGTTAGTGGTTTGCAGAAGTTAAAGTTTACATGTGCCTTATTCTTGTTTGGATATGTCTGAACCAGTGCTAGTATAGCTTTGTGCAACCCTGTCTGGACAGATGCTGAATCCCTAGTTCCAATTAGGGATGCCCCTACCATCTCTAGGGACATTGCCAACTTCTGCTCATGGGACTGATTCAGCGTCTGAGAAACTCTGGCAGTGGAGAGGTCACCCCTCCGCGATAGGTCTGTGTGGCCCCGTCCTGTTTGTATCTTCTCCTGAGACTCTACCCAGTGTAAAATTGCTATGAAAGACCATCATAGATTTTCCAAGATCATGCACGTGAACATGGTTTACAGGGAGTCATGTGAGAATACATAGATTCAGCAGGCCTATGGTTGTGGTGAGGACTACAAATAGTGTGAGTCCAGCTCAGATGCACATATTTGTAATCAGGTCATGTCTGAATTTTATCACCTAGTGAAAATACATCTTACACTGTTAGAATATATTATGCTAAAAAGAATCTATGATTATGTGAGTTTCAGACATGTTTCTCCACTTGTGGGATTTTTTTCACCAAATGTTTTTTACCTTTGTGGTACAACAATACAAAGCTACCGCTTTGTCCTTAGCCATTCATTCTTGACCTTATAGGTGGGTCTTACAGCTGAGGAAATTAGTGACCAGAGGTCACTACTTACTCGTTAGTCACTAACGAGTAAGCTGATGTGAATTTACATCTCGCAAATTAGAAGGTAAACAGAATAGGTTTTAATTTGTAATTCCTATATTCTGCTTTTTAGGTCGAAGTAAGTAATGAATATGGACTCAAGACTTCTGCTGCTGTAGCTGAAGCTGAAGCAACAGATTTTAGAAGAAAAGACCACCCTTGTGACTCATCGTTCTGGAAGAAACCCACCATCCGTTTCTCACGGCATGTGGATTGTTCTTCCCACAGGCTCAGTGTCATTATCAGCATCGTTATTTCGTAGATCCTTGTAGATGATCTTGAATTTTTGAATAATTTACTTATATGGACACTTGTAAATTGTAAATTTTTTTCTTTTTTAATTTCAATATTTTTACAACATTTAGTGTTAAGGCATGAAAACAAAACAACCTGTGAAAACTAGGAGAAAGGTGCGTCTTTCTCAAAAAAGTCAGTATTTTTGGACTGATATAATCATACTGTGCCTGGTCAAGATTGTGTCAGTAAACAGTAATTTTGACTCCAAAATAGGCAGCGGGAGTCAAACCCTAACAGTGTACAAGAGATCATTTCAGTGCTGTATTTTGAAATCACATTGTCCACTCCTTGCATTGTTTGAACTGCTGTATGCAGTAGGAATTGATCTATGACTCTTCTTACCCAGATGTTCCAGCACTAATGTACTCATCTAATTACTGCAATTCATATATGGCTCCTTCTCCTTTCCTAATCTCTTTTGCCCACCACCACTATCTGTCTCTGATTTGAAGAGAAGTAGGACGACCGCTCTATGGATGTCGGTCTCTAGGAACCTTTACATCCAGAGCTCTTCAGATGTCTGTGACTTGCACATTTTTAAACCCTTTGCCTCCCTTCTCCCAGGAAGAAGCCAAGCATGAATGTACAGTGCAAGGCACCAACTGAAGCCTTAGAAGCCTCTGGGGACTAATTTTGCTCTTAATTTAATAGTGAACAAGCAAACCTGAAAATGTGTGTAAAAATTTGTAAAGTTATTTGTAAATACTTCTAGACAAAGAACATGTATGTAACTCCGTGGTATTTTGTTTTCTATTCTGTCACCACTAGCATAAAGTGATACACAAAACTATTTTCTCTGGGGAACTGGCAGTCTTTTTAACAGAACACTTTGTTTCTTTCTTCTTAATTACTGTATGAAGTGCTGTGCACAGTTTTATGCCCCAGAGAGTTACATCTCACTGCAGAGCCTGTGTGCCTCAGCATTCAGCAGAAAATTCATCAGGGTTTTGGGGCTGTTTTTGGTTGTGCGCTTGCTCATTTTATGGTTTCTTTGCTGGGGCTCTCAGGAAGGACGTTCCTTCCGATATGTGTATCTCCTCTCCACAAGAAGCTAAGCAGAGGTCCGCTAAGTTCCTTCATAAATATCCTAAACAGTCTTCCGCTAGTAATTTCTGGTCCAGCAACATTTAGATCCTAAATTTGCGGTCTTCTCTTGAATCATGTATTTTCAAGCCTGAGCAGATGAGAGCTAGAAAAAGTCTTGTCTTGATTCTTTCCCTTCTAAAGATTATTTGCGTAATTTATCGATACAAACCTAATGGGGATGCTCATACACACAAAGGAGGTAGTCTCTATCATTTTTAGGTGACCGGGCTATTGTGGTGTATCCCCCTGTTTCCCAGCTAGTTAAATCAAAGACCTCACTGTCTTTGGAGAAAACACAATCTGAGTACAGGTTAACCTTGCTGAAACTGAGTATGAAGTAAGTGTTAAGACAAAGTCAATGGAAACAACAGCTTAAATAAAACCCTTTCTCAGTATTCCTAGGACTGGATATACCTCAAATGGTATGTTTCTGTGTGCGAAGTCAGACTGTGCCAAAAAGAGGGATGCTTTGTAGGAAAATAATGCCATCTGTCCTTGTGTGTTTGTGTGTTCCCTCATACACTCTTTTCCCCTATAATCTACAATACTGCAAAGTACTGGGTTTCTTCCATCTTGAAGAACTCAGCACTAAAAACCAGGTAGTTTTTCACAAAACTAACATGAATAATATCATTTTTGAGGCATCATGAAGAAGATACAGTGTGAATTGCTTTATAGCTGTAATATTTTAACAAGGTGAAAACATTTTTATCGACTTCTGTAATATTTCAGTTCAGCTTAGCATGACAGATTATTTCATTTCTGTATATGATGCGTCGAACAGTGACGATGTCTACCAAGGCAGTGCCTGCAGCCCTCTGTGTTTGTGACAGCTCCAGAGCTCGGGATATCTGAGTGCAGGTCTGACAGTATCCAGAAGCTGCCTTGTTTCAACTTTCTCAATTACAGAGAGGGATCAGGATGTGGGCATCTAGCATGATGATTCCTGTGACCAATGTGGTTCCCATTTGGGCTTTACATTTCTGCATTAATTTTGCTGCATTAATCATTATGGGCAGGCAGATCAAAGGCCTCTGACCAAACCCAGCGCTACCCTCAGGACCAGGCGGGAGGAAAGGGAAGGAGAGCTACATCCCCACCAGTTGCACAGATTCACACTCTGTTCTGGCAGAGCTTTGGAAGCGTGTATTTAATTTTTTACCAAGACAGACACTTTCTGCTGGACCGTGTTTTACAAATTTGTCTAAACAGGTCTAAACCCTGCCTTTCTGTTGAGTCCTTCAGGTTTTCAGCTTGCTAATGAAGAATCGTGTACATGCCACAAAAATTCTGCTAAGGCAGAACCTGACTTCTCTTCCATCTGAAATATCGATCACATTTTAGCTGGTGAACGCAAACCAGTATAACCCAAATACGCTTAAAATCTCGGAATCATTACCAATACAGCGAGTCTGCCATCTGTTTCACTTAATGAACAGAACGATCCTGATTGAGAGGAATTTGTCTTCGTTAGAACAAACCAAAATGAATGCTGCAATGCTGAAGGAAACTGTCGTTCTTTTCTAAATTGAGATACAAAAAATAGTACAAATCAATCTGTACATGTTGGGGAAAGAAAACTTGAGAATAATAAATGGATTTGAATGTTAATTGCTGTGTTCTCCAATATAGTAGAACATATTGGCTAACATTTTTGTAGGGAGCCTTGAGCAATAATTCCTTTATTTTTACAACACGTAGTTTCAGTGAGGTGTTAGGAGAGTCCCAGATCAGCTAGCTACATCGGAAATAAGTGTTGGCTTTCTGAATAAACTTGGATAGTTTTCTTAAGCTCAACTGTGACATGCAATTTCAGGAAATGACTAGGTCTGTACTGCAAAACAGAATTTGCTGACAATCCCAAAACCTCAGAGCAGATTATCAGTTGGTATAAACTGTTCTGGTGGCATTAATGAGTCATGCTGTAACAACTTAGAGTAGCTGAAGATTTGTCCTTCAAACTTTTAGACTTTTTTTCCTTTCTCCATGTTTCTGCTTAATTCAAGTTTTACAGAGAATCAGATTTGCAATGGTACTTTGACTGACAGCAAAACTGGAGATACGGCTGCAGAAACATGGCACTACACGTTCACTAAGGACTGAGCCAGGTACCCCCAGTTTTGTAAAAGAGCAGCTGATGTCTTCACGACCTGAAAACAGGAACTATATCGATAAATGAACATATTTTTGCCTGGTACAGTGACATAGAGTGATTATATATTACAATTTCTAGTGTTGCTGGAGGCATTATTGGTTGGGCTGATGCCCCCATCTGTTTCCTATCCATAGAGATTTTTGACACAAAAAACAGAAATAAATTAATTTTTTTAAGTTTGAGTATGATCTGAAAGAACTCTCTGAAATGAAACAGTTCATAGCCTGGATTTGCTGAAGGTTTTTTTTTTTTTAGTGCTAGGATATGACACTAGCTACTATAAATGATTTTCAACAGAGCTATATCAGTTAAAACCATGGGAATCAGGCCTGGTTTTATTTAACACATGCTTTCTTTCAATAGTGTAGTAGAGCCTATTAAGAAGATTGTATTTACCATATATTAATAAGGACACTATAGTCTGAAGCTATGGGAGCTGGTTAGCATGTGACAAGACTAACTTTTCTTGTCTGAAACCTGGGAACACATAACTGGAGCACTCAAAAGCCTGTAGTCCTGCCTCAAAAATGACAGATTTTAGCCCAAACAACTGGTGGCCTGTCTCTTTCAAATAACTTTGAGTGCAGGCTTTCTTTGTTTGCAGCTGTCGTGCAGGGCTCTACTCCATGTTTGGACCTTGAGTTTCACCTCTCCATCCAGTTGTCCACAGCTCGGGGGTTGCAACACCTTTGTCACCTCCGAGCACCACATTGGCAGGTGTGGCCTTTTTTCAACGGCAATTGCGATGTTCTTCTCCGCATCCGGCTGCCTGCTTGTCTTTCTTGTGGGGATTATCTGCTTGAAAAAGCCAATCCAGCAATCTATCAAGTTCCTTTAACAGACTTTGACAGTGGCAAACAAAAATTGACGTCCCAAACTAATTGGCTTGCCTCCTTCCAGTATCAACCTCATCTACTTTAATTATAACAAATTACAATCCGGGAGCTCTTTTATACACTGAAGAAGTTTCTTTTCAAGTTGGTAAAATGTTCCTTCCATGTACAGCTCCCACGTCGGCAAGATATTTTTTGCAAACAAATTCAGCTTTTACCCAATATGCTGAGTGTTTTGATAGAAACCTGTTCTTTAGTGCCCAAGATAGTGATGGGGTCATGTCATTGTCTGCCAGAATAGCGTTTTTATAGGAGAGTGGCTGGTTTGGACCCTGAGGTCATGGCAGAGGTTTGATGGGTTGGGGCTGCGTAAGGTGGAGAGTGCCGTCGTCAAGGCAGCCTTAAAGAGGAGATCTCTCTCTCCTCTCTGTCCAGGGAGCTGACTATCCCTGCAACCGTAACTGGGGATCAGCCTGAAAGATTCATTAATTTGCAGAGGGTTCCTTAGCGAACTAATATATGCGTTACGGACAATCAGGGAATTCAGATCTGTGAAAACAGGCACATAAAGAAGATATTTCATATCAAGACTACTGCTGCAGGGTTGCCCCTTGGAGCAATGCCTGCATTGCATGCTGGTGGTGTGCTCACAGCATGCCAGAGCAGCCCTGATCGCCCAGGAGTACCAGAGCACTCTGCTTCACTGTAACGGAGCGCTAGGCTGTTCAGGACCTTAAATAATTATTTAGCAGCTAAGGACGCACATCTAGCCTGTACTGCTTTCTGTTTGACAATTACATATAAGATGCAACATTTTCCCCAGGCTGATAGGCAACTGCTGATAAATGATGGTTTCTTGCCACACTTTCTACTTGCTTCCCGCAAGTCGCGGTTTGAATGTTTCTCCCTGATTTTAAACAAATTAAACATCTGGATTTAATTCCTGACTCCACACGCGTGCTTGCTGGTCAGTGACACAACGCAGTCCTGGACGTGACAGCTTTATGGAACAGCTGCCCTTGCATGGTCTACTGCCTCTCAAAACCAGCACCAGACTCCGAAGATAGTCTCACTAAACGGCAGCCATGCATAAATAATACCGGGAAGGCAAAAAAGATTCTCTATGTTTTGCTTATCCCCCTAGGACCCAATATAGCTTCTTTAGGCTTTCTGTCCCAGTTTCCTACTAATTTCACACCAGCCATATGCAACCATGCTTTCAAAACACTCCTGTAAGTCAGTGCCAAGCAGACTCGATGAAGCTGAATTGTAAGTTGGCTGAAAGCGATTCCAAGAGTAATCTCATTTCTCTTTTTCCACAGCATTGCGTACCTGCCCAGTTAGTAGGGCATCAAGGAACGGTTATAGCATTTCCTCGTACGTGACATATTTGGAATGAGAACTGTGTTACACATGAGCAAACAATGAGCTCCCCACATTGGCCCATGCTGTTCAATAAAACACCACTAGGGTGTACTTATCCTGCTTTATCTGTGTAGCCAGAAACAAAGTGATGAGCAGGTAGAGAGTCCCAAGCCCTGGGGCAAATGCAAGCCAACAACTTGTTTAAACGACCTTGGTCTGATATTAATAATCCACACTGCACTGTGTTGTTTTCCTTAGCAAATAAAGCTGCCTGGCTTATAGTTTGCCACCAGACGCTCAGGTGTGTGATAACCAGTAACCTTCTGTGTCACTCTTAGACATACATATTCACAGTCATGTTTTGGTTTCTAAAGGCCTTGTAATTCAAATAAGTCTGTTTTCCCTGAAGTTTGGAGGAGGCTGTATCTAGACTGCTGTAGGGAGTGCCCCTTGGAGCACTTGGAGACCAGAAAAACACCTATGGAGACAATTGCCTGCCCATGGGAGCACCCTCACGATCCATCCTGGTACCAGCACTGGCTGCAGGCTCTGGAGGAAACCCAGAGGAGCCCAGAGCTCCCAGAGGAGCAAGAGGATCTGGCTGCCACAGCCAGCTCCCACCCCTGGGCTCTGCGACCTGCAGCAGGCTGTGGGGAAACAGCCCTGGGAGATCTCATCAGGACTCCCCCTGCTTTGCTCAGGAGCTGCATTTAACTGCATTTAAACCCAGGCCTTGGGCTGTGGTGCTCACATGAGCTGTGCTGTGGCCATGGTGTGCCTGGCCGGGGACCTTGCTGACCCGAACTCGCCAACGCAACTTCTTGGCTCTGCCTCAGCGCTACCTCATCACCGCCATCTTTGCTGGTGATCTCTGGATGGTGGCCACTCTTTTCAGTGGGGTCAGGGTGACAGGATCCCATCAGTACAGGCAGTGTCCTACCAGTCTGGCCATCACCTGCAGCTCCCAGCTTGCTTTCCCTGGCCAAGCTTCTCCCTCCCACTGCCCCTGACAAAGGCTCACATGACACCCCTGTCCTGGCCCCATCTCTTCCATCCCTCCACTCCTCTCTCTGCGGGCTGGGAAGGGGAGGACCGGGATTTTTCCTGTATAAAGTATCCTCCACTGACAGGTTAAAATGACTTCCCTTTTGCATCCTTTTATCATAAGGTGCTCCAGTGATCAAAATGAGAGAGCTGTAATAGAGACTGTGTTTACTAGGGAAGCAAAACCTGTGGCATATAGTCCATTTGCTGATTTATGGCTTGCTAAGGCATTTTCCAAACCTGCAAGAAATCTTTTTAGTGCTACATTTTATTTAGGATTACAGAATCTTTGGCCTTTTTTCTTCAAGCAAGCAAGTACAAAAAGCTGTGCTCAAGAAACAAGTGTCTGATGCCCTTTTGGTGATAGTGATATTAAATTTATTCACTCTGATAAAGATGTTCTTATCCAAATTAAGTCTCCACCTTGTTAAGTTAAGCTGTGTGTTTGGGGAAGTATTAAACTCAAGTATGTAGTTAACATATGTGTAATATGTATCTGATTTACAAGACATTCCTCTTAATCTGCCCAATTAATAAGAAATTAGACTCGTGGCTAGTCTTAACTCATCAAATCTATTTCACACTACAATAATCTGAAAGGAAAATCAAGCCTGGAGAGGCTAGCCCTGTGAAGGAAGAGAGATCTGGGAAAAGAACTAAATCAGACTTACAAAGGGCAGAACACTAAAAGCAAAACTAGATAATGATTTTATTTTTAGCATCATCATGTAGTAGTGTGCTCAAAATTATCATTTATTAGCACCACAGCGTAGACACACACACAAATATGTATCTTTGTCATTGCTTTTTTAATAGTGTAGGATTTCTAAAAGCTCGACTAGTTTTACAGATTGTCTTTCACCCTTAAAATGTAATCTCCCAAGAAATATGATGTACAAAGGAATATTAAAAGGAAGGTTTGACCGCTGCTCTGCTGTGCCTGTTATGCCACCTCATGGTTAGTGGTAGAAATACCACCACACTCTTAAGAGTGCTATTTCAAAAATATAGCAGAGGGAAAAGAGTAGCACATCTCATTTATTGGTACATATTGCTGAAATGTCAAACATCCCACTGGGATCAACCATTGCAGACTGCTAAGATAAATCTGTGAATTATATATAATATATAAGGACAAAACGCTGCAAAACACATCTCCTTTAACAGTTGACTTTGCTGTTTTACTGCAAATATATTGCTAATATACCATGTAATCCAAATCTGACTCAGTACTGTCCCATCAACAACTCCTCTTGTGGAGCTACATTCCCATGTTTAACTTGTTCTGGCAGGTTGCCATTATTTGGAAGCACAGAGTGTTATCCACCCCAGGGAGTATCATCTCTTTTACATCTTTCACTTCAATAACAAGAAATATTATTTACTTACAGTTGGATAACCAACACAGAATTCCAGTCATGGTTGTGTATAATATACACCTAATTATCAGACTTGGATTTTACCATGACTTAAAAGTCTTGAGGTAAAAAGAAATCCAGAACCTCAGGAGAATACGATTTTCACTTGAGTAAGGAGTTCATAATATGCACTAGCAAAGACTAGATTACGTTTTTACATTAGAATAAATTGTACAATGAGGTAGAAATGGAAGCTGGGTGAATCAATGAGACCTGGAATGTACAGCCAGTTAGGTGATGTCTCGAGTCTCAGCTACGCTAAATTCACTTTGGAGAAAATGTTTCTTAAAACCAATAGGTTGGACTCAGATGGCTCATATATGAGTAGAAATAGATTAGTGTCACTTAAGTTTAGGCATTCTTACATGAAATATCTAAATTTAAGAGTCCAGTCACCTGACATTATCAAAGGAGCAGGAGGAAGGGAACTGTGCTTCTCTTGCTCTGGTATGGGGTTGTGGTAATTAAGCTTTTAATTTGGGGCACTCAGTCCAACCCAGAGTCAAGCTGGAGGAATGTGAAATAAACGTACTTCCAAATCCTGTGTTTTTACTTTCCTGATCTGTCAATGAAGCATAGTAAGCTTCAGACCGTTCAGAGCATAGTTATGTCCTGAGTATTTGAGGAAATTTAAAGCAAAAACATCTATTAATTAGGCACACACATGCCACCTTGAGAAGTGACAATGAAGCATTGGAAAGTTAGGTTTTTGGGTTTTTTTTTCTATGACCTGGTTAACTCACAAAGCAGATAACCCATCCAGCACACATGAGAAATGATTACACATAGTTTAAAATTCTTCTTCTAAAGGGTACTACAGTCTTTCCGTCATGACAGAGGATGGAGAAACTTTGCTTGATTCATCTCTCAGCAAGACACTTGTAGGTTAACTTTGTAAAAGTGAATGTGAAAGTCAGGGACCACTTGCACTCTGAATATTCAGATTCTCTTATTAATGTAGTTGTTTGAAAAAGGGGCTGTGCCTTGGTTTGATGCAATCTAATTCAGAGATAATAAAATACTTGTCTTTTGTATGTCTAGAAAGAGTACAGATGGTTTCTCTCCCCCTTATCCATCGAATGCTCTTCTTGGAGCAGTAATCTGCAGTACAAAATTACTGATGCGTTTAGGGATTGTCCTAATTTCTCTCACTTGCCGGAAAGAACATATTCCCAAAGGACGATTTACCACGCAAATAAATTAAAATGCCAGCCTCATCAGAAAAAACACTAGTTATTTCCTATTCGGAAGCAGTTGTTTATTAAAGCAAAACAAAATACATTTATTGGTAACTATGTCCGTTTTTAGACTTACATTGCAAAAATACCTAATCACCCTGAAACCTCTTTCTGAAGGTTGCTTAGACAAGAAGATCGTGTGTGCAGCAAATGCGACAGTGGAGTCAGAGTTTTGGGGGAGCAGAAAAAAGCTGTAAGTTGCTCATTCTTCCCCTACTTCCAGATTCTGGGATTAATTTGGCCAGCCATGAATAATGCATTACAAGACCGGCATCCTACCTTTTGAGATTCATTCTGTTCATCCAGTGTAGCTGTTATGACTCTCAGTCTGCTCTGTGTGACATATAATTTTGCATAACATCAGTCACTATGTTGGAAGTGCAGGGTCCTTAATAGATAGAGTTTCTGCTTCCAAATTACATACAGGTGACTTCCTGGATCTGCCTAGAATATCTACTCCAAAAGCTATCTTCTGAAAACACTCACATCCTCTACAATGACATTTAAAATGACTGATGAAAACCTGCTTGGGCCATCGCATTAGTAATTAATGGTGTGTAGATATGTCTTTGTCCTCCTGGAGGAGAATGAAGACTTGGCTTCATCAGTAGATGTGCGTACTTATTCTACTTCAATACAGCTGTTACTCTGAGACCCAAGCCTTACTGGAAAACAGAGAAGAACATGAAGCCTTTTTCCCTCTGTGCTAGGAAATTGCAAGGCATTCTGCTAGCTGTATGTGCTATAGAAACTTTCAGAAAACAGAAGACACTGGGATTTCTCTGAAGAAGCAACACTGCTTTCTAGTGAGACCTCAGCCTAACGGCCCAAATTGTACTGGGAAGCGGATGTGGCTCGGACTCCCACTGTGGGACTTGGACTGTAATATTTAATGTCTTGGTACTACACTTCTTTGTGAAATGAGACTAGTAATACCTACGTAGCACTTGCCCACAGAAACAGGATCTTACTCAGATTTGACTTATTTTATTTAGGGGAGACGCTGACTATGAAGTAGGATGTTTTTTTGCCAGCCATACCAGTATTTTCCAGGTCACCTCCTAAGATTCCATTTCCATTGACTCCAGATGGGAATTATCAGATAGTTGCAAAGGCAAGGACCAAGGCTGTACCTCCTTCAGAAAGCAAACCTGTGCTGGTGCTCCATCTCCCTTCCTCTCCATCCCCCCAAGTCTAGTCTGACAAGGGGGTGGCAGGGGTCTGCCCACAGCTGTGGTTGGTAAAGATTAGGGCATAGCAGCTGCTTGGGCTCTGTATCGCATAGTACACTGATGTAGGATGGGGCCTCAGGCATCAATCCTTGACCACCGTTGCTGTGGCATTGTCACTAACCCCTTGACATGGTTTTGGGTAAGGCAAGCTCAAAGTCACAGCAAGGCTGGCCCAGACTGGGAGAAAGCATGGGCCAGGGACTATCCCCAGTAGTCAGTATGGATACATACACCCTGTTTTTGGTTTTAGCAGCATGTGGATGAGCTGTGCTGGGCCACTTCAGCAAAAAGTTAGAGCACAGGCCCTGGCCCACTTTATTGTCTCTACTGGCATAACCACAGTGATGGCTTTCCTCAAGTAGTTGAATATGCTTTATGTCACGTATGTCATGCAGAGGCCAGCATGGCTGTGGTACCATCAACCACGTTGCAAAGGTTCGATGCCTGGAACACACACCATCCTCAACCCCAGATCCCAGGGCAGGAGGCTCACAGCATCCCCAGGGCTCCCCTTCCTTCAGCCTGGATGGACAGGACACAGAGAGATCGCTGTTTGGGGTGGGGGTTGAACTTTGGTTGCACTTAACCTCAGAGTGGGTGGAAAGCTCACAGGCTATAAGGTCTCTCTTGCCTTCTCTTGAGCACTTTATTTTCTTCACTTTATGGACAAAGACATGAGGGTGATAAAATGAGGTGTGAGGTGAGGCATGAAGAAGCTCTGAGCATGGGTACATTTGCAAAGAAAAGGAACAGAGAAGGCAACAACAAAACCATCCTGTGAATTACGCCATTTAACAGAAGAGTAATAAAAGCTCCACCTCTTTTAAGGAAAACACAAGGTAAGGAAGAAAAGGAAGGAATGATATGCTATGTGACACAAACCATGGGGAAAACAGTGCAAAAAGATGAGAAATTTGAAAGGTTCATCAACGAAGAAAACATAAGAAAGGGAATATTCTATATCTGAGGAGAAGAGGTAATTTAGAAATATACGTCAGTCACAGAGAGATTAACTCCGTGGGGTGTGAGAGGAGCAAACCAAGAGAAGAGAAAGAGCTGTGCAGGAAACCAACAGAGAGGGTGAGATTCTTGCATTACATGGAGGTTTCTGATAGCGTTTTTCAAGGCATGTTAGGGGTGTGTGCAGGTTGAGGGTGAAGTTGCCCATTTTTATAAAAAAGAGAAAAGTATTTGTACTTTTTAAAGTATGAGGATTATATATAAAGGATTGTGCCACTTTCTTCACACATGACTTTAATGGGTGTTCTTTACGGACAAATTCGAGGATTTAATTTTTTAGGAGCGATACACGAACGCATATTGCTGTAGGGCATGGGGGTTTCTTCTTCATTTTCAGCTGGATAAACTAATTAAGCATAGATGATTTCAGGAACTAAAAATAACATGTTGTCATTTACAGGACTGGGTTTTATCTATGTCTCTATTTCCCTCGGGGAAAAGTGAGAGAAGTTTTAAAACAAAAACAAACCACAAACCATAAAACCCTCCACAGAGTACATTAAGAGACTCAAGTAGAAATGTATTATTCCTCATGGTAGTTAACAGTGCTACTGAACACTTAAAGCAGTTTAAAAACATAGTCAGGAAACCTGACACAGTCCCCAGACTTTGCTTCCACTTCAGTGCTCAATCGAAAAGTAAGTGAGCAATAGTACTGCCTGTATCTGCTGCTGTTAACACCGCATGAGGTCCTGTTGCCCTCCCTAAAACTCAGTGCTATGTTGGTTTGCTGTTGTTATTTTTTGCAAAACCAAAGAAAAGTCGGAAGAGTTTATTAAATGGTTTTCCAAAGCAGAAAAAAAGACTCTGCTGAAACCCACACAGCAATAAAGAGGTGTACTATTAAAATATTGTACAAAAGCTGATACTTTTTTTGCACAAAAGTGCAAAAGAATTTAAATCATGGGGATCCTTTGTGTAGGGCTACTGCACGGCCATTGCTCCTGGATGTGTCCTTTCTCCCCATCCAGAAATTACACCTGCTTGGCATCATTTGGGAGCATCATCTGAAGACTTGGGACATTTCCCAGAATTCTAGTAACCTCATAATCTTTGGGGGGGTTGGCTTGTAGTGAGAGTTAGCTTTGATCTGGCTGTAGACAAACAACCCTTGATTCATTCACTATGAACACGCAGACTGTCAGCACAGCAAACCTTAAATCCAGCGCCCCTTGGGAACGTGCCCCTTGGACACGGCATGTTTAATGCTATATACGATGTGCTTATTTGGGTGAACCTGCAGAGAGGAAGTTCTCTGTCCTTGAAACTGGCCCCAGTGACAGTGATAGACAGGGAACTGCTGGAGAGGGTCCAGCAAAGGGCAACAAAGATGATTAGGGGACTGGAGCACCTTTCTTATGAGGAAAGGCTGAGGGACTTGGGTCTCTTTAGTCTAGAGAAAAGAAGATTGAGGGGGGATCTTATTAATACATACAAATACTTAATGGGAGGATGCCAGGGGGATGGGAGTAGTCTTTTTTCAGTGGCACCCAGTGATAGGACGAGGGGTAATGGGCATAAACTTGAACATAGGAAGTTCCATCTTAACATGAGAAGGAACTTCTTTACTTTGAGGGTAGTGGAGCACTGGAACAGGCTGCCCAGAGAGGTGGTGGAGTCTCCCACTCTGGAGACATTCAAAACCCGCCTGGACGCTGTCCTGTGTAACGTGCTGTAGGTGACCCTGCTCTGGCAGGAGGGTTGGACTAGATGATCTCCAGAGGTCCCTTCCAACCCTAACAATTCTGTGAATTCTGTGAATTCTGTGATAAAGGTCATTACCAATGATCATAGCCACAGCAAGAGCCGAGTTAGTGCCCGCTGGGGTGACAGGCAGCCTATCCCTCCAGAATACTCTGTGAGTTCCAGACACAGCTTGCACTGGATTAAATCTCTGTTCAGTTTGGGAAGAGATCATCACAAACTGAAGTGCTTCTTTGCCTGCATGTCAGGTGGTCTGCGTTTGCAGTCCTCTTCGTTGAATACCTGCATTCTGTACATTAAGTGGATAAGGTGTGAACATAACAATTTGCCATTTTATCCACTTCGTTTCATGCTCTGCTGCATAGGAGACTAAAGGGTCATTAGGAGCAAAGAGACAGTAAAATAAAATAACAGAATCAGAGAATGAATCGCAGAATGAATCACAGAATGAATCACAACGGTCAGGGTTGGAAGGGACCTCTGGAGATCATCTAAATACACTAAGCTTACTTTCTCATGCTGACTTCTCTGAGTTTGCAATGGGACAGTGATACTGTGTGCACCGCACATACTGCACTCCGTGCAGTCAAACACTGGAATTCAAAGGGAAGAGACATCTGTGTGACCAATAACATACAGAGCTCGCTGACCTTGCTGTGCTCTTCTGCTGCATCTCTGCAAGGAATGAGGGAGGGTTGTACAAGACACAGATGACAAACGGGAAAAGCATGAGGAAAAGATGAGCGCATAAAATATACCTGGACCCAGCAAGACACTTGGATAGTCTCCAAGTCTTTTGCATCCATCATAACCGCTCATCCACCTCCTCAGATGTGTCTGACTCACTCCACTCCACGTTGCTGCATCGAGTTCTGGCTGCTCCTGCAAAGCAAATGGGAAGTGCTGGTGCAGCTATAGGTAAAGAGAAGCCCAAGTCATCTAGAGAATGACCTGAAAATAGGTCACATGCTTCACAGCTGAGAAGTTGTACATTTCAGCCTCACCTCTTTTCTGAGAGAGATTAAATCTTTGCTGTGTGGCACCAGTGACTTCCCCTCCACGCAGCTAATTGGGTTGATTGACTTGGGGGGGGGGGCGGGGGAGGCCATTCAGTGCCATGTGCACAGGTAGAGGGTCAGCTACCACCTTTCCTCAGAGAAAGACATTTCTACAGTGCGATGGGGCTTGGTACAGTGAAATCGTGCCTTCCTCATGAGAGTGGTTCCTCCCCAGCACCACTTTTTCCCTCAGGGGGCTTGAAGAGGCCCACAGGATTGGTGCTACATAACGGGATCCCTGCAGCAGAGGGTTTAGGGACTACTTCCCTCATGCATGGCCTTCTCCTGGCATTTTGCTGGTGGAAGTGGACTGTTAGCACGGAAGGTCAAACGGTAGCTGCTCGCTTCACACTGCCATTTCATCCCTGTCCTGATCCGTGAGGCTGAGAAGAAACCTCTTTAAGGATTTCCATCTTTCAGACACTGCAGCTGGCAGGCAGGCAGATGACCAAAAGCCACAGGTACTTGTTCAAATCAAGAAAAACAAGAGTCAACCGGGGAAGTCCAGCGCCTGAAGTAACTCACAGTGCTAATCGACTGCAACTGCCATGTCTTGCCTCAGCTTGCATCCAGGACCTTAGGGCTAGTTTCTTTTATGGCACTGATGTATTCCTTCTTATTTCCATATGTTTGCTGTACCACAGCAGCTGTCCCGGCAAATCCCAGCACGCTTGTTACTGTACAAACGGAGAAAAGCTTCCAGCAGACAGAAGGCACAGTAGGTAGGAAAGCAAACGGAGGCAGAGAAAGGAGAGGCAGCTCATCACCAGCTGTGTGGTAGGTCTGGATAAAGCCAACCCAGGCTGGGCTTCCTTCCTCGTCGTCTTGCAAACCTGCTTCTGCCCGGGAAGGGCTGTGGGGTCTCCTTGCCCTGGCAGGAAGGAAAAGGGCATCACTAAGTCATGGATCAGCTTATCATGGAGGGTGTGAAGCAGAGTGTCAAGGTGGCCAGCTGGAATGCTCACCCTCCCTGGGCTGCCTGATATCCATGTCAGCCAACATGGCTTCCTCCTCCACCTGAAACTCCCTGCACACTGTCACACTCTCCCCCTTACCCTGGCATTTAGACCATGACGTTCACCACACCACAATTTACGCTCCAGGCTGCTCTGTAGTCCACCAGTTGAGCAAGGGCCTCACCTCCTGGTGGAGATTTCTGCAGCACACTGAGGAGATAACGGTGTTTAGTAGCCCAAACGTGTTGAGAAGGACCTAGCCTGGCTGCTGTCACTTGGCTGGTGTTATTTCTCACACCAAAGGAGTCTGCAGCTTAGCTGTAATGATCAAAAAAGAACAGTTGTGGACAAAAGAGGAAAGAAGTTTGGGCGATAATCAGAAATGTCTAGAAAGCATCAGCTTTTTCGACTGGAAATTTTCATGAGCAAATTTCCATCGTTAATGGCATCAAATCAAAATGCTTTGCAGATGCATAATATAGCAAGGCTCAGTGCATCTGAGAACAGCAGATGGCTTATATACATCTGAGGAGTTTTTTAATATTAAAAAATAAATGAAGATTGGAGAGGAGTGTCAGTCACGCATCTTGTTGGATGTTTAATCAGGCAGATGAGACATCCCAGATTTTAATTGCCTCTATTTTTTAGTGCTCCAGTTTAATTTCAAATTGCATAAATGAAGCTCTTTAATTTTTCTTGTCTCATTTGAAGTCTTGGTATCTAGATTACAATTTATCAATAAGTTCTACAGGACACAGAGAAAAAGACTACTACCAAAAATCCTGCTACTCGTGAAAGTATAAGATCATGTTTCTTTTTAATTACTTCTCATGTTATTAATCATCCATCTGTCTGGATTATATTCTTCAATATTATAGTTATGAGTTAAAAAACACGCAATGAATTCATGGCAAGCTTAGCAGGAGATAAGCTGTGCTAAAGGAATAAAAATGATGTGTGGTAGTGATTTAGAAGCTGCAGCAAAGTCCATAAGAAAAATGTCAGTTTATCCCTTCGTTTACCATACGGGGTCATCTGTCTTGTAACTAAGCACTGAGCAGGACAATCAAGCTCTGTTCTAAAGACAGCTTTTTTTTTTTTCTTTTTTAAGAGGATTGTCTTTCTTCCCACAGTACACCCTAGCCCTAATGGCACCATATAAACATGATCCCACTCCTCAACCTGGGGACAACTGACCCCAGGAAAGATCTGCTTCATGTCATCCGTCGCACCAAATAGGTTAACATCTGGAAATTTAAAATATACACCAGCTTCCTTAGCAGTGCCACTGCATGGATGAGCATTCAACACCAGTCACTGCATGAGAGATTTATCGTGGTCCATGCCATCCTTTCCCGGACCACACAGCCATAATGGCAGCAGTAAGGAAGCATATAGAAACATAGAATTATAGAATAGTTTGGGTTGGAAGGGACCTTTAGAGGTCATCTAGTCCAACCCGCCTGCAACAATCAGGGACATCTTCAAGTAGATCAGGTTGCTCAGAGCCCATTGAACCTGACCTTGAATGTGTCCAGAGATGGGGCATCTACCACCTCTCTGGGCAACATGTGCCAGTGTTTCATCACCCGCATTCTAGAAAGTGTCTTCCTTCTATCTAGTCTAAATCTTCTCACTTTTAGTTTAATGCCATTACCCCTTGTCCTATTGCAACAGGCCGTGCTTAAAATTTTGTCCCCATCTTTCCTGTAGGCTCCCTTTAAGTACTGAAAGGCCGCAATAAGGTCTCCCTGGAGTCTTCTCTTCTCCAAGCTGAACAACCCCAACTCTCTCAGCTTGTCCTCCTAGGAGAGGTGCTCCAGCCCTCTGATCATTTTTGTGGCCCTTCTCTGGATGCACTCCAACAGGTTCATGTCTGTCCTATACTGAGGGCTCCAGAGCTGGATGCAGCACTCCAGATAGGGTCTCACTAGAGCAGAACAGAATCCCCTCCCTCGACCTGCTGGCCACGCTTCTTTTGATGCAGCCCAGGATATGGTTGGCCTTCCGAATTGACAGTACACATTGTCGGTTCATGTCCAGCTTTTCATCTACCAGTACCGCCAAGTCCTTGTTGGCAGAGCTGCTCTCAATTCCTTCATCCCCCAGCCTGTATTGATACCGGGGGTTGCCCTGACCCAGGTGCAGGACCCTGCTCTTGGCCTTGTTGAACTTTATGAGGTTCACATGGGCCCACCTCTCAAGCTTGTCCAGGTCCCTCTTGATGGCAGCCCATCCCTCAGGCGTGTCAATTGCACCACTCAACTTGGTGTCATCTGCAAATTTGCTGAGGGTGCACTCAATCCCTCTGTCTATGTCATTGAGGAAGATACTGAACTGTACTGGTCCCAATATGGACCCCTGAGGGACACCACTTGTCACCAATTTCCATCTGGACATTGAGCCATTGACCACCACCCTCTGGATGTGACCATCCAACCAATTCCTTATCTACCAAACAGTCCATCCATCAAATCTATACGTCTCCAATTTAGAGAGAAGGATGTTGTGGGGGACCGTGTTCAACACCTTACAGAACTCCAGATAGATGACATTTGTAGCTCTTCCCTTGTCCACTGATGTAGTCACTCCATCATAGAAGGCCACTAGGTTGGTCAGGCAGGACTTGCCCTTGGTGAAGCCATGCTGGCTGTCTTGAACCACCTCCCTGTCCTCCATATGCCTTTGCATAGATTCTAAGAGGATCCAATCCTGGATCTGCCGCTGGGAGAGAAATCCACGGAGCAGAGGATGGGGTTGACATCACATCTGCAAGCCTGGCTCTTCACCTCTTTATAGAACATGGGGATATGGACAGCAAACTGGAAAGGTGAGCAGGAAAGGAAGCACTGGGACCTTATCAGGGTCCCAAGCAGCAGAAGAGAAAAAAAAATCCCATTTATTGAGACAAGATATAATTTCGAAATAGAAATCATTTCACTGTGCTACATAGGTATTCATTTCATCTTGTTTGAAGAATGAAGGAAGACAGAACACTATTTGGCACCTTATGACCTTTCTGAACATCACTTTAACTCCTTTGTGAACAGTACAAATACATGGCACGTTTTGTGCACACATCTGCATGCACTGGTGTGGTAGAACACAAGCCTTGGGCTTGCTCTGCCTTTAGGAAAGTGAAACACTCCGGCATTGTTTAAGTGTGAGTGAGACATGACAGATTAGGTGTGATTCGTGAAACCCTGACTTGTCAAACCTCATCTGCCACATGACTTGTATTCTTCCCCCACACAGTTCTGCGGCCTGACTGCCACAGAGAGCCAAGCCACAGAAGGAGCATCGCTGAGTATAGCACCAAAGCCCTGGTGCAACCATCGCCATCTACGCTGAGTCTTTGCAGGAACGGTTGCCAAAAGGGTAGCTCGTTATAAAATAGCCTGGGCTCCACTATCAAAATGCTCAAGTGAGGAATCTGGGGAAAGAAAAGATGCCCAGAAAGCCCTGCTGTTCCATAAGGTGTTATTGTCTGGATTGGTATTCTCCACATTGATATGATGTGAATCAGCTTCTCTTAAAATAAAATTTATGTATAAAGCTACATTTTCACCTGTACCAGAACTTTTCCCAACTCACTGCACTTAAGTGTGGCTAAAAGCCACAGTATATCCACAGTACAAGTTTTGCTTCTCTTTACGTTAAAATAGTTGGAAATTAGTCCAGATTCATTCACTGCACGTGTCTCAGACGTCTGGGTGTGGAAAATAAAGAGGAAACTGCTGACTGATTCTGACCTGCTTTCTTTGGGGACCCTTGCAAATGCAACTATGGGAGGGCAAGAACATTGTCAGCGAAAAATAAAAGGACATGGTCATTTATATTAAAGTACTGGCTGCCTAACCATAGCTCAGGCTGTGGTGGCTTGAGCTTCAGCTTCAGGTGGCACAGGCTGCTGCTTCTGCTGCTTCCTTCCATCTCCCCCCAGCATGGCGCAGCAGGCTGGGCTCCAGTCAGCATGCCCACTAGCCAGGGAGCTACTGGGCTTGCTTAAGCATTTCGTGTATTCATGAAGCCCATTCCCTCATTTGCAAGCATCTGAAGTGGAACCGTCAGTAATTTGGGAAGACTATGGCAGCTGTTGGTGGAAGTGACTGCTGCTGGCTGGAAGCTATGGTACAGTAACTAAGCTCCCCAAGGAGCTGCAAAGTAGCATGGACTGCAAGAACCAAAGTGGGAAAAACTACAAGGATGTGTTCAAACATCCTTGGGAGGGACGAGAAACCTGAAGTGAAGCTCAGAGCCTAAGGATGAAGGGTGAACCAGCTCCTGTTTCTACTAAGAGGAAAATGTTGCTGCTTTCAGTTTAGTAGCATAAAGAACAAACAAAACTGTTGTGGGTATAACTCCACAGACAAAAGGTTTACTGGTACTCTCGGTTGAAAGGGTGGACTGAGATGCCTCTTGCAAATATTGATGAGAAATAATCAGTACAAATTCCTCAAATTAAGGCAAGGCAGGTAATAAGGTTCTTCAGATTTCTCTCTTTGCCCCTGGAAGTACAAGACATGGTTAGATCTGCTCTGAGAGGCTGCAAGTGGCTTCCATCAAACTCCATCAGTGGTACAAATGCTAGTGATTAATTTGGAAGCCTAGAAGAATTGCAAGGACTAACGCCATCCAGAGTGAGAAAGGGCCTGGCCACAATCTTTGGAGTACTCCCATTTTGTCAGGGACTCTCTGGAAAAATCTCAGAAATTGTAAACTATTCATTGTACTTTGTGTCTCCCCTGTAACATTGATACTAACATTATTATTAATAACATGTAAAATACTACTATTAATTAGTAATTGATATAATAATAATAATTTCATAAGTAGTCAAAATAACATGTCTCGTTGTCTTCTGAAAAAGCAGGCCCTTAGGAGTTAGCCTAGTGTGAGAGCTGCTGAATAAATCCCAGTGAAGTACAGGTATGTGACACTTAATCTTCCTGCTCTGAAGTTGAACTCCGATGGTGATTACAACCTGTTTACACCTGTGCCTCAAGAAGCTCACAGAGAGAAACTCAGTTCCTAACATGCTCCTAGCCAGAAAATGGCTATTTTAGGCTTTCTGGTTTTGCTGATCTACTCTTCAGGAAAATGGTAAGAAATTACACACATACAAAATCATCTCTTGGACTTGTATATACAACTGCAAATACACAGTGTAATACCTTCCAGACTAGATCACTGAAGGAAGCTTGGGAGGTACCTGGGAGGTACATAGCCCCAGGCTAACAGTACTCAACCCAATTGCTCTGATGATCAGAAGCAATAATTGCAAGAATTTAATCCCTTCAGCCATTTGTTTTGTTTGCTTTTTGCTTTTCACTTACAGAAAACTTGGTTGGGAGGGCTATTTGTTCACTACGTTTCCGAGAGTCACGAAGAGAACTTGAGGTTCTTTGCTTAAGTTTTTTTGCTTAAGTTTGGAGCAAATGCCTTGCTCAAGTGCTCTTCCAAATAGTGACAGCTATTTTTAGATAGTCTGGACTTTTTCAGGGAAAGGGATCTTGAAAATTTTTGGTTATATAAGAACTCATAGAGAAAGCTGGCTCTTAAAACATACTGCTTACGTCATGAAACAGATATAAACATTATGAGGAAGTGATGAAAGCTGGAATAGTATCCTGATCGACAGGTGGCCCTGGGCAGGATATTCCTCACTATTTGCCCTATAAATAAGCACTGGATTAGGAAAAAGGGCTGCCCTGGGGAAAGACACAAGGCTAACGAGGGAAGGTGATCAATCACCTCACAGTACGTGTCAATCTGTCTTCCCTGTAAGTACTCAAACCAAAATAATTTGAACAGGCATTTAGAAACCTTAATGGGACTTGAGTGCTAGCCAACTCCCATAGCTTTTCTGACACCACCGCCACCAGCTATGTACGAGTGAACCCCACAGAAGAAAAAAAAACAAAACCCAAATAACATAAAAAATGAAATTAATTACCATGATAAAAATGTCTGTGAAAGCTTCTTGTGTACACCCCCCCACCTGAAACCACCCCAACATTCCTGAGTCTGCATTGGCACACAGTCTTCAGCTGCCTGATGACACACACGGCCATTTCTCTCCCATGTCAGAACTCGTGCCTCATAAGGGCAATGCAGGGATAACACACAACTGGGAAACCATTATTGCTCCTTCTGGTTGGTAGTTCAAACTGCCCCTGTACTATTCTCCTTGTTCCAAGAACCACTGCTCCCTAATAAGCTGCTAATTTCTATGGAAATCTGCGCAGAAGCGCAATGCAGTCCAGCTTCCAGTATCCTTTTGCTGCGTGGCATCCATAGTGTCCTGGTTTGTCCACTCAAACCACGACACACAGCAATGAGTAAGGTGGCACTGATGATGAAGTGTTTTGCATGAGCAAGTTTCATATTTAAAGAAAGAGGAACCAAGACAGATTCTGTAACTATACGGGAGGAACAACCACCTGAAAATGGTGATGTCATTCCAGTCACCACCAGCTAATGCTCAAATGTTTTAAGTACTCACTGGAATCAAGATTTAATCCCAGCTGAATTAATTCCATGCTCATGTACTGGTTTTCTCCTGCAATTACGACAATCTGGCCAGTTATGTCAATAAAATTCCAGTCTTACTCTGTCTCCTCCCTTCTTCTTCCCCAACATCCAGAATACCCTGGTATGTAAGTAAATACCACAGTACAGTAAATATCTTATTCAATATCACTTTAGACTTTTGAGACATCACCACACCGGATTACAAAATTGCACAAAATACTGGTTCTTGTAGGCCATCTAGTGGTAAAACCAGAATAGTACAAAGAGAAAATAATTTCAAACTTTTCCTTCTACAAGCTGTTTTAATATAATCTGCAACACACAGGGTTACCTTGCTGATCAATGGATGTTTTTCCCACACAGCAGCAAGCAAGATGATTAGGCTCATAAACCATATTCTGACTAAGCTGAGAGCATGGCCACCAGCTTCTTTTCCTCTCTCCAGCGTTAATCCTAAAAACTACGTTAGAAGTTCTGTCTGAGCAACAAAAAAACATATTGCAAATCACTTAAAGCAGAGAAGAGGTCTACTGAAATTTCTTTAAAACAAGTTTTTAAACCCTCTATAGGGTGAGTTCTGGGTTCCTATAGTTTGCTTCTGACTAGAGGAGAACTTGATGGAAGATGTCAGGTGTTACAAGGAACAGACAGAAGTTCTCATTTCACTGAACACTGCAGACAGCAGTTGCTCTGCTTACAGGTCTCGGAGCCCCACTGGCTCCGCAACCCCTTCCCACCTCCACAGGGGTCTGGCTGCCTGTGCGCAGCTGAGCTCTGACACTGCACCTGGGATGGGGCTGCTGTGAAAGGGCCGCATGAGAAAGAGCTGAGGGCAGCCTTGTGGAAAGCTTCTGCCCCTCGACTCAGCAGCTGCATTTAAGTGCATTTAAGCTCAGGCTCTGGGCGTGGGTCCCCGCCTGAGCTGTGCTGTAGGTATGGCTGTGTGGGGCCACAGACCTCGCTCATCCTGACCCTGACTTGTTGACATGACCATACCAAGTGGACACGGGTTACAGTAGCCTCCTGATTTGTGACTGTAACAGACGGAAATAAAAAGACAATGACTGTTAATGCTCTATCCATGCTGTCTGAAAGGGAACAAAAATACACATCTGCTTGAATAAAAGTTTATTTCACATATCATAGAAAAATCACTGATAACATCAAAGAAGGCTTTACAAGATAAAGAGTATAAAGGAAAGACACATACAAATTGATAATAAATACACTGATCTCATCATATTACCCACAATATTCTTTATAGTTACACACTTAGGAACTAATTACCACTCACTGCAGTTGACAGACATTTCACTTGCAAGATTGATCCCTGTTTTTAAGGCTAAATCCTGCCCTCCTTACTTAGGCAAATTCTTAGGGCTATTACAAAGAACTCAGCCTGGGTAAGAAGCCTGGACTTGGTTTGTAAGTATCTTAGCTGCTACATTTATATGCAACTGTAGAGTGTAATCCTGTTTTTACTCTTGGTTCTACTCAGGAGTCAACTAATATATTTAACATATAAAGTCACCTACATTAAAAAAGGGTTCTATTTACTGAATTTGGCTGATCTGACAAACGTAGAAATAATCTGCAATATCATGTTTATGCTTGTAATTACCTGGTAGTGTCTTTCTGGTCGTCACAGTTAACGTTTCCTTATAGTTTTTTTTAACTAATGCATTTCACATTGTCTTACACAGTTGTTTCATGATAAAGAACAAGTTAGAGTCCTTTACTTGAAAAACCTGAGAAACGTACCAGCTTTAGTCAGTTACGGTACCTGAGTATATAAGGTACTACAAAACAGAGCTGAGGTACAAAGCTGAATTCTTCATAAACTCCAAATCCCCACTGATGTTAAGAGTTTGGAAGCTGTGCAATAGAGGAGAGTTATATTTGATTGTCTCATCTTAGTTCCTTTTTGGACACCACACAAAACCACTAAAGAAAATTTTCACTGCGTGCAGCAAAGCAAAGGGAAAAAAAGAAAAGAGGTATCACAGTGTATTGAATGCAACTGCTGTTATCACATTATGTTAACATTAATAGGTTTCTCATATACATTCATTTGCTGTTTGAATTCTAGCTGCATTAACTACCCAACAAGACATAAAGAAACTACTGTCTTTACTAAGTTAATGGCAAACTCCCTTGTGACTCAACGTGAGAATTCTATCCAGTAGCTACAGGAAAAGTCAAACTATGTAAAGAAAAAATCAGGTTTATATTCTTTTAAATACAAAGAAATGGACGTTTGCATCTCCTATCTGTCTGTTGACTGCAGTTACTCTTAGACAAATTCTTGGAGGATATATAAAACTGAATTTGAAAAGAACAGAAAGTGGAATCAGCACTTAGCTATGCCCTCCAACCATACTTATTTTACCTGATATTTGCAATGCCTAGTTCACACCGCATCCTCATGCTTATGTAGTCATCACAAGGTATAAGCACTCCAAAAAATACTGAATGTACACGAGAAACAGCTTCACAAATGGGATACAACATGTGCTTTCTAGGCAAAACCGTCTCTTTGCTATCATACCTCCTTACTATGTTGGTCAATTTTTCAAATGACAAAATAGTCCCTGCCCAGAACTTGGTTACATACACATATTTAGGACAAACTCGAGATCAGAAGTCTCATTTGTTAAATCATTTGAACAGAATAAGATTTTACTAAGCAATGTATCTAAGCCTCTAGTGCTATCATAGTCCACAACACTTTATAAAGGTAACTCTCATATTTTAAAATATATGAATACAGTGCTTTTCCTTGCAATAACCTAATTACTTCCAAGTTTATAAGCATAATCAAGACCTCCTCCCTGGAAGAAAAATGCATTTTTCTGTAGCTTGCCTTAAAGTGTGATCCAGGATGATTATTATGTTACTGAATGTAAATTTTTATATTAATGGTCCAACAGCATAGAAGAAACACAGGATAAATCATTGTAAATGAAGAGAACTGTTTTGGCTTTCTGTCACGTGCAGTGCACTACATCAGCTTAATTATGCAATGCTGGTAAATAATTCCATTTATAAATAGCAACACTGCACCTTTGACATGACACTCAATCGAAAAAATAGATTTGCTGAAACGAAGAGAATGTTCCTGTATAAATTGGAGTATAATTATAAATCAATTCTTTTGTTTCCTCATCTTCACTGGGGAAACGGTGCAGGCTCTTCCGGGCTGTAAAACATTGTAAAAGTACAGATCGCTTTACTGTTATCCTCTTTGACAGTATCTTTCTTAGCAAAGCAAGTTGTTCTGTGTAGCATAACAGCAAATAGAATTACAGTAACTAGTATGTGAAGAACTGTGAAGATACATCACCAGAAAGCTGATTACAGCAATATTTTATTACTGGAGAGGTAGAAATTTTATTATGAATTTAAAGCCAAGACTGTAAAAAAAAAATTTATCCATGAGATACTGGCAGTATCTACCAGATACACCAGTACTTGCAATACTGAAAGAAATGCATCAGAGTATCAGCCTACTGAAAGTTGCAGTGTTAGCATGGACTGCGCTCCTGAGGGCAATAAAAACTGAATCCTCGTCTGGTTTATCACGTTAGCAACTCTACACAAGTTAAAATTAACAACTGACAGATATGAAAATGATATTTCTGTAGAATGATTTAGTTATTAAGTGATGCTAGATGAGTATATTTTTGCCAGCTGAAAGCAGTTTACATTTGTTTTATTTGTGTTTTATTTGCAAAGTTAAGGAAGACATTCTGCCTTACATTAGCTAAAAACATCAGTTACTCACTGCAGCGTTATGATACGAAGTACTCAGTAGGAGTACAGCTGCTCAGTAGGAGCAGCTGTACACAGATTGGGGAGGTAATGAAGAATAACTCATGATTTGGTATATGAGATGGGGTGTAGACACCTACAGCTGGCTGACACAAGTTTGCTCTACTAGAATTGAAGGTCAACAGATCCAAAAGCTAGTGACACATCTGTGTGGTTCTATGCACAAGCTCATTATATGTGTATACATATATAAAAGTCACATGCACTGTGTCTCAACAGGACTTACAAGCAGAGTTGGCACTTATTTTGCCACATTTACTTGGATAATGGCCTGAGCAAGCTTACTTCTGCCTGTAATACAGTGTGCAGACAGATACTAAAAAATGTAACAAACAAAACTAGAAAACATGCTGCATTCTAGTATTAGACTACAAAAGAAAAAACAGATTCATACTATACTTTCTCCTATTTTCCCCTTTAGTTTTGTCTTAGTCTCCCCTAAGTACCCTATCAAAATTCTTAAAATACAGGAAGCTTATGGATACCGGCAAGGAATTTCATGCGATTTTGCCACCTTTTCACAAAGGGGAGTAGGACTACACTATGCCAAAAAAGAGTCCTGAACTTGTATGAAGCACAGCTTTTATTTCTACACTCTCACTGACCAGGTCAGCACGAGTTGCATTTCTTTAAATCACTGTCTGCTTTTTCCAATTAGGTGACTCTCTTGATTAGAGATGAAAAATAGAGAACAAATTCAACTATGTTATTGTTTATGTTCTTCTTCACAGTCCCAATCAATCAGGTAAGACAATTTCATAAACAGTCAATTCAAAATATGAAAATTATATTTCACCAGAATGATTTACTAAGTATAAATAAAGGAATAGAGTTTGATCCCTTCAAATACTCTTCCATTTATATCCTGCTTATTTATAGCAAATAGGCCAGAAGCATCATAAATTATCAAAATTTTACACATTACTTACTTGCAGCTTCTTAAGGTATAAACAAACAAATTAGAAGCTCTGTAAAATTCAAAAACTTCTTGTGCTGTCTATAGCAGATAACTGTTGGGCACTATATTACACCTTTTTGACACATCGATATACTGCCTAAGCAGTATTTATAATTTTGGTGCGTATATTTTGCAAGCAAAACTGAGAATACATTGAATGACTATAACTCCGTTTGGAACTGAAGAAACCTCTGGAATTACAAAGGGAGTATTTTTTTTTTTGTTTCATTGTCTTTATGAGAGGGAGGCTAAAATGTCACAGTGATCATTCAAAATGGTAGAAAGTCACAGCACAAACAAGGCTTCTGAGCCAGTCTACTGAAAAGAGTTTGTGGAATGGCCGGCCTTTTGATGTCACTTCTAAGCCATTCTATTTCTAGTCTCCCTTGTTTTTTTATAAGGCTATAAAGCTTGCAGAGTAATCTTCTCAGAAAGCAGTAATAGGTACTGAACTTTGACAACTGAAAGAGAGGTCTGTCTTCTTCAAAGATTTTCACTAATGTTTCACTCTAAAAATGACATTTATAGATAATAAACTTTTTACCTTCATTAATGAAGAAGTCAGCTATATAATAGGCCGCTTTTACAGCTGATGGGGAATGTGGAATGCCTGGTGAGTTCTTCCACTCAAAAGGATTTTTCTCTGGATGCCACTGGACACCATAAATTGGGTATTTGTACGCTGCAACAAACACAAAGCATGTAAGTAGGGTCTATGCCTTAAGAATTATATGCTTAATCTTACTGCAAAAGAAACTCAAAGGATAAGCTACAAAAATACCTCACTTACCAACAGTTTCACAGAGTCTTAAACAACAAGTTGAAACCCTGTTAAAGTCACCATAGAACTGAAGGAAAGCAATGGATACCGCAGAAGAAGGTTCTCATTCCATGCAAGAAGATTTTTGTGCATCGCTTTTTTTGATATTCATTTCAGAATTAACATTTATATATTAGAAAATCATGTTACAAATGTATCAGTCTCAAAGATTCCTATCTACCGCTAGCGTCACTCAACATAAAATATTCACAGCAACACAGGATATCCCTTGCAGTTCCATGGGACAGATCCAAGTCTTAGGATCTCTCTGAAGCCCAGTCAATCCAGGGGCAGCTCCCATCTGCTCTGTGCCAGGCCTGATACACACAAGGGGAAGCCAGCCCTTAACTCTCTTACAGAGAACAGCAGCACAGCAGCTGATGACTGCTCTGTCATAAACCGCTTGCAGGCACAGGAGACGTCCGTCATTGGCCTAATCAGGTTTTCTGATCAAACTGCTATTCTTCTGTTCTGGAGGACAGCCAGTATGCCGTACAGAGGAATCCTATGGGCCGACAGCTGGGCCTTACTGTAGAGCTGTTAGTAGTGCACTGATCAAGATAAACCACTCCCTAAAGAGCTAACTTGTTCCTTGAGCTGAGCAAGCCAGGTGCAAAACATACGTAACACAAGATCAGTTAAGGCAAAAACCTTTTGGAGAAGGACAACTACCAGTATTGCTGCTGAAGTAATGAGGT
>NW_009649460.1:1196388-1206801 GCF_000708025.1 Charadrius vociferus | reverse complement strand
CATCACATGAACGCAAGCATAAGCAGCCAGACCGAAAGCAAGGCGCAACAGAGGCACACCGCACTGTGGAGGGATTAAACTACTACAGGATGAGTGCTGTACACTTCACATGACAGCACTCAAATATTCCAGTACTAAAGTGTAACAGTGTATCTGGAACGGGAACAGTTGGCCAGTGAAGTAATTAATTAGGCTCACAGATACGTACTCAAAAGATAAAATATCCCTGCAAACAGAGTATGCTCCTCACAGCCAGCGCCCAACAAGGCTGATGCTCGCCCTGCTATTCTAACAGCAAGCTTGCAGTGCAAATTACATCAATGCCACAACACCTCTAAAGAACTAGTTTGTTACAGTCACAGTTTACAAAGGAAATTAATTTCCCTACCTTCCATGGTAGATATAAACTCCACTTCATCATCGGTGTTAGTGGTCAGAACATTATAGAAATTACGAAGCTTTTCATTCTTTGTGAAATTCTGTGATAAGGAGGGGGGAAAAAAAGATGTGTTATTTGCTCATTCATTTCTAGTTTTAACAGACCAAATGTGTTTGTTGTGTTCAGGAAATAAAAATGATCAAATACCTCCATGGAGAGGCTCCACATATGAAAGTTTGATGTCAATGGCTCAGTAGCAAATGCATGTAGTACATCATCAGGGAAATTCTTGAATAATCTACTGGTTTTTGCAGCTATTACAAAGAAGAAAAAAAAAAAGGATATTGTCCATTACCCAAGCTGCTAACAAATGGATTAATACTGAACAGGAGTTTTTAATAGAATAAAATTTTAATTTTTAATAAAATACTGCATTAAACCTTTTTTTCTGTAGTATAACTTCATGATTTTAGAATAGACTGCAAGGAAAACCACCGAAATAACAAGACGTTTCCAATATACTGCCACCACTGTCCTCCAGTCTTGACCCAGAGAGGACCCAACTTTCTACTAAAGTTCTCACTCAGATAGGCATCATTCTTTGCATTCATTTCAGTGACCTTTCCATTCACAATGAGTACGAATGATAGAATTTGTGAATGCTACACGGTCCGCAGATTTAAGGACATTAAATTAATTAAAAGATAAAATATTAACTGAGGCCACATTTTATCAGTGTTGCTGAATGGCACAGCTCTATCAAGAGAGACCTCTGATTTCAATACTGTGTAAGTGGACAGCAATGCGAATATTCATCAATAGGAAAGATGCAATTTGAAAAATTTAAAGTCACATGCTCTTTGAGTTTGATAAGTTTTGGACCCACAAATATTGTTCAACTCGGTAACAAAAAGGGACCTAACCCCACATTATTTTTGTAGGTCCAAATTAGCAAATGACAACTGTGGGTTTTGCTGACTGATGTTGGTTTCAAATGGCTTGTGCTCACACCTCTGCTTTAAAATGACAGAGTTCCATTGACTTCATAAAAAAAGTCATGGCAAATTAATAAGAAATAATTTAACAAACTAATTATCAGAAACCTCCCAACCATTCACCCCTGCATATTCATCACAAACAAGACACCAAACCTCTCAGCAAAACTCAGACATGAAATGAAACAGATTTTTCACCTGAGGTAAAGTTCAGAGGGAGCGCAAAACCATTTGTCTTGGTATTAACAAGTAAAACTTCGCCACTTGTGAGATACGTAAGCTCTTCGTGTCCAAGACATGTTCCCCATACTGGGAAATAATCTCCTTTATCGTTAGCCTTCAAAATAAAAAGCAACAACAAAAGGAAAAAGTAATGAAGACTTAAAGAAAGAAGACCAAAGAGAACTTCCTACTCTTTTCACTTTCTCTTGTGTAGGTGAGAAGTAAAACTACTACAGTAGTACAAATTGCTACCAGAGGAATTGTAAATAAAATAAATAAATAAAACTGAAATAAACACAGACTCCCTTAGTTTTTCTCCAAAAACATGAATGCTAGCGGATATACACATGTCTACTGAAGCAGTAAACTGAGCCTAATATTGATATTGATTGTTCTGTTTGACAAATAAGTAATGTGGAAAGCAGCCTAAAAAGAAACCACAAAACGGCAACATTTCTATAAAAAAGGCAGTCATAAGAAGGGACACAAACCAATCTGCCACCATTTTGAGAGAAAGTCTATTCATTACAACTCATACTTTTATATGTGCATTATGATCACACAGCAAGGGTCCTTTGCCATGTCTGTATGGCTGTGCTCACCCATTTGTATTAACAAAACATAAATCTTATTACTAGCATGACTATGGTCTTAAGTTATACTTATAGGCTTGTTTAACTAGCAGATTTGGACCTGTGTTCCAAAAAGATAAATTGTGAATTAAGGCAACATAAAAAAGTGACCATCATTTTCAGAAGAATAAAGATTGGCAGGTAAGTGCAAAAACAAAAGAAGAAAGCGAAAAGGAAGGCAAAAAGAGAACACAACTAGCTTCTTACCACTTAAGCAAGCACAGTGCATACATACAGTAGAAATTTGCTTTTTTGTATGG
The DNA here is from genome assembly GCF_000708025.1 of Charadrius vociferus. Classification (NCBI taxonomy): domain Eukaryota; kingdom Metazoa; phylum Chordata; class Aves; order Charadriiformes; family Charadriidae; genus Charadrius; species Charadrius vociferus. The sequence goes on along the minus strand of NW_009649460.1, from coordinate 1,204,313 downwards.
TTTATTCCTGATAGTAAGTGCATGTTAGAGACTGGAATGTTTCAGAACTCCTGTTTCTGTGAAATCTGAGTAGTCTTTCCTAACTAGTTTCTAAACGTTTTTAAGTTATGCACACACACCCCCCTCAAAGAGCTGCTGTTCAAAAGCCATTTTTGAGAAAGCTGAAATTACAGGCTTAGAATAAAAACGTTACCCTACTGCACTGCTGATAGTATGGTAATAAAAGTCTATATAACCACTTCTTCTCAGAGCAAAACATGGAAGATTTACAGAAAGAAGGCTAATGGTACTGCAGAGTCTTCATGACCACCTGTCATGCATGGCTAGACACACAGGACTAGCAACTCCACTGTCTTTCATGTAAGTGAGGAATAAAACCACTAAGGAAAAAAAAAAATCGACTACAGTTTAAGAACAATTACAACTGAACTATAAACATTTTGTGTCTCCACCCCTTTTTTTTTTTTTAATAAACATTAGTCTGGAGGCTAAGCATATATTAAACAACACCCAAGATGTCACATTAAAAACTAATTTAAAAGCTGGAAAACAGTATTTCATCTTGCCTAGCTAGTAAAATTCTATTGACTTGGATGGAAATTAGCACATCTTTCACATCTTCTATTCATCTTAAAGCAGAGCCAGACCAAGCCATTTCTCATTGTGAACATTTGAAAATGAAAAGGAGCCCTCACATGCTCCAAAAAAATCAACCCATATAATTCAGTCAATTCTGTACCTGCTAATATACTCTTGACTATTGTAGCTCACCTTACGTTAGTAACACTACTAACATTTTACAGCACTGATTAGGTCTCAAAAGATGAAAATCAAAACACACAATCATCACAAACAGTACAGAAAAAAATTCCAACTTATTAGTAAAGGTTACCTATGATAAACCAAAAATTACTTTCTGCCTTTCACTCACCTGAAGTACACATACCATCTAATAAACCTGCCTCTCCGATCATAAAATTATGACATAAGCAATTCAGTTAATCATTGTGAAATGTCAACAGAATTTCGTAATAGTACTGCAAACCACAAGAAACCCTTGCCCCGATACTGAATACCAAGACACAGACTGCACTTCACACAGTGAGCAGTTTCAAAGAGACAAATGAGATTAATTCTCTTACATAAAAGAGAGACAGTCTTTGCAAGATTCAGGGTTAAGGCGACAGACTAACAATCACCACGAATGAAGACAGAGATAGACAAATCATTCATGCCACGGGGATTGAAGAATAGGAAACTTGATTACTGAACTGCAGCAGTTGACCGGTCCTGTGAATGCCACTACCTGCACTTCCCTTGCCTGCTGTTGGGAAGTCGGCAGCAAGGGTAGAAGAGGAATTCCTCACTGTCAATGAGTGCTTCTACTGTGGTAACAGTTTAAGCACTACTCATAACTGGCTCTAGAATTGGGCAAAGTTTTCCGAAGTATGAGTTCTGTGATAATTTAGCTGAAAATAAAATAAAGTCAGTAAAGAGGAAAAAAGGAAGAAAGTTTACAATTTTATTCAACCTGAATACAGAAGATCCTTAACAAATCATAAGGCTTGTATATAAAGCTCAGTGAATCTCCATTCCTTTCCACAATGCAAATTTTACTTCAAAATGTGTTGATTACTATCTGAAAAAAGCCACCTCTTAGTATCGAAGAGAATTAAATCTTCAACAAGGATTCAGGGCCTTCCCGGTGTTCTTTGAAAAAAAAAAAAAACCACCAGCTTTTCCAGAAATTCTATCTTTTCTTAATAAAGCTAATGATCATATAAATATTAAAAAATAGTTAATATAACCTTTTGTGTGTTCTTCCCACCTTTTTTAGATTAAATTATGATAGTGTTTACTTTAAAAATCTGCTGTATTTACAGTTACCAATAGGTAAGATGCTAACGTAGATCCCTTATCTGCACCTCCAAAGGTATATTTAAATCTACTTATAGATAAGTGAGAATAAATGTGTTTCACTAGCTGGAACATATATATGAAGGGAAGCCTTAATGTTATATTATTGAAAATTGGTTTATTTGAGACTCTCATTTGAGACTTCATTCTGAGTCTAAATCCTAGTCATAAGACTTTTACAAATGATCACATTTATGTATATCTTTGTTCAACATTTCATGGCAAAGGATACTCTGGGCTTTTGGAAGAAATTATTGTTACTTTATTGCAAGTTCCCCATAGCCATAAAGCTCCAAGTATAATGAATAAATGATACTATTCTCACCCAAAGACCATGACACAACATATAACAGCAGAGGGTGTCAGAAGTCTGAATCTTAAGCTACGGAATGATTCTTTATGCAGAAGCCAGCAACGAGCTACTTATTATCGGGCTTACAGTTAACACACTGGATGCCAATGGGAAACTATGAAAACATGAGCCTCCCTGTCATTTTGATCTCTGAACAGCGACAATAACAAGAACAGACTGTTCCTTAGTAATTACCTCTAATGCCTTGTGGTAAAATATCTTAGCAACCCTGGAATATTCTGAAGTCTTAAGATCCACACCACCTCCTGGAAAAAGTACCCTGAAAGGCAACATTCAAGAATCTGATTAGCAACAGTGATCAAACTGAAACCTGGACAATGTACACAGAGAAAGGTCTGGCAGTGGTTTTAAGGGTAGGATCCAGGTTTAAATTAGTACATCTGCATTTCAGAAATCCATAGACAGGAATCAAAGATTCCCTTATGGACAGCAAGGATCTAGTCAGAAAACTCAATGAAGACTCAAATAGGTTTTCTAGAACAGACATCCACCTGGTCAGTAGGTTGAACAGCCCCCTAGGCTCCATTGGTGGTACTGATTAGCATTCCATTAAGTATGTGAATTTAGAGAGCTAGCTCACACACAGCTATGTTTAGGTGTCTTAGTCTTTAACCGAATCATACGTTAAATCTTAGTGTTCGTCTACTGAAGAATGGTTCCTATCACAACATAGTGACGTAAGGAAGAGGAGAGTAAACAGAAAATACACAAAACATACAGACTTCAGCTGGTAGGCAAAAGGGTTGCCTGCCATGACTCCATCAAATTCTGTACTGACTCCTAGCTGGCTCTCCCTACCACTTTAAAATCCTGGTCCCAATCTTAATTCATCCTGTTCAATTTCTGTAAAAAACAATTGCGGCCCTGGCACAGTGACCTTCTTATTGCAGACAACACAGATCAAAAAGTTCCTAGTAAAAAGGAGAAAAGTATGTTTGGCTGTAACCTTTGGTCACACAGGATCTAATATAGCTGAAGCAGACAAAGCAATCCCAGAGAGAATTTCAAAGAAATAGTGCACAATCTTCCCCCCTCCAAAAAAACCCACCAAAAACACCAACCAAAAAAAACCCCGCAGCAATGGCAATTCTCTGTGTAGCTCTCCTAACCCAAACACCGCAAAAGACAGTACAATCTATCGGAGATTTCACATATACATGTGATGACATGGAAAGCAATCATGTCCCATCAGGCACAGTAACACGAAATAAAGGAAGTCTCGTCTGGCTGTAACTGGAACAGTATCCGCAGAACTGACCGAACTGAATGTGTGAGCACTCCCTAACCCGCTGAAGTAGAACCCCAACTAGATTTATTCAAGCCACATCCATCAGTTGCTGATTTTTTACCAAAATGGCTGAAGGATTTCCTCTACATTTCTGTGCTCTGAAAATGGTTAACCTGTATCAGTGAGATACTAACAAGCAGCTAGAAACAACTAGTATCTCAAATGATCCCAAGCATTTGCAGAGCAAGTGCATGTTTAAACCCTTGTGACCAAGTTTATTTTAAGGTGAATGATCCACAGGATCATGCAAAAGCCACCAAGTGTTTGGTGGAAAAGTAGGGCAGTATTCACAAAAATATAAATCAGATCACTCTCCAGTGCCAATATATAAAATGAATATAGCTGAAAGTATTTTCAAAATAGGCCAGATTATAGATTTGTACAGAGATCCAGTTAGACAAATAAGGTGATCCTTACATGGCAGGGGCAGAAAATTCACTTCATGTGTTCCTTTTGTTCAATCCAAAAACTGTCAAATATTAGTTAGGAAAAACAATTGTCACTTCAGCTAATGCAAAGAGGAAGTAACCCATTAAGTAGTAATGATAATGGCTTAACATTGTTATAAGCAGATTGAAACGCAGCTATCTGTTTTCCAGTATCACTGATTAGAGCTGATGATGCTCACTGTGAGCTTCAAAGGCTGTCTCAGGATTATATTGCTGTATTAATAAAATTCTGTCTCTACTATACTAAATTTCATGATTTTAAGAAGGTGGTGTTCAATAAGAGCTAAGCTCTTACAGCATGAAAGATCAATAAATCTCTTTCTTATTCTAAGTTTCCACAGAATGAAAAGTCCTTCCCTTCAGAGATCTTATTTGTTATTTACACACAGCTATACTGTGGAAGCCATTAGCTGCCAGGGAAACAAGAGGAAATATAGACCATCCTTACCCACCTACATAGCACAAACTGCCAGTCACTGCAAAGACAGAAGAATAAGGGAACTGAATCTACTTGCCTAACACCCTCTTCTGCATTGAGCTAGGTGGTGAGGTAGAAAGAATGGGAGCCCTCATTGGTCTTCTGGCAACCAAAGAGAGGCCGGCAGCCATGAGAAAGGGATAAAATTATTCATTTTGTCTCCAACATGAGGAGCCACAGGGGAAAAAGTGTCACTGTCTTATACTTGCTTATACCACAAGACTGTAAAGACCCACATCTTAGTGTACAGGGCGTATTGTGGAGCGTAAGAGGGCAATACTCTCCCCAAACAGCCATAGGTCTAAATCTGCAAGTTCTACACCTGTTGATTAGCATTCTAGTATATGCATAAGCTTAACAAAAATGTTCATGGTTTAAAATGCCCACCTCATGACTACAAGTAGCCCAATCACATGCTATGGGCTCACGCACAATCAAGCCTGTGAAGTGTAGCATCAGCTGATTTAACTCTTCTAAAGGGCACTTTTAGCACAAGACAAACATAAAAGGTTTTGACTTTCCTGAGTCCACAATTAAAATGTGTTAAATTAGATCACATTATCCCACTTTTAAAATGTAGGAAGAACACATGGGTGGACAGTTGAAAAGTTAGAATGTTTGTCTAACAAAGACCTAAGCCACAGAATCACCACAGGCAAGATGGGCCATTCAAGTAGCAAGAGAGAAAGCACGCAAGAGGAAAGGGTAGAAGAGACAGGAAATCAGAAACCTTTATGACAGAGGAGATATGGAGAAGACTGGAAGAGGGAAGAAAGTGTAGGAAGAGGGATGAAACACCCAGCAAGTGTTATTAAATATCAAAATTAAGGTGATCACTCAAATGAGGAAGAGGAAAAATTTCACAAAGAGGAAGTGGGCTATTTCACTTGTAAAACTGTTAACCACTATAATGCCACTTCTGTCTGCCTGCAGACAAGCACAGGAGAATGCCAAGATGAGCCTTGGCACTGTTGCAAATTATTTGACATGTGCTCCTCAAGAAAGAAAAGGCAGCAGACAGCCATCGGATGAAATAGTGCTCTCTGTCTTAGAACATATTTACATGTCTGCAGTGCTCAGCACAACCTCTCAAGAGAGCAGAAAGACAGTGTTCTTGATAATATGGCAGAGCTCAAAACCAGAACTATCATGTCTTTCAACAGAAAAACAGTGCTCAAAACTTACCCATTAATAGAGTGGAATATTTTATCATATTCTTCATCTGAAAGATTTAATCTGAAACACCAAGAAAATAGTTACAGAACACATATGAAATATCCACATTTAGCCACAAAAATATCATCATTATTGAACAGAAACAGAAAATATGTAGGAAGCATGCTTTAAACAGAATAAAATAGTCTCAAATCAAACTAAGTATTTCACTCGAAACAGCTCAGTAAAGATCGAGAATCCACAAGACTGAAAGTAAAACCCTATCAGATACAGTTCAGGATTAGGTACTCCGAGACCCCTTTGCAGACACTCGTTAAATTTAACATTTACATGAATGGCATGGTTATTATTTCCTGCAGACCGGCAACTCCGGTTTCCAATTGACACCAAGAAGGGCAGAGTTGCAAACAGTGGGTCACACCCATTCTTCAGAAAAGATATAGTTGAGAGGTGAAAAGGTGAGAAAGACCTCAGCACCAGCAAAATATCAGCAAACCAGTATGACAGCTACACTCATGCAGAACTGATACACTGGGTATATTTGTAGCATCCAGCTTTGCTGCATCTAACTTAGTTGCCAGAATTCGAAGCCTCCATCCATCTATAAAGCTTCTGGTCAGCAACCATTCTGAAAGCCCCACCAGCTATGAGAGGAACACTGGCTTCTCATTCAGGCACTTAACTGGTGCCCTTACTGGACTGTGTAGATACATCCTAGTGTGATTTTCTGCAGTGGCATTAGTATCTTTTTTAACTTCTGACAACTATCATTTTAACATCCGACTTTAGTGCACTTACTATTTTATAGCTAAGTGTTGGCTATGAAGTATTATCAGTTAAGTTACTTACTCTTCTACTTTTTACCCAACAACCAAAATTCGACAACACATGGAGCTAGTGACCCCAGTTTGTGCAGAACTGGATTTTTGAGTTCCTCAAGAACTACTGATGGCCTTCCTCCACTACTTGAATTCTGGGACTATAGAATGTGACAAAAGACAGTATGCGTTTATGTATCTAAACAGCTATGTGTGTTTGGGGGGGACTATTAATTAGACTGAATATAGCTAACTTCAAAAACCACAGAGGCAAACTACGAAGGTTAATTTTGTGGGGCAAAAACCACAGAGGCAAACTATGAAGGGTCAAAAAATGTATTTTTCAAATAAAGGTCATAAGAAGAAATATTAAAAATTACATGTTCCAGACTGCTTTTATTCTGATTTCTAAACCAGCTTGCAAGTAGTGGAATCTTCAAACAGTCTCTGAGGGGTTCTAAACACCCTGAAAAGCAGCACAACTGTTTTCTGTGCCTCTAAGATGCCCCTTACATCAAACTATTATTACCCACTTGTAAGGATATAAAAATATACCTTATTGGCACAACACGGGCACCAGCAGATTCCAAGAACTTCACATATGAAGCTGCAATATAAGAACTTCCAAATTTGTGGAACTTCTCAAAGTGACACTCCTGTGACAATATCCCTGAAGGGTCCAAGAAATAAAGTTAGCGCTATACAAAGAGCAAATGCAATGCACTGAAAGAAAAATTAAACTCCCACTTCCTATATGCCAGGTTACAGTGTTACATTTACTGCCTGAAAGAATTACAAACACTGAGACAATGGGGCATCAATTACCATGCCTAGTCACAAGGTACCAAATAAACACACGTTATCTGACTAAGACTCAATTTCCTTGCTCTAACTATTTAGCAGTACAGCTTCTCTTAAATCACAGAATCATAGAACGGTTTAGGTTGGAAGGGACCTTGAAGATCATTGAGTTCCAACCCCCCTGCCATGGGCAGGGACATGTCCCACTGGACCAGGTTGCCCAAGGCCACGTCCAGCCTGGCCTTGAACACCTCCAGGGATGGGGCAGCCACAGCTTCCCTGGGCAACCTGTTCCAGTGCCTCACCACCCTCAGAGTGAAAAATTTCTTCCTAATATCGATTATAAATAAGTTATAGTTGAGATATATATATATATAGTTGGAAAATTTTAAATAAAGTATGTATAGCATGTAACACTATTTATAAAAGCTTTAACCAACCCGACGCTTCAGGAGCCCTTTGACTCCACACAGAAACCGTCAGGGTTTCACCTCGGTTGTAGGAGCCGTTCCCTCCCCCAGGAGAGCTTAGGCGGGGTGCGAGGCCGCCCTGGGCCGGCCGGTAATCCCCGGGGAGCGGCCGCCGGCACCTGAGGAACCGCCACCCCACCGCGCCCTACCGATGA
>NW_009649460.1:1181595-1196273 GCF_000708025.1 Charadrius vociferus | reverse complement strand
GACCGGCGGCCGCGCAACTCCCGGCCCGCCCGCCCGTCTGCCGCCGCGCCGCGGGGCACGCTGGGAAATGTAGTTCCTCCGTCCTCCTGCGGGCTCCCTCTCCCTCCTCCCGTAGAGGAACGTTTGTACCACTAAAGAGTGACAGACGAGGCCGGTTCAACTAGAAAAGTTTTTTTTATTAATACAATGATGTTAATACGTACAAAATTAAAAAAAAACCACACCATTGTGCATTACATTGTGCTTATAGTCAAGTAGTAAATTATATTTGCATCGTTTAACAGCAACTTACTTTTTTAGAGGCACTCCCAATATTCTTAGAGAATAATGCACTTAAGAGATTTTTACTTTTTTGTTTCGTTGACTCCGCAGCTCAAAGACGCCATGCCGCCACCCATCGTACCAATGCCCCTGCCGTTCATTACACAAATGTCCTAATTATCTGGTGTCCTTATTATTAGCAGCATCTGCAATTGTCCCTTGCATAGAGTTTCCTACCTTCTATATAATATGTAAACATTAAAAAATAATTAACAGTTCATGAAAAAATAACTGCACTCAGTGCTCCAACTGTTGTGTTATGCAAACACATTACCATTTCATGATAGATTTCGGATATTTCTGAAGACATTTAGGACTTTATATTCACAGGGCTGGTGTAGTCGAAATGACTATTTGAAAACAAACAGCTAAATTTTGTCCATGTGCATATACATATGCAATGAAATGAAGTCTCTGCTACATGAAACAGCAATGATTAGAGATCAGTTTCGTAGGAAAAGTGTGAATTTTCCTGTTCACTGAAACACAGTTCATTCCTTTATGCAGTTTACGTTCAAGGATTAAAATTGAAGAGGCGTAAAATTAAGACAATAGCTTCAGTTCTCCAGTTCATAAGTGATTTGCCACTTGAGTTACACACTTGAAGAATTGCCAGATGCCTGACTACTTGGTTTATTTTCTTATAAAGAAGAATTAGCACTTCACTGAACTCCTCTATTTAAGGAGCTTTTATATCACAAAATAGTTCAATCTGAGAAAAAGAAAGATATATGAAATATAGGAATATGTGAAAATGTATCTGAAAAATATTTCTTTAAATTTAGACTCCATATCAAAGATATCCTGAAAGAAAAGAATGAAAAATGCACTTGAGGAAATGAGGGAATTGGAAGGAAAAAAAATCAAATAGTTCTTTCAGTTTTTAAAGAATTTTGTATCTGGCATTGACGTTACCCCAGAAGAAACTACAACCAACAAGTACTCTATGGGCCTTTCATAGATGTTCCTCTCGCTAATGAAGGCTTTTGCAATAATGCAGTGTTAATGACAATCTAAAATAAGATATTTCTGATTTAATAGGATAGTCTCATTTCTCTCCCTTAAGCATGTATTAACATAACATCTCAACATCCTAAAGATTCTGAAGGAACTGAAGTTAGCATTTTTAGCTACCTGAGAAACAAAGTATTTTTAATGGATTCATTTACATGAAGATTCATATGGAATGCTTATAGTTGTAATGCTTATGTAAAGACCCCCTGGCTTATTACAAAACAGAGTTAAAAGCTGGGTAAATGAACTCTCGCAGCTGGTGTACTAAAAGAGCTTTTAACAAAAAGCTGGTGAAAAGCAAAATAAAGTTTTAGATGATTAAATGCTGGGGATTGCAGGATGATACTGCTATGTAAGATGAGCGACAGCTTTTACACATGCAGTGTTCATATCTGAATCATGTTCCTTAAAAAAAATAAGTAAATCTGTTTTCAAGGAGACAGAGTTTGTTTGTTTTTTTCAGTACTCCTACAGAAATAAAGAAGAGGGCTCAATGGAAATTACAAATTCTATCTTCTATTGGGCACTAGAAGAAACGGACTGGCGAGCTGCCAATTACTTTTCTGAAAATAAAAGGAAGATACCCAGCATCTCCTATTCTGAGGTCCAAAGTGACCTACAAGATCCCTTAAACCATACCACACAACTTCTAAAGTTCAGATCCACAAAGGATAACCTACTTCACCCTCCAAAACAAGTAGATACTGCAAACAGCTAAGAGTTCGTGACCTCTGTACTGCTCTACAGTAGGAATTAAAGGTGATCACAATCTGTTTATAGCTTCTCCATAGACACTATTTCTTTAAAGAAAGAAAATCAGAATTGTCAAGGTTGTTTTGACTCTCTTACCAGTTCCTCCTCCTGATTCATACTGCCCTTTGAAGAATAGGTACATGGTGTTTTCCTTATCTTCCGCTACAAAATTGGACAATTACTGTAATAATTAGCACAAAAAGGGAAGCTGCACAAGCAGCACAAAGATTAACACAAATGTCTCGCTATTGCTGACTAATTTTCAATTTGACGCAAACTAACGAAACAGCCATTTTCCCTGAGAATCAATCCAAAAAGCAGCTTCTTTTCACTCTCTGTAAATTAGCCCTGTAGTCATACTTCTGCAACAAACTAGTCTACCCCGTTCACGTTCTGTTCTTTTTTGTATCCTATCATCTTGACAAGCCAAGATACAAGAGCTAAGCCTAAGGTTCTGGACTGCAGTATTATGGATAACTTGTCTCCAAAGATTTAATAGGAGCAGCATCAGCCTCCGATACCCGATGCACTATCCAGCCTTTCGGCATAGAAGTTAATCAAGTACAAAAAGCATTGCAAACGTGTGGAATTCATTAATCTCTTCAGACGTACATAATGATAGACTCCAGTTAGTATAAAAGTGCAGTCAGTATAACACTCAGTGCCCTGCAAAGACATATGGGTTTCATTCACAATAATTTCAAGTTTACATAAAGGATTTCATACTAAACTCATTTCCACTTCCAGTGTTCAAGACTCGATGTAATACTGTAGTAAGGTTATTCCTGGGCAACCAGAGAAATGCTCTGAAGATAATCCGCAGATGCCATTATAAAGTCAGTCCATTCCTTGGCCAGTTCTTCAATGGAGACTTCCTCCCCCCCATATTCCTGTGGGAGAATGCCGACTGGGAAGTGTTCGGTCAGAGTCTGCATGTAGTTATTTCCATGCATGTACACCTAAAACAGAGTATGAAAAGCATTTACTTGGGGACAAAAGCTAGCATACTGAGGCAGCAAAGAAACTCCATGCAAGAGCTGAAGGCAAGAGCTTGGTTTGACTAAGCAAGCGTACTTGTTCATAATGAGCTCCTTAAACGAAGAAGAAAGCACCACCGTGTGAGTTGCCCATGGGTGCTCAAACTCTGTCCTGCTCAGTACCTGCAGCTTGATGACGCACGGACTACAGCCAGGGAACTGCATTTTATGCTGCTGCAAGCACAGGAGCCGACACTGACTACACGCTTGTTCCTGACTGGTTTAGTGGCACTGCTGAGGGTACCCACTACATTCCTAGAGCTGAAGTGAGCTAAACCATGGGGAAGACTGGGGTTTGGTCTTGTCATGACAGATTCCACGTATTTGATTTTGAGTGATTTCCAAGAAGAGAGCAGTGTTTGGCTCCTGGCCATTGCTATCTGGTCCTGCCACATGTTTTTAAAAACGTTATGTAGTATATACGTAGGTTCAGAGAGGTGCCAAGGAGGATATTCAGAAGAATCTGCATCTCAGTCCTTATGTCTCAGTTCCAACTGAAATTAGATCCTAGACTACTCCTCCACTTTAACCCTTGTAATACTGTAGTTTGGGTTCTTTCTCTTCTTGCTTTACTGTAGCTATTTTGAAGCCTTATTCATTATTTCCAATCAGAAACTTTTATAGGCCTCTTATTAACACTTGACAAGAATTTTCTGCAATTATTATCACACAAAGACTACAATAACATGCACTCAAATGGTAGTTGGCTGCCTTTTATCTAACACTTCCTCACCAGGAAGTGAGATACCGAATGAATAGTAATTATTCCTATGAAGGTATGGGGAACTGGCCCTTACAGGTTTGTTTTTTTTTCCAGATCATACCTGAAACTCTATGCCAGGAGACAAGCCAATCTGCTTCTGTTCCATTCCATGAACTGGGATATCTGGTTTGTTTTCTTTTAGGCCTTTACTGTCCATCTGCTCTCTTTTCTGCTTTTTGAGTTCTAGTCTGAGGCCTTCTGAGCTGGGGTGACAGGGGCTTGTTTCACAGGTGTTTATGTGAGAGAAGAAAGGCCACAGCATCAAGCTGCTGGAACATACATTTTTTACCATCTTTTCAGAGGGACTAATTGCACAAGGCTGGCAGAAACAATCCTGCCTTTCTCCCATAACAAAACACACATGCGAGAAAAAGGGGACTGGTAAATAACAGCTAACAGACTGTTATTAATAACAGACCAGGTAAATAACAGACCAGGAAAATCTGCATCTACTGTCCCGGAATGCAGTGGCTACTGCAAATGCACAAGATCCACGTGCCGAGACAAGGTGGCTTCAGAGTGGGAATAACAATAGGCAGCGCTGCTTATTTTGTACCTTAGCCCTGCTGTTAACACTTCACAGTATTTCCTTTTCTGCCAGCTGAAACCTCCAATATTCTTCCTATGCTACAAAACCCAGAATTCTTCCAGAATTACTGGCATGCTTTTGCATCCAAATACAAACAGGGTTTTCAGATTTAAAACTGCAAAACAATTAAAAACAACTAAGAAGCTACTTGGAAAGAAATTTTGAACTTAAGCCTGACCTATTTTTGATGCATAAATGCCTCTGCAGGTCTTTCAGAACTAAAAAGTTGTCTTCTACTAATTCTGCACAACTTGGAGCATAAGATCGCTGTTCAGTGACGACTTCTCACTGTCATTAATAGGCGGAGTGTTGGGAGATTCAGGACCTATTTCTTCCTAGTCCTGCAGAAGAAATTGCTGTGTGACCTCAAGCAAATCATTTAACCTCCCTGTGTCACAGTGGTTTTTATCTTTGGAATGGTGATAACAGCAACCATTTGCAACTCTCACATTATTGCTAACTGCAAATGCTTTACAATTACATTCTAGAGGCCTGCATGGCACTAACCCACAAAAATGATTTATGCTCTTCAGTGCTCAGGAATACCAGGTCCTAAGGGAAGTGCTGCAGATTGTCATGTAGGGGTTTTGCAGCAGAAAGAAATATTTGTGCGCACTCACCCGTTCTTTTATTTTTTCAGTGAGAAACGGCTTAATTAGAGCGAAGACTGGGTGGAAGAATAAAGGCTCATTAATCAAGTGGATACCTCGAACTTTTAGTGGAAAGGAATCCTGTCAACATACATGAAAAACAGCATAAGAAAAATAAAATACTATTGAAAAGATTTTATTGTTAAGGACAAATCTGTGAAAACTATCTAGTCCACAGGTTAAAGTATTCCTTCTGACCTTGCTCATAGCTGCACTTTGAAGTGTTCTTAGTTTACCCTGCCCCAACAATGCTCAGAAAAATCGGGTCTTGTTCAGCTCATTAGAAGGAAAAAAACAAACAAACAAACAAAAACCAAACAAAAAGACAGTATGAGGAGAGGCTATTAAGAAAAAACAAACAAACAAACAACAAGGAAACAAGCAAACCTTCCCCAAATTACATGTAATTAATGTACACAAAGCTTGTGCTTAGCCTTTCCTCAGAGGTACGATTTTTTACAGCAGAGATTCTGCTGCTAATTTACCAAAAATCTCTCTAGCCATGTGCTTTCATCGGCAATTCACAGCCTAAAGGATAATATGTAAATATATAGAGATATAAACCATTGAAGCTACTAACTTTAAGGTAAATAAATTATAAAAATAATTTAGAGACCTTAAAAACATAATTCAGAGCCTTGAAATTACTGGGAATTTGCCCAAGCTAGAAATCCAGCTTTGCAACAAGATTACTGTCATAATGAAAATAAAAATTGCATCTGTTATACAGCCTTTATAACATGAAATACTTCTACTTGCATTCAAGATTCGTTTAGAAGTCCCAGACTTTTGCAAGTTCAAAGAAAGTATGGCAGTGCTCAAAGACAGCATTAGGCAATGGGGAAAGTATTGCTTCCATCCATATTCCAATCACTACTACCTCTGCAACCAGAGGTTTTCTGCTTGTAAAAATGGTACTTCTCACAAACAGTTCTCCCCACTAGTACAGTACCTCTTCTCACGCTATTTCATGCACTTTTCTACGGATAAAAACCCCCCAAACCTACATATTTCTTAAGTACAACTCCTTTTAGATTTTAATGTTTATAAAGATCAGATTATAAGTTTACTGCATGTTATTACGTGTTATCATACACTTAAAGTCTACTACCATGTTTTTCACAAAACAATTTGATTTTGCCCCGGGTAAAAGATTTTTCAAGATTATATCACTTAAGAACACTACTATGCTTTCCATTCCTTAGTACATATTTCCTTTCTATTAACTTCTGCTTCTTCATACAGGATAGTAATTTGCAAGACACATTTCTTAAGAAAAACATACAGTTGAACCTAAGGTTCCTTAGTTTTTACTTATATGCATATTGAACAACACTAAGACAATCTCTGAGTGAAATATATGAATTCAGTTAAGGTGATGAAAGGAATCTGAAAAAAAAATGAGTTAAACATTTCTCTTCTTAGCAAAGAACACTGGACACATTTTTTTCTGCCTTTTTTCAATAGCTATAATAAACATGAAGCTTGAATAACATGCAAGAAAATCCGAAATAGGTCAAGATGGAAACATCACATGCAAAGAATTTCCTGGTTCAAGACAATGGATTGAAACCTTTAGATGTAATTGCAAATCCTATTCTACCTCCTTTCTGCTGTATTTCAAGGGTAAAAAGTTACTAGTAACTTGTTTAGTACCTCAGAAATCAACTGAAACACTCTCACATGTCCTGTTCTCATGAGATCTGGCCCAGGATCATATGAACATCAAGAGTTCTTATTCTAGATGTGGAAAGTTGGGAGTACCTGCTGGTTTCACTGAAGTTTTACAGTACATGCCAAAAAGGAAGAACAGCTGAAGTTCTGATGATAGTAGTTCAATGACTAAGCTCTGACTGAACCTCACATATGAACCTTACCAAATCAGAGCAATTATCTCCCTGGCTCACTTCCACATCTTAGGCTAACAGTTTTATGGGAAAGTGGGATTAGGCTAACAGTTTTATGGGAAAGTGGGATTACAGGACTATACTGTAGCTTGCCTGTCAATTCTCTGCCCCTTCTTTTTTTCTTTTGTCCCCCCCCCCATCTCAAATCCATTGGCAAAGTTCAACTGAATTTGACAGGAAGGAACAAGTCTTAAAGAGATTAAAGTACCTAAAAGATTTGTGAAAAATAGAAGGTGAGGTAGCAGTGACTTGCACAAAATAATGCTCATCCTGTGGGGGCAAAAAGCAAGCAAATCATAAACATTATACGCTCTGTTGGTAGCAGCTGGATGGTTACACAGCATCATCCATACTGGTAACAATTTAGTACTGTCTTGCTCTTAACTACTTTTAGCACATGCTATTTCTCATCTTCTCTGAGTCTCAGGGAAAAAAAGCTTTGAGGTAATGCACAAAAGAACGGAAGAGAGGAGATGAAATGGGATAACGAACACAGATCCTTACAAAACTGGTCTTCATCTGCTCTTAAGCTCATGAAATTCTTGTGTTGTAACAGGTCTGTGGAGTCTTATAAACCATCAGAGGTTAAAGGACATGTACTGGTATATAAGAACATACTTTAAGTCAAATCAAGCACAACCTATGCCTGAACTATCTGACTTTTAATGGATTTAAGATTTGGTTCTTTCAAGCCAGACTCTAAGAAGGTCTAAGGGAGGAAAATTTACCATAGCTTAGGACAGACAAAAAATTGAGAGTTAAAACAATGAAGAAGCATAAAGCAGTAAGTCATACGTACTGTGAGCACAGCAGCAATTTTCTTGGCCACTGCTGGACTGATTTGAAAAGCATGAGCAAATCGCCATCCTTGAAGATCAAAGATAGCCTTGACTCCATTCCGCTGAGTCTCAAGCTCCTTTACAATGAGTTCAGATGTGATAAGACTTACACGAAACACATCGTATGCCGTAAATAACTTGGGATCCCATTGTCCTGAAGAGTAAATAGATTGCACTGCATTACTATGAGAATACCACGCACACCTGTACTCTTGCTTGTTACTGCTTCTAATGTGCTTCTCAGGAAAAAGAAGTAACCAGCAATATCAAAGGTCCTGAAATAAACAGATTTGCCAATACAAAAGTTATTTTGTGTGCCTGCTCTGCCACTCATCTTTTGAACTCTTTTTGTACATGGTACCACCTAATGGTAGACAGCTGTAGATGCCACCTAGTGTAATACATTCCACCTATGGCCATAGCCTCCAGTACAAGGTTTTGACAGGAACAGCTTAATTCAGTAACAGTCACATTAGCAGAAACTACAGATCAGCAATCTAATCAATTAATATATTTTTTCTTCTGTGCAGTAATTCTTTCAAGATTCAGTGAATCTCACTCGTTTTTCTGAAGCCTGACCAAAGAATTAAATGGGATGAGCCTTAACCCTAGAAGAATGCATCAGAGAACACAACTTTGCAGAGATGCATTATTTTCTACTAGACCAGCTGATATTAAAACAATTCTTTAAAAGCTGGCAAAAATAATTTCTCTGTCCAAAACAAGCACAAAGAAATATAGCAACACGCGATCATTTAACTACATCTTTTTTTAAAAGACTTTTGGGAGTGCATGAAACAAACCAAGGATCATCAGAGTGTTGTTAGACAGGACTCCCTGGCTACATCTGAACAGTGAAAACCCAGTGAAATTCTCATCCACATCTAAACTGAACGTTAGTACATGACTAGATGCATGCCTTTTTTTCTGTTCTCTCCCTCCTCTCTGTGCTGCATGTGCACCAGTATCATAGTCTTAGTACAAGGCTTTGAAAATTTGCACAGAAACAAATAATTGCTGGGACACTCAGGCCCAAATAACCACATATTCTTGCAAGTTTGAGGGTTTTAACCTTAAGACTTTTTCTGATGCAGACAAGAATTCCATTATAAACAAAATAAGTTCTTTGTAAAGGATTGTACAGCTTTAGCCGTACCAGTCAAATTATGTAACAGTTACAGCTCAATAAACTCAGCTTTATATTAATGTAAAGGTATTTCTAACAGTGAACATAAATATGTGAACTTTCTAATTAAGACATTCTGATATTATCAAATTTTATCAACCCCAGTGTTGTACCCATAAAATACTTTTATTTTGCTGCTCAAATTGTGATAATTAAAAGAAACCAAAACCAACAAAACATCAACAAAAACACAACACAACAAACGCACAAAACAAACCAAAACCATCAGCACCAGAGCCAGGTGTGAAACAGGTCCAAGTAATTTTGTCACTCACCAATTCTGTATATTAGAACTTTGCTTCCATGTGGGTCTCTTGATCTCAGGACTCCATGATAGCCAGCTCGCAAAAGACCAAGAACAGAAGACGGCTGTAAATCTGCACTTATTTCTGGGCATTCAATTCTCCACTTCTGATAATTCTTCAATAACTGGAAAAAAACAAATGTGGATGACAGATAGCCATCAGATATTACATGAAGAGCACAGTTAAAAATATGTTTTCAATATGTGGTCAGAGTTTTAATTCACTAAATTAGCAATCAGTTCATTGTGTATTTTAATCAAATCCCTCCCAGTAGTAGAAGGTTGCTATAACTGGATCAAACAAGTGCGTAAGTTATGATGAAATCAGAATCTTGTCAACTTGTTAATGGACTGCAGTTGTCATTTTGTGTCGAAAAAAAAAAAACCTGGAATATGGAGAAAAAGCCGGCAGGTTCTACATACAATACCTCTAAACCCCAGTTTTCTTACACAGGTTACATTTAGGATTATTCTGTTTGATACTGCATCACATTCATTCAGGGTTTGTTGAACTTAGATGTACAAAATCTTAGAGGAACATATCCCCTTCACCACCCCACTCCACGCCTGCAAAGTATGAGCCCATTTTGTACACAGAGTCATTAATAATTCAGTTTAGCATTTGAAACAGATTTGATCATCAGCATATCTAAAGCATATTTTCAAAGTCTCTCCTACCCCTCTGAAATGGCAGAATATAACAATGCAGTGGATCCATTACACATTAGACAATTTCCCTCCCCCAGAGTGGAAATAATGAGAACCTGTTTTGCTAAAACAGAGATACTGTCCATCACCGGGGACATGATCACCCTGGTTCCTAAAGCTGGAAGTCAGCATCATAAACTAGTATGCCTAAGGCACAGGAAGGGATGTGTCTTGAAAGGTGGTGGCCTGACTCTGAGGAAGAGTCAATTAAAGGCGTTCCTTTCTGAGCTAACATCTATGTAGAGGAATTACAGGTGATACTGTGAAAGGTCATCTTAGACATGGATCATGAAAAATTAAGTCGGCGATGCAGTAGTTCTAATTTCCAAGTCTAATTACTGTTTCTCATTTATTATTAATTAAGTGGTGTTAGAGAAAATGAACTGCTATGCCCTGCAACTAAAATCTATTTAAGCCATTTTGCATAGTTAAGTGGGAAGCTATGCAAGACTATCTTCTAAAAAGCTTCCTCTCAATTCATCAACTAAATTCTGACTCTGTATCACCCATGCCAAGTTTTCTAGCACTGAGTTTGGAGAGTATACCTATGGCTAAATAGCTATCTAGATTTTCTATTAAAATTTCCTAAATAGCTACAGTTCAGATTTCTAACCCAAGACCTCCAAAGAAGCTGAGAGAATCAGAATTTTTGAGCACCTAATTTCACAACAAACTGAAATTTAGGTTTAAATCTTAAATGTAGAATGCACAGCCTAGCCTTTTAAATTGCTACTATATTTCATCAAACGGTAAAACACAATATGATCCTCAGCGTAGTTTCACAAATTAAACGTGTTCACCACAATGAAAGCATCAACCATCAGTCTTTTATTCCTGTTAATTTAAATTAACAGAAATTAAGTTTTTTTCATTTCTCAATCAATCCATTTTCAGAACAGAAACAGAGTTAATAGAACCGTCAGTTCCAACTAATAAAACATAACCTTAAGTAAATGACAAATTTCTTGTATTTATGCAAGTATCATTTTCTTCACCATTTCCATTGAAAGAACAGTCGGAATGAATCCCAGTGGATACTGAATTCATCCCTTGGAACATCACAGACTCTCAGAGGGAGACCTGAGACTCGCCACCCTATACCTCATAGCATGCTTATGTTAGATAATTAGTCTTATTTCTTATCCTTCCCTCTACTTTCAAGTTTCTTCTATCGTTTTACATAAAACATACTTTTTCTGCAGATTACTGCTTTTCTGCTCAGATGAAGGTCTTGAATTATTCTGATGGTCTTTCAAAAGAATTTTCAGGAGGAAACTATTTATAAGGCATTATTGTTTGTCAGCAGAATTTACTTACAAATATATGATATACTGATCACAGAATTATCTATATCCTTCATGGAAACAGCACCTATAAATATGTATTTATAGGTACA
Source organism: Charadrius vociferus (assembly GCF_000708025.1). Taxonomy (NCBI): domain Eukaryota; kingdom Metazoa; phylum Chordata; class Aves; order Charadriiformes; family Charadriidae; genus Charadrius; species Charadrius vociferus. The sequence goes on along the minus strand of NW_009649460.1, from coordinate 1,184,806 downwards.
AAAATGAAGAAGTTCATCTGGCATGCTAAAATCCCATTTGATTTGGCAATGAGAAAGCTGATAAAAACTTCATCCTAAATCATACACTGTAGAAAGAAACATTTAACCATCAGGAGACTTTCACTTGAAGCCTTTTGATTGCATTAAATCAGTTCTAGTTTAGGCTAACTTAAAAACAAACAAACCAGGTTGGGGAGGGGAAGGGAGTAGGGGAAGTAAGGTTATTTGTGGAATAGAAATTCACTATGATTGCAAAGATATGCCTGACGAGGTACTCTGATTATCTCATCCTGTTAGTGCTTGACTCTCTACAAAGGGCACCGTTTGAGCAATCACAACCGCTTTGTGCCAGCCAGACAGCACTGTCAACATATCATGTTATTTTCCTTGGTCTTTCCAATACAGACACTAAAACAAATACAAAAAAAACCAAAATACAAAAACACCCTCAAAACAACTATGCAAACATCTGTAGCTTTGTCATTTCTACCTTTTCTTCTAAAATCCACTACTTCATGAACCTAATTAACAATTATATAAATATTTTAAACATCTCTTTGAAGAGCTGCCTGCCTAAACCAAGATGAGGAAAAAAAAAAAGATACATTCATTATATAACCTAAATAATCCCACCTTGTCAGTACAGTTAGTTTCTCATTTTCATGAGTATTTTCCCATGATATAGGCAAGTGGACCATCTTTCAGATGCATAACATGGCTGAGTTCCAAACATACTTCCCTGGGCCAGAAAGCCAAGAAGTACTGACGAGTGTTCAGATTTTGAAAACCTAATTAATTACCTGAAACAATTTGGAGCTGAAGTAAAAGTTAGCGTTAGGTAATCTTCCATAGCATCTACAGCTAGTTTTGGGACATATGTGGCGAATTTTTACTCATGTAAACAATCCTTTTCTTAGCAGTTAGACATACTGAAGTCACACACAGTTACTGATATGAGTAATCCTTAAACATAATGGAATTCAAAAACTAGCAGCGAATACTTAGTTTTAGTTTATTTTGAAAATTTCTAGTTTAACGTTATTTAAACAGAAATTCAGTAACATTTTTTAAAAATGGGGGGGTTTTTTTATTAAACACAAAAAGGAAAAACATAAATATTATATATAACAATCAATCTGGATATAGAAGATGAAGCAACCTAATATCAGGAAAAACAGGAGCATTCATTACCTAGTGTAAAAAATGTCTCATGTACTTACAACACACAGAAAACATCTCAATGTATAATTATATGTGTTTACAAACTGAATAACCTACTTAGCATCTGCTCAGCATCTGAAAATAGATGCAAGATAACACGATAAATGGGGAAAGCTGGATGAAAAAAATCCAGTGTCTGGAGTTAAGCATTAATCAAGAGGGTTTGTCCTGAGGTCTGTTGGGGATAGTTCTAGATTTCTGAACACCAAAGATTATAAAGTTACTGATTAATCCGAGATTCATGGGCTGCAAAATAATGTGAACTCAGTAATTTATTTAGAATTAAAAGAACTAGAAAACAATGTGCTTGTTACCGAAACCAATGTATCTGTATATGCAAATTAATTATTCTGTTCTTGATTAATAACTGTTTATTCACATTAACAAGATTACCAGACAGAATCAGGCCACTACTGTGTAAGCAGCTGCACACAATATTTAGGGAAAAAAATGTTTTCTATTGGCAATCTTCGGAGAAACCAACAGCTCAAACTTTAGAATATAAAGAGATAAATAAGCACACATAAACACACACCTTTGTGCATATATATTTTATATTTTTTTTTTAATACATGTGTATAAAGCTACACATAGAATTTAAACATGCCATTCAGAGACAAATAATTTAAAGTATTTTTATAGAGACATAGATCTTTCCCAATTCCACTCACATCGCCCTTTGACAGTTGGGAGAAGACTGGCATATGCGTAAATTGAGACATATGGCTTCGCACAAAGGAAAGAATGGATGACCGACTTGTGTTTCCTCAACAGTCAGGCCAGAAAGCCTAATAGGGGCTCTTCCATTTTGTTTGAGGAATCCCTCTCTATTGATCAAAGAAAAGCAGCCAAGTAACTGATTAAAACTTAGTATATATATTTGAATGATGTGAAGATCCTCAGAGAGAATGCCTGAGACTCAGCAGTCTCAGCATGTCTGACACTATGGAAAACAATCCTTCTTGTACATCATAGTTATTCTAAGCAACTTATTTGCAGTACTACACACTAGCAAGCCTTGATTCCTCCATAAGTCAAATGCAGGGCAAAGAAAGTCTGGCTATATACCTTTGTATCAATCAAAACTCGTAAGAGGTTCCTAGATACTTAGACAGTTTGGGGTGCCATAAAAACGATGCTTACAAAAGGCTAAGTGGTATGTCATGAAAACATCCCTTGGCATACACTTTCACTGTTGTATTTTCACTGAATTTAAAGATTTTCATTCTTCTCCCCAGAGTACAATCTGTTTCAAGTACGAAAAGACAGCATCCCCAAGTCACTGAGAACTAGCCTTATACAGGAGTTGTGGGATGTAATACAAGGACATAACAAAATGCACTAGGCAAAAAGATTTATGGAAGAAAGGAGATGTTATTTCTCCAGATTTCACATATCACTACTGGATCCAAGTAACAATGGTTTTGATCATGACAATGAAGTCAAATATACACACATAGCCGGTACATTTAAAGAGGGATATATAAACCCTTTAGCATGACTAATGAAGACTCATGGCCCTGCTTCTCAGTTTACAGCATATATAGTAGGCAGGTGTATCTGTACAAATTAATGAGCAAACAACATGCTCAGCTCAGGTATGAATCTATACCCTATATCTTTTGCAACATTACCATCTGATCCCTACCTGTATCTCCCACAGGGATTACAAAGGCACAGAACATGCTGTAATGATGTAACACTGTTCTTTCTGAGTGTTGATTTTTGGCAGGTAAGTATTGCCTTGAAATCTCACAGGACAAGAACAATTCTTATTTACCTATTGAAGTTTTGCTGTGATGTTTGACAGTTATTGTTAGTCTATGTCAAAGGACTTTTTGTGCATTCCCAGAGACAAATGTTTGCCAGTATTTCACGTAGACTGACTTAACACTTTCTTACCAATAACATTCATGCATTTGAAATCCTTTCATCAAAGCTATGTGCTTAACTTCACCTCTTCTTCTGAAGCCTGTACTCAAGCGGTTCA
>NW_009649460.1:1179415-1181525 GCF_000708025.1 Charadrius vociferus | reverse complement strand
TTCATCCCCAGCCACTTTCTAAGATAAGGCATCGGGCCAAGTTTAATCCTTCCTGTGATCCAAAACGCAGAAAAAGAATTCTCTTCTAACTTGACAACAGTCTGTTGCTGAGCTTAACTGAATAATGATTGGTTTTAAAAAATACGGACAGTTTTAGCTCTTCTTCAAGTTCTTCAGTTCCAGCTACCTGTTTCAGTGGTGGATTTTCTTCTAGCATGACATATATCAACAGATCAGTACTTGAAAGCAGGTCTGGAATTGCCAGCGGAAAAATGTAAAAGATTGCTGTTGGAATGAGTCATCACAAACGATTCAGAAATGGAATGTCTTGACACAACCTACCTGATTATTCTTTTCTGAGGCACTTCCAAATGTTGATAAACTGAAATCAAATAAATCTGAGTCAAATATTAACCAGGGATGCATCAGTAAACAGTCTGGTCAGTTGTCAGACTCTTTGATTCATATTTAAGGCTAAGTAGGAGCCCATACTAAGAAAGACACCTGACAAGAGCTTGAAGACCTTTGGTTTACAAGCATTGACAGAGCCACAAACTTTTATTATCCCTTAGCTGCTCTACAAGTACTATGCAGTAGTACACAGGATCCCAGTGGGCAAAAACGGACTGTATCAGCCTGAACTCCAAACTGAGAAGCAACATCAAACCAGGACAGGAGGGAGCAGCCACTGCCTGGACTGATGGCAGGAGGGCTCTGTCTAGGATGAAGTACTAACATAACCTCTGCCTAAGGTCAGACTTGGATTAGATGAATATACATCTTATGACCACCACAGATTTTTGCACAATAATTCTCCTGGGCTATAGCAATTGCAGATAAACACATTCCTTTTTCAAAAAAAAAAAAAAAAAAAAAAAAGTGCTGCTTCTCCTCTTCCAATGCTGTAAGAGAAGAAACCTAGAAATCAGTGTCAGCTGGTATGTGGAAGATTAAGTAAAGGTAGCTACAGAATTTGGAGATCTGAAGTTCTAGCTGGAAAGATTAAACACAGGTGTTTTTTGAACATCAGAATCTCTTAGTTCAAAGACAGGTCCAAACAAGAAATTTAGAAACTTAGCAGCTGTGGAAAGTCAGAAATTCTGAAAGATTCTAAAGAGACTCAATTTTTCCAAAACAGGTCCCCAGCTCCAGAGTGCTGATTCTCAAGGAGAGTATACGAAATTTGCTACTTCATAGGCTCTATCTCTAAACCTAGCTTAGATTCCATACTCTTGTCCTACCTACAAGGCATCTCACAATTAATCATGAGAAAGTGCAGAAATGTATGGGCCAAATTCTGAAGTGCCACTGTCCTGTCTACAGGATTATCAATAACAATCAATTGCAATGCAATTAGGAGTGTCTATTTAGGAGTGCATATTGTCTTCATTAAGCCCCACTTTTTAGAACCAAGAAATACAGGAAACTAAAATGGCTTTTGCTGCAAAAGAAAAAAAAAAAGGCACAGCCCTACAATTTTAGTGCACATGTCTGATTTAATTAATCTCATGAACTTCAAGCAAAAGTAACATCCATAAATATCCAAAGGAATCTGACTTGACTTGCTAGTTCTTCTGCTGAGGACAAAAGGTCTAAAGTTATGACACAAGGCTTATGAGCCAAGTGAAAATACCACAAAATATAATTTTTAAAGCTATTTATGGTTAAGAGTTTAATTTATTTTTTCACATTCTTGTTTAGCTACCCTGATCTGCAATATGTCCATGTGCAATCAGTCTTCTCTCAAGGTAACTAAACTTGGAAAATCTACAGTGCAGAGAAGTCAGAAACTAAAAGGTGAGGTCTGTTGGGCAATGCTGTGTCATCAGCATCAAATTCCACTAAAACACAGTTTCAAGTTGGCACAAATGAATAAATGCTTTTGCCCTGGGTAGATTTGGAAATACTTTCTGTTCAGAAGAGTTAGTGGCTGTCAATCTTTCTGTAAAAAACAAAACAATAACAATTTGTACCTTTGAATAGTAAAAATACCCACGCACTGTCTGTAAGGCGAAGACCCACACAAACAGCCAGGAAAGTACCAAAACTTACCGGCACCTGAAAGGAGTGTTGTAAATGACAAAACTCCAAGAGAAAAGAAGGCTTTTAC
>NW_009649460.1:1178782-1179349 GCF_000708025.1 Charadrius vociferus | reverse complement strand
TGATAAACACGATAAGGATGTCCTTTAAGGGATATTGTTTCCTGATTGGAGTTGTGACCTTACCACACTTACCGTGACCTTTACATTACACGGCCGTACCACACTTACCGTAACCTTTATGTTACCCCATGGCAGCTGCCCAAAGCTAGCCACACACCACACTGCAGGTTTACAGTGCTCCACGCTGAAGACACGCGTGACAAGCAATTACACAGAATCACAGAATGGTCAGGGTTGGAAGGGACCTCTGGAGATCATCTAGTCCAACCCCCCTGCCAGAGCAGGGTCACCTACAGCAGGTTGCACAGGATGGCGTCCAGGCGGGTTTTGAATGTCTCCAGAGTGGGAGACTCCACCACCTCTCTGGGCAGCCTGTGCCAGTGCTCCACTACCCTCAAAGTAAAGAAGTTCCTCCTCATGTTAAGATGGAACTTCCTATGTTCAAGTTTGTGCCCGTGTTCAAGTTTGTGCCCATTAGTTACACCCTGAAACTCCCTGCTTAGCCTCGGCCCACCCAAGCAGCGCGGCTCACAAACTCGAACCCCCACCGGCTTCCCGATCCCCGCA
>NW_009649460.1:1152068-1178375 GCF_000708025.1 Charadrius vociferus | reverse complement strand
CTCAGCCCCGCCGCCTGCCCGGTCCCATTGGAAACCCAGCCGCGGCGGAGCCCTGGCCGGCCTTGCCTCCGCCCCCGGCGGGGCTTAACCCCTCAGCAACCTCCCGGGCCGGTGGGGGAAAGGCAAGGAGGCAGGTGTGCTGCTGTTTTGGGGCTTGTTTTTCCACTTTCAGGGACTTCACCAGTGTTGGGGAATTTTACGCTTTAAGCCTGCTTCTCGCTTTTCGCTTGAAGGTGCAAAAAGGAGCCGTGCCCGCCCCTCCCCGCAGCAGGGAGACCCGGCGGGCACCGCAGGGCCCTCATCCCCCAGCCCTGAAAGGCGCCGAGGGTGGTGCCCCTCCACCCCTTTCTTTTAGGGCAAAATAATCCAACTTCAGATACGGAATGGCCAAAAGCTGCGGCCTGATTGCAGCTGGGACCTGCTGTGCAAAGGAGAGGTCGGTGTCGGTGGAAAACTGCCGTGGAGCACCTAATTGTTAACGTGAATATGGGGTTAAAGAAATAGATCCATTCAGCCTGGAGAAAAGATGGTGAAATGGAATCCAACTTTAGTCCAACTTTGCTGCTCAGCAGTGAGATCAATTATCGAAGGTGTGGAGTTCATTGGTGCTATTAGTATCTTTTTTATAACCATTTCCTTTGATGAGGTTTCCTTTGAGATCTCTGGCCTCCTTAGGCTAAAAGCCTTACTTCATTTAACATAAAATTTATAAGGCATACTTAAGCCTATTAAAAGGTTTACAAAACTTTGTTCCAGATTATCTTCTCTCGCTTTCGACATGTACACTTAATACTTACTTTTTGATCAGCCTTTTGGTCATAACTAGCCGTTTCTTTTTACGTACTGCTGAAATTCGCCCTCAGTTTTACAAATGTTAAAATAAATTTGCCTAACTAAATGCATATAGGTAAAGAGTGGGAGGAATGTGAATAATCATGCCAAAAAAAAAAAAAAAAAGAGAGTAAAGCTGGAACTCAAGGGACTGAATAGGAAAGATACACTTGCAGGAGCAAAGTGTTACAGCGAAGGATGAAAACTGGGAAATAGATGGGTGTTGTGGTCAAGAGTATGTAGAGGTGGACATGTAGAATGGCAGAAAGGAGGAACGTGTGAGAAAGTAAAGAGCTGCCCAAGATCAAGAAGAAAAAGCAAGCTGGAAATACAAGAAGAAACAAAGAGAACAGAATATGGAGAGGGCAGTAGCAGCGGGCTGTGCTAAACCTTTTGATTTTGAACAGAGCTGAATAGAACCTCCATGGGAAAAATGGCATGCAAACGTGTAACCTAACCACAGGTGGCAGGACAAACAGAAAGGGATATCACAACAAGGTCATACAATGCTTTTAAATGCCACTTCTTAATTTTTGAGCACTTAGTTTTGCCACCTCTGAGGTGCAACTTAGGTTTTTGTCGGTAAAACATAAAGGGTGAGAAAATACAGATAAATTTTATTACACCCTTCAGCTGAGCAATGCATAGATTTTACCTAGCTTTTCTACAAAATTCACATTGCAATTTTGGCTCCATATTTGACCAAAGTTAGTTTTACTAGTGGTTTCAATGATTTCCCTCAAGACTGAGTTACAAAAATATCTGTAAATTTAAGGTTTCTATTAAAAATTCCACAAGTGAGACTGAATTTGTAACACTAATGAGAGCTTCTGTCTCTGACAGTGAAGATGTGATATCATCAGGGCTTTGCACAGAGGAGCCAAGCTACCAAATACTTGACCCTTCACCAGAGCAATTAAGACCTGTTGCAAGATGAGGCTTGTAGGTAAAGCTTTTGTTTTGTTTAATTACATGTGGAGAAGAGCTCAAGCGCCTGAAAGCTCTGACTAAATAAAATATGACTGTTTGTAATCTTTGCCTTGTTTGTGTCCTTGGACTATGATGATTACTGCTACAACAAAGACTTGAAATTGTGGCAGTATCTCTTAGAGTTTCCATTTTGGTGTATTCCTGTGACAAACAGACTTTTTCCAGATAGCTGGAATTTGCCCTCCTTCAGCAGAAGCTTTACATTTGTGTAAAACCTATATCATAACTTTAACAGGCTAGTTAACACTATGGCCAGTGTTCAAGGGTTGAGTAGGCAACTATCTTAAACTGACTGTACAATCACATACACGTGCATTTTATTTACATATATGTGTATATATAAGTATAGAAAATGTGACAGGAACGAAATCTTTCTTGTGTTTAAAGAATTCACCTTTATCCGCTTAAGCTGTTTTTTCTTTACTTGTCTTCACACATGAAGACTTGCAATCTGCCCTCCAAACTCCCATCCACTAGCCAGTTGCACTGAAGATCCCCTGAGCTCATGTGCAAAATGGACAGAACAGCTTTGGGTATGCAGCACATGGCCCAGAAATGATGTTGGTCACAGGCTGATGTTGCAGGCAGACTTCATTTTTTTTTCATAGACTTTGTAGACATTATCTGTGACTCAAAAGGTATTTTTTTCCAGTCAAAGACATGTGAAAAGCATTTACACCGAGATTGGGTTCTTACTTAAACTCAAAAATCACCTTTCTGATACACTGTATATAATTAAGAAAATATATATAACTATTATATTATGGGATGTTTCTAAGGCATTAAAATATATCTGTAAGTTAAAAATAGTCCTTTGGTTAAGTAAACTGAGAACGGGGCACATGTTACAAGGATTCCAGCCTCATAATATACTGGGTATGGGTGAAATCCTGAAGCTACTGAAAGAAATTTGTTGTGTATTTCCATAGTACTCAGTGCAAGGGAATCCTAACAATCATCCTGGCTGAAGCGTAGATGTGGGACAAAGTTTAGTGGTGGACTTGGCGTTGTTAGGTTTACAGTTGGGCTTGATGATCTTAAAGGTCTTTTCCAAACTAAATGATTCTATGATTCTATGATTATAAGTTCAGAAAGGTCAGGGAGTAGGAGCTGTGAAAGTTAGTAGTACATCCATAGCAAAGCTTCAGAAGCAAGTGGAAAAGAAAGCTCAACACTGAAGTCTTTTCCTTAAGAAGCATGACTCTGTGCTGCTTTTTTTACAGGACACTATAAAAAATCAAAAGGTTTTTGAGTTTCAACCCTACAGCAGTAGTTGTATGTTCTTTCTGTGCGTGATACGGATAAATAGAAGGACTTTGTCTTTCACACACGTGCATCTAAGCTAGCTTTGGCACACAGATTTCAATAGGTTAAAGACTGAGAGTTTGACTTTCATAGACAGTGAATGCTTAATTTCAGTCAGTGAGGATAGCAGGTAGTCAGCATCTCTAAAAATTAAGTCCTAGTTAGCTTGCTTAAACTTGTGCAGAGAAAGCCATCATGCAATATTTAATTTTCAGATCTTTGATTTTTTACTAAAAATTCAGATATTTCAAAAGTGTGAGTGTGGAGGTGTGAGTCAGGAAATGAAGACAATAATTGGGAGAGCTGTTTTACAGGGTGCCAGATGGCTTGCTCTTTGCTCTTGCCTTTCTCCTCAAAGAAGCATCCTCAGCTAAAACAAAATAACCCTACTCTACCAAAAAATATTAAGTTCAAGAGTTTCTTCTTCAAGCTTATGACATTCCAGCACGAATAGGCATTTGCGAAGAATTACATTACCATTTATCAACTAGGGAGACATGAAATTGCATGTCACATGGAAAAAGATATTATTTATCACTCTGGTATTTATTATGTACACGTACAAAACCCCAGTCCTGCACAAGTGCAAGCTTCCAGTGAAATCCAGAGCAGACAGCCAAATTGGTGGGACCCCCAGTTTGTCATAGGAGTCTGTTCACATAAAGTTCTTTGGAATATTACTGTGGAGGAAATAAATCTTTAAAGCTATGCAAAACTGAATTGAGAACCCATTACTGTACTGAAGGCTGACCACTTTGTACAGTGAAAAAAAGAAAGTGTATAGTAGTTGCCATCCTTCTCAATACTGTAGGAACGCCTCAGTACGGGACATAGTAGTGCTGCAGATATCAGCCTTTCAATGAAACTTAAACCCCAAGGTGTAACAGGTCTGGTTGTTGCAGTAAATGCTTTCTGGTTTTTGCCTGAATCTCTCCATGATCCATCCTTCTTCTTGTCTGTCTGCTCACTGGTGCTGGTAGCATTGCTCAAAACTTTGGCAAACCTTTTCCGGTTGTACTACATCTCCAAGTTTATAATATACTGTCTAGCAGGGTTGGCTGGTGACTCAGCAGCTTAGCAATAGCCTTTAAAAGTCTTGCATAATAATATAATATAATATAATTTGGCAATCTCAGCGGACAGTTGATGGTAGGTACAGTGGCAGAGAGCTTGTCTTTCCTTTTACAGCACCATAGATTATTTGCAAAACCATCTTGGTGTAAAGGGGGGGGGGGGAGGGGAAGTGTAGTATAAGCACAGCCCAAGCTCCTAGTTAAATTATATCTAGTTTATTCTGCTCTGTAAGACACCGCAATCCTTGATGTGTGAAGAGATGATGAAAAACATTCATGGTCAGGAACTGGCGGGGTAACTCAAGGACTGGGTGAGTGATGAAGGGGAAAGACTTTTATCCTGCTGTCTTGCTGTAGCAAGAGTATGAATCATCTGCACCAAACCATTTGCAGAAGTGATGGTTTATTTACTGTCAGATTTACAGGCATCCTCTCGAAGTCTAGGCATGTTATGGAAGCAAAAAGAACTAGCTAGACGCAGCCCCATCACATGGCTGGGAGAATATGCATCACATTATACGTGTTTAAAGAGAGGAAAGACTTGTGTAGGTTCCTTAACCCTCGTCTCTTCCAACTTTCAAATAAATCTGTGCCCACACATACGGGGAAGGATTTACCCATCAGCTGTACATTTAATTAAATACTTCAGGCTTTAATTTCACCTTTTGCAGTTTTCCACCTATCACTCATTTGTAGCTGAAATTGTTCTAACTAATTGCACTGGGTTTTCATTGAAGAGCTTCTGTATGCTGGTGGTGAGGAAGAGCCAAAAAAAAAAAAAAAAGAAAGAAAAAACAGCAAACAACAACTCTTCAGCAAACTTCTATTTATTCCCTGCATCTGCATGTTTCACAACTTCTGTCTGTGACCCTGTGCTTGGTCTGGCTGGCTGTAGTGTCCCTCCGTGGGACCTCTGCTCACCATTTTTTGTTGCTTTTGCAGCTTGTCAACATTTCCACTGTGGAAGAATGTGAGTGATAAAAGATGCTAACTCAGGTTGCTGGGGCAGATGGCCACTGGAAAGCTGCGAGCAAAATCAACAAGCAGAATTGATAGGGTGAATATTTGTGCATTCATATGCCTTGTCTTTCCTGCATGCATTCCAGCGTATGGTTGCTGCCTGCAGCAGCAGCAGCAGCAGCGTATGGGTTACGATTTGCTGTTCCCCTTTCCTTTACCATTAATACCAAGCGCTCAATCAAAGCGTGTTGTTTCAAGGTGTGGTTCTTTGCTGCCTTGCGCTAAACTTGATTGCAATCTGCAACTGTCAACTTTTTAGTCCTGTTTATGGTACGCAGCAGGATATGCAGGGTAATAAATACAAGCCCTGGCACAGAAGCAGTGACAGAAGCCCTGACTTAAGAAATTTTTGTCTGGGAAGGTGACTCTGAATTAGAGTTTTACTAGCCAGGGAGTTAGGTGCTGACTCTGTGCTCTCAAGATGTGCCCATCTTGGAGTCCTGTGCTGGAATTCTGCACTGAAATATCTCAAAAAGAAAAAAAAAAACAAACAAAAACCAAACCCAAACCAAACAAGGAAATAAATTTCTGTCATAAAAACATAATCACTGGAGAAGGGGACGTGTTGTTTCATATTGATGCCAACTTGATGGTTACAACATTTACCAGGACTGTAAAACTTCTAGTTTTATTCCTTCCTCTGCTTCCAAAGCCTTTTCTCCAAAAAAAAAAAAATGCCTTAAATGCTGTAAAAGAATACTATGAGAACGGTCTGTTCCTTAGCTATAGTATACATCATTCATTAGGATTATTTGGGGTTTAGGGCATAATAAGATGAACCTGACAAGGTAGCATAGCAATCAGAGTACTAAATAGCATATAGGAGTAGGAACTTTGGTTCATGATCCTGGTCCAAGAACTGTTGATATATTTTACAAGTAATATACAAAGATATCCAGAAGGAGGGACTGCCAAGCAGTTCTCCTGTCATTGAGTAAACATTGCTGTTGTGTTGGAAGCCTGCATGAGGCATGAAAATCTCAAAGGCAGGGAAAAATTATATTTTTGTCTTTTCAAAAGGGGACATTTGGGGAAAAATAAAAGACCTATAATAGTTATTTGAAGCAATTGTTGACAAACTTGCTTTACAAATAAGAAATGTACTAAATATAATTTAATATCTAGAAACTACTGAAATATATGTACTAAATAAGTTTACTTTTGAATTAAAACACTGTGTTCTATCTAAAGACAGAAGTGTACCTCTCACAAAAGTTTTTGTCTCTGGAAAAAAACAGGAAGAAAATAACAATAAGAGAACATCAGTACTGTTGACAGTAAACAGATGGAGATTACAACAGTGAAGATCAGCAGTGATTTATAACTAGAAATCCAATTTATAATACAGATTTTGAACAAACTTAAGTTATCCTAGTTCCAATTAAGTTGTTTCTAGATGAAAAGCTTGAAAAATGAGCATGATCTTTATATATTAGAAGCAGCCTCAATAAATTACATAAACATAAAGACTATATAAGCCTATTATATGCAAGAACTCTAATTGTCTAAACCCACAAGATTTTAAATAAATATATATATTAATAAAATATATATAGAAAACATTTTTAGAACTGAAATGCATTCAAGCCACAATCTTTAAGTTACTAATCATTCTTTTACCGTGAGCAAAAATACTTCATACACAAGCTGCTGATTTTTTTTGCCATTTATAAACCTGACCTTATAAAGAAGGAAAAAACAATACAAAATGGTTGGCTCAAAAGCTTCTGGGGATTCTTTTTTTTTTTTTTCTCTCGCTCTTTTTTCTTTTTCTCCCCCCTCTACTTTTTCCAGATCAGCCACCTGACAAAAAGCCTATTTTTGAACCAGTTTGTGGACCCAACTGGGGTTTATACCTGAAGTGTGTGCTGATTTACTTAGCGCTGTAAGGACTGAAAAATTTTGGGCATTCATTAAATGCAGCCCCTGCCATTGGGTTAAGCAGCTCACACAAGCAGCTACAAGACATAGCTATTGGGATTTAAGTACCTAATAGAAACCTGATTCTTATCTAAGGCACCTGATGTTCTTCACTGATTTGGTCGTGAAATACTGTACTTCATAATTCTCAAACAGGAGGGTGCAATTCTGCTCACGCTGTAATAAAACGGAACAGGGAACAAGTGAACATTTAGATAAACGTTGCCTCTGTACTGTTGAGCAGCTTTGAGATGTTCGTAATCAGAATTTTACTATCATCAGCATGTCCACCCAAACCCACCCTGTATCGGGCACGTTGCTAACTGGGGTATGGGTCTGAGATTCCAGATGAATGAGAAGGGGTCTGGAAGATGAAGAGTGAAGGGGCTTCAGAAGTGGAAATGCTTGAGAACGACTGCTGTAGAAATTTAAACTTTAGAAATGAAATTAACCACGGTGTTGTTCAGCTTAATAGCCCCGGAAAAAAATAATGGTTAATTTTATGTCCTCAACAGGTCTGCATTTTCTCTGGTGATCAATGAATATTGTTGATTACCATGCTGTGGAAGTAAGAATGACATTGATGAGATTTGCATTGATGTGATTTTCATTGATCTGATCTGTTTGTAAATGGGGTCACAGAAAAAAATAAATAATGGTTTTGGCAAATAAGATGGCACTGCAAAGACTACTAAAAGCAATTTCCAGGGAATTAATTAGTACATGGTAAATTTTGTTCAGTGGAGGTTGTGCAGCTTTGAAGACATTAACCTCCGTCAGAAATCTGTGAAGTTTAAAGATTCTGAGTAAAGCAGAGTCAGACCTACTGCGTGTTTTTCATATGAGAATATATAGTATTGTTTCTCTGAGACACGGGGAAAACTATTTGCAAGCTGAAGCCTGTAAATAAAAACTTAACATCGAAAAAGGCACCTGCAAATACTGCAAAAATGTGTGCAGGTGCACCATGAACACATTTGTGCATGCAGAAATGCAAAAGTAAGCATGCATGGTTAGCTATCACTTCCATACCAGATAATCTGACACGTTTTCCTGTCCTTCTTTTAGTTTTGTATCTATTATAATACTATATACCTCAGCAAACTAAATGCAAACCTTTTCTTTGGGTCTTGCATTTTATTAGGGTTTAGGTTTTAATTTTGCCTATGCTTTAAATAAATCATGTCTCCCGATGAATTTATGCAGCTGTCATTCTGATTCTAAATAGGAGAGAATTCAGTATATTATACTGTAGGAGAATGAGAGACACACAACACAGTCATTCTTCCTAAATTATGCGGAAGGGAATATGTTTGGGTTTTTTTCTGGAAAACACTGAGATATGGTCTGCTACTACTGATATTGTTGGAGTTTTATGCAGGAATATTCCTGTACAGATAAATTCTCACAGTAAACAGACATTATGCTGTATCTAAAATTATGAGTCCTTGTACAATGCAGAAAATGAAGTATTGCAATTTCTTTTTTTCTTATTCCGCTTTGAAAAATGTAAGTGTATTCTCTTGTGAAATTTCATTTTTTAAATCATGCTGTTAATCGATTCTGTTAGTAGATAATTTAACAAGCAGCTCTAGGATACATCAAGCCAAATAGATGTAACCAAACCACCATCCTATTTGAAACAATGGGCACCTTCTCACCTAGACAAGCTTTGGACCTCCAAATCATAAGTGCTATGACCAGAATTAGGCCACTAGAACAAGCTACTATGTAGAATCTATGTATTGTGTACGTTATGCCTGGACTAAACCAGTAACTTAAGCCCTCACAACTCTTTCTGCACCGAGCATCAATGCAGCAGATATTCCCCGGGCCTTGTCGCTACTGTTAAACAGATTTGTGCGGTGAAAAGGAATATATCGCATTATTGCCTTTTACTCCAAGTGAATAAAAATAATTTGCCTTGTCATGCTTTAGATACTGAGATAAAAATCAGGCATCAGTAAGTGCTGTGCCTTTACTGGAAAAAAACAACTTGTTGATTCCAGATAGGTACAGCACTTGTTTCAGCTCTATCAATACTCTTTACAAATATTCTTTTGAGTAGGTGAGAAAAACAGTTACTCCTCTATCCTAATTTTCCTTCCACATACTGGATTAAAAACTGGTCTATGCTGCCTCCAAATGGTACTGTCTCAACACAAAAAAAAATCTTTAAGATGAGCCATTGACAACCTAATTTCATTTAACATCAGCTTCTCTGTTTCCAACTGAAGGTCAATTGTCTCTACTGACTTTCAGAATGTACTTTTGTTGCGTTAATAGCGTTGTCCACTGTCGTGATGACATAAGGCTTCATGGGCCTGGGCGTTAATATTTTATTTACAAAAGAGCCCAAGTGTGAGAAGTCAGCTTAGAGCCCACACCTGTGGATAGATTTCCATGCCTTCCTCCCAACATGGTCCCCATCTTGCTGGCTGATCACCTGGGATCAAGATGAGGTAAACCTGGGGCATGAGAAATACTATTCAGTGTGAACCAAGACTAGATGACAGTGCATCTCCTGCTGGCGGCATGTCACAGAGCCAGTCTAGACTGGAGAACATTCTAAAGGGTAGGCACCAGGGTAGGCTCTTCGGTACCGCTGCTGGCACTGGGACATGTCACTTTTTTTCCCCCTTTGCAAGACAGCAAAATTGTAGAGGTCCAGAGAACAACTGGTTTTAAAGAAATTCTGGTGATCCCCTTTAAGAGGAAATACGTGGTTTTCAAGAGTGTTTTTCCAGAAGCTGTGTTGAGAAGCTACTGTTCACTGGTGGCTATTGGAAGTTAGCAAGTGACTGTTTTCAGACAATGAAACCAATGTGGCCTAGTTTCCAGTGGACCTGTGTTTCAAGTTCCTCCACCATCCTCAACAGAGTAGTGCCAGCTGCCTTCTCGGTGCGGCTTGTTCCTGGAGCCAAGGTCAGACCCTCCGTCTGGCAGAGATGGCAGTGCTGTGCTGGCTGTGACCCATACACGTGCTGACCAGTAAACCTGAGCGGACAAGAGAGAAGTGAGGACAGCTGAGCTCACGCTGCGGCTCTTGAGGGGAGAGAGAAGGTCACCTCTGCCCTTTCTCCAGTCCTTATACCTTGTAAGGACTTAATACCTTTGGGCCCTTGCCTTTCTGTCAAATGTAGTTGGCATTATCTGTCAGGTTCAAAAGTTTTGAAGGGGAGAGACAGATCAGAGACTGACTGATGGACAGACAGATGGGCAGGCAATGTGATCACCTTTATTTCCTTAGTAAATCGGGCCTGTAAGTCTTATGCAAAATGGTGGATCAGATATAGGTGGGTGGGATTTTCAAAAGCTCCTAAAACCCAAAGCGGCAAATTTATTTATGTACCTCATCTTTGCTCGGATAAAAGGAGAATTAGGTACCTAAGTAACATTAAAAGTCTAACCTAAATGACTTTAATAGGATTTGCTGTATCACTTGAGTAGCCTTAATCCCACTTGCTGTATTTAAAATGGCAGATGATAGGAGTTTTGGCGCTGATTAAAAAGAATCTACCATTTTATAAAGCTTACACAAAAGCAATGCTAATGCCTGAAAACCTTGAAAAATTTAAAGTTACAACATCAGATGCCTTAATTCACACACATTGTCTTAATGGTAAAATCTAACAAAGCCTTAGATGGGTGCCAAACATTCAACATTGAAGCAACGTTCCTACAAGTTTTTACATTGATCCAGGCAAATAAAAAAAAATATCGGATAAGAGATCTCACATTTTCTACAGCCAGTTAAAACATACGGTTCATCGGAGAAGACGACCAATGAAATGTTGCAAAGGCACAGTCAGGGCAAGTCTTCATTGGGTTTGCATTACTTCTACATGTGAGGTTTTGTACCAAAGAGCCGTATGTCATGGTAGATAAGGTGTACTGACACTGTCAAGACCTGCGAGCAAATTCTGGCTCATAAGTATTTGCAGGAAGGACTGCAGAGGAAAGTGGGCAGAGTGAATACAAGTATAGATGTGATGATACCGGTGTCTTCTGGGCATTGTGAAAGTAAGACCAGTAAGCATCACTATCAAAATTAATTTCTTCTAGTCAAACGGAATGCAGGTTCCAACAGTGGGTCCAACATCTCTCCCTCGGTATCTTTTTTCGCCCCAGTAAAGTTGCTTTTTAAGAAGATTAATTAGTTTAAAATTGTTATTTTTTAAAACTGAGAACAAGGGCTTTTTTATATGTTTTTCAAATAACTAATTTAAGCTACATATGGAAATAAATCCGTCCAGAGGACAACCATCCATTTACTGCATTCCACAATTACGAAATTTGCTTTCATTTTATACTGTAAAAACCAAAACCTACGAGAGCATACCGTGTCAAATTATTTAGGTTTGGATTTAAAATGTCAGATATATAGTTAGATATTGCACTTGCAGTGACTAGACAGTCAACACGGGACATTTCAAGGAAAAAAAAATCAATCCAAATTGGTAGATCTCTGTGAAAGCTTTAAGTTTAAATGAGGAGTATCTTCTGAAAATAAGTGGTTCTGGGCAGTTTTACTGCAAAACCTAAATGAACGGCTTGATTTTCAAAAATGCTTAAATGGGCATAAAGTACCAAAAGAGAGTAAAGCACTTCCGAAAACTATTATGTTTCTTGAGAAGCTTATCTCTAGGAACTTATAAAAAAGTTGAGCAGAGACTAAGCAGTGCAAATAGCTTGCCCCATTTAAATTCTAAGCATTAGGGCATTATTTGCCCATCTCCCTGACAGTAAAACCAAAGCTAATAAATAACCACATTGCATCATCTTTCCTTGCTACCTTCAGGGAAATCCTGTTTACTTAGACCCTTGCCTGCCAAGTGAAACAATATTTGAGTTCTTGAATGACATATGAACTTTAATCCAGGTTGGCAATCACTGGGTATTCACTGACTCAGTTAATAAATTAATTAGGTGTTTTTATTCTTGATTCTTTTATTTTTTCTTCAGTGAATTCAACTAAAAAGGAATGATGATGCTGTATGTATTGCCTATAACTAATCATATTCAGAGTCTCTATAGTGGCACCATTACAGGAAATATACTACAGCCATTTCTAACTTCTGTCAATGTTTTCCTTTCTTTTAGTGCATGAAGATAGCCAAGGGACAGAACTATCCTTAGATACTGCAATAGTCCTTCCCTGTGATGTCCTTTCAGCTGTCCAGGCAGGGGAACTTGGTATCATATAATTGAAGTTAAATGAATGGCATGAGCACAGAAGGACTGGGAAGGTAGTTTCATGATGTGGTTAACCCCAAAGGATGTCTGTCATTCCTAAAAAAACCCATGTAAGATCAATAACATAATGAATGGATTGATGGCATTACTACTATGGTTGATATGGCATTACCCTATTCTCTTAGGTTCTGTGCAGACACAGAACAAGTTGGTCCCTGGCCCTGGGCAGCCTGCATCTACATATAAAAAAGACACAAAAGGACACGCTTAGACAGAGGATAAGAAAACAGTGAAACCATACTGGTCAAAACAGTAAGCCTAAATTATTGCATGTCTGCAACCTAGGCCTTGAGAAGCCTGGAAAAGTCCCAGAGAAAAGCTTCAAGGAGGGACCGAAAGGAGAAAACTCCTTTTGTGGAGCTTTTCCCAACAGTGAGGGCAACAGAGGGGGCTGCACCTAATTCTCACTGCTAAAGAACAGCTAGTGCCATAGGTTAGATGGCAACAGTAAAAAGTGCTTTGATTTAAGGATAAGTATCTTAGGTTTGATGTAACAGAGAAATAGGAGTATAAGGATGCACGCAGAGAGCTAACACTTTCAGATGTACACAAAAAGCAGTCTTTACAGCAGCCTCATGGGTAGGTGTGAGCAGGGCAAGACTGATTTTGACAAGACCCGAAAAAGGTCTCAATAAATGAGACAATCATAACGTAAATGAAAAGTTCGGTTTTGTGAGTAGACAAAGAAAATTCTATCCTGGACAGGTTATGCAGAGGGAATTAGTTAAAAAAGAGGCATGAACTAGGGATGGAGATAGAGAGGAGCCTGACAGATGTTCAGGTATAGCCAAAATGACAGGCAGAGCGATGACATTTGCTATGGCATCAAAGAGGAGGCAAAGAAAGGTTGGGCTGCAAGAAGGAGACTGTTGGCTAATGATTCACGAGAGTAAGCCAGGCAGACATACTAATATTTTAGTTGCCAGTGATAAATGTTTTGGAGGTGAGAAGTGAATGTGACAATCCTAAATGAGTATGATCAACTGCATATGAATAAATGGTATTTGATATGTATCTCAGAAGCCAATGTAACCACAAAACAGAGTACATACCGTACTCTATCTCAAGATAGTTATTAGTCAACTCTGTCTTATTGCAAAGGAGTAAGGTATCTCATCTTTGATTTCTAACAGAGTTATTTCCATCTCATATTAGCCTATTTTTAGACTAAATGGGTAAAAGGTTTTGCTTCCAAACAAAAATAATATGGTCTTAACGCAGATCCCTGGGATGGTCTGTAACTAACCTCCTTCTATTTGGAGAAACAGCTATTCACTCTAGCTTTTTGTTTGCTTGTGTTCTTTACATACTCAACATTTAATTCATAGCAAAACCAATGCTTATTCATCCTCTTTAATAATTTTCATTCTGTGAGAAAGCCTGTTGAAAAACTACAGAAACGATGCTTTTAGGACATCTTTACCTGCTATTTCACTAGCTTTTAAAAAGCCTGCAAAGCAAAGAATTTCTCTTCCCCTTGATAATGTCTGTGTTGGTCTGGCTTCCTATCAAGCCACTGCCTTCTGCAGTGCTGTCCTTAGACTGACTTCTCTCTGAACTCTCTTTCTTACAGATTGCCCCAGAAAATGTTTCTCAAACACCGCATGGCTCAGCTGTGTGGAGTTACACCAAGAATGAATTTGGCTTAGTTTAAAACTAATATTAATTTCAGAACATGGCCGGGGAAAAAATTTCCTTACTTAACTGAAACATTTTTTCTAGTTAGCTTGCATTGGAAAATTTACAAACTTACTCAAGAAAACATCACTTGTCCTACCTTAGCATTAAATACTAAAACAGCCATATTTTCTTATTTTGATCCTGAAACTGAGTTACTGCTTTTAGTTGTTTTTACAAGAAATTATTACAAACTAAGCCACTTGTTTAACCAAGTAAAAATTTACATAATTTTATGCCACTGAAATAGAAATTAACTCTTTCCTGCTCCGAGCTGAGGTTCTACCAAGGTGAATACTATCCATTCAGTGCTTTGTCAGCTCTTGAACCTGAATTCTCTCTCTTCAAATCATATTACAGCTGATAACAATAAGTGCGGTATTAAAGCTCAGAGATCAGAGAATGTTCCTTCTGCCTCTGGATTTGGAGATGCTCTATCTTGAGCCAGGCGCAGGCAGTAGCTCCCTACCTCTTTGAGGACGCACACAGCCAAGGGCTTCTTTCTTGGGTCTCTGCTGAGATGACTGTCTACAGTTCTGGCCCTGCCTATGCGGCAGACTCACATCACTGGTTGGTGTTTCTTCTGGTGATTCTGCTACTGACATCATCTGAGCAAATATTTTAGCAGTCTCCTCTTTAGCCATGAAAATGAAACAGAAGTGGTAAAATAAGAATTAGGGTGTTACCCCCCCACCACCATTTAATAAATCCATAAACTCATTAAAGAATAAAATCAACTCACCTGATCAGCCTGAATATGACTTCTGGTTTAAAGAAAATACTTTAAATTTTGGCAGTATGCATATTGAAAAATGAAGATACTCAGATACAAAAATAAAACTGTTGTTAAACTTTAGCAGCAACAACAAATTGAAGAAAGAAAATAGTATATATATAAAACTTGTGTATCCATTTCAGAACTGCAATAACAAAGAAAAAGAAGAGGAAGCCTTTGAATTATCACCTTCATATTAATTGAGGGTTGCACTAACATTTTCTAATCTGCATATATCAGATTACTGATATCAGCATTATTCCAAGATGCATTGCAGATAATTAAGCCTATTTTTTCATGTCCTATAAATCATCTTTGCACAAAGTGCTGAGTTTATGATTAATTTCTTCTCTATATCTTTCCAGTGACCTAAATACTTCTTTTTTTTCCATGAGATCAATATCCTTAGGCTGTTTCTTCATAGACTATGTTTTAAAGATGAAAAATACCTGACATGATGTAGGCATACTAAGGGTGAAAGATTA
This sequence comes from Charadrius vociferus, assembly GCF_000708025.1. NCBI lineage: Eukaryota > Metazoa > Chordata > Aves > Charadriiformes > Charadriidae > Charadrius > Charadrius vociferus. The sequence continues at coordinate 1,163,043 of NW_009649460.1, read as the reverse complement.
GTTTCTCATATACATCACCCTAGTTTATATATCTCACCCTGCTTCCCACCCTTGTAGTGAAAAGAGCCTTTGTGCTTTGGCCATGAGCAAAACAGACTTTTCCTGACACCTAAATGACACATTACATTTGGCTGCAGTGCATTTATCAATAACTAGGCCTGAATTCTCTGGGTTTATATCTGCACCCTTTAGATACTTTTATAATAGAGTATCCAGAATCTCTTCCGCTGGCAATTCACAAGTGCTTTTCCTTCATACGCTGCCTCAACAGTAATTTTAAACATTTTTGCTCTGAATAACAGGAGCCTGGTTTACTCTAAATGTGTCCTGTGTCTTTTAAACTATTCCAACTGTGGATACTTCCAATTTCCTAATCCTCAATAGCTGCACCTCCGATTCCTCCCCAGCCCTTAGTATTGCCTTCACTTTCCCACCAGGCTCCCCTGCGTCAGCTGTCCAGCTCCCTCACCCCAGAACTGAAGCCCTCCTAGACCTGCCCTGGCAATCAGAGCCCTCTCATGGGTCTCACCTTTGCTAGCCTACTTCTCGGGCAAGACTTGCACGGGCTGTGTGAGTGTCAGCACTGCACGGGTACAGCCCAGGCAGCTGCTCTCGGCCACCTGCTTGCCACTGTAGGCAACCAAAAAGGACAGGAACACGTTCATTGTGTTTCCTCCCTCTCCTCCGTCTATTCCCTGCTCACCGTATGGGTTAGAGGAGTTTGTTCTCCTACCAGAGAAACGCTTTTTGAGAGGCACTTCCCTCAGAACCACGTGCCGAGTGAAGCCTGGATCACCAGAATTTTACCTTCAAAGCAGAAGGAGAGGACATCATAGTGGCCTGAGGGCTGAAGGTGTCACACCTTCTCCTGACAGCTGGAGGGGCTCCAGAGCTCCCGCCGGGGCGCTGGGCAGGTGTTTGACAGGACTAACACCCTCTTTGATAGAGAAGCGATGTCAGGAATAAATAATTATGCTAGAAGCTTGTACTGTCAGATTGAAAGGCAGGGGGATTGCCAGGCAACTGACTGGTGCACAGCTGACCGAGAAGTCTGTAGCAGCTGTGCTTTTTTCAAAGCTCTGAACAAGTCGGTTTACATTAGGAAGAGTGCTTGCACGGCAAATGGCTAAAGAATAACCCGAGAAAACAAGCCTTGGTCTCCACGAGGAATTTGGCACAGTGTCCGTAACTCATACCTGCAAAAGTGGGCATACGTGCCTTCCTGCCCCTTGCCCCGGCCACGCGCAGTGACATCGCAACAGTCTTCCTTCATTTCTTTTTGGAAGTTAAACTCCTTTCAGGACTGATGAAGCACTTGGGTAATGCCAAGCTTCCTCTTCATTTATTATATTTAAAGAACTACTTACCAAATCACTTTGAGTCTGGACATAAACTCCTTCAAATGCCAAAAATACTAATGGAAAATTATCTATTTTGAGAATACCAGAAGTGAAGAAACACTGAAATTTATAATGGAGAGCAGTACATCTCCATAATGGTGAACACCTAGTTTTATTTCTGAAACAGAAAACTCGATTTTGGAAAAGGAGGACCCCAAGCACTTGGATAGCAATCTTATTCCCGTTGCCAAGAATATTCCTGTTGGAGTTTTGACTGATGAATGATAGTTCAACATTTCACAGCCACAATAATTTCCAGTTGCCCCAAGATTTCTGAGATGGGCTTGGCAACTCTGAGCGAGTCACGCCGGGGTAGCTTATTTCAAGCACCACCTAGTGGAGCTATTTAAAAGACACACACACACACAAAGCAATTAGCAAAATATTTTAGCTTTTGAAGGTAGGAATGGCAGTTGTCAATCTCACCCCTTTAAATGTTGCTATTCCATTGCTCGTTAATAGCAAGTCACAACAGCTCTGAAAAATGCTAAATTAATAAATGTGAACTTGTACAAAATTTGGGGTTTACTGAGCCTCTGCATAGGACATTTTCTTCACAACTTATTAGGCTCAAAAGACTGAGGTATGTCCTTTAGTGATCCGAATTCCCAAGTAAAAGAAAAATCAACTTCTGCTTTTAAATGAAAACAAGTGAGAGAGAATGACTGAAATGTCATGATTTTAATAATGGAAAATAACTAACCCAAGAAAGAAGGTACTTCTAATCTTATTCACTGGTCAGTAAAATGTGGCTATATATTATGAAAATATACAATTTTTAAAATTTAGTATATTATGCTTAGAGACATTTGATAGGCCTACTATCTGAGCAATTTCCTACAATAAAAATAATACAATAAGTTTATTAATACTTTTATTGGTTTTGTTGATTAAATATGGATGGATGGTTACTTATTTTAAAGTCTATGTTTGATCTGAGCATCACATCATAACATGTATAATTCATACATTAAATAATATCTATGAAGAGCATTTTTCAGCAGGGATTCAGACTTATTGTTGCAAGAAACTGAGATCCGATAGAAAATATTAAAATACTGAGATCTTTAAAGTGATGGGTTGTCAGCCTAAAGTAAACTGAGTTTGCCCTGACTCAGGACTGGGACCAAACCTGGAGCACCTGAATGCTTGTGCCTTGTCTAATTAGGGGGCTAGCCAGTGCAGACCTTGCAATTAAGATTAGGGAACAGAGATGGCCATAATCAGGCAATTAAATATAAAATAGAAGGAACATTATGAAGTGTCAACAATACGAGAAAGTACTGTCATGCCAGAATCGGCATAACCACTTATGAGATGCATTTTTACTGACAGCTTAAAGATCAAAACAGTGGCAAATAGAAATGAGTGAAAGAATTGAAAGTAGAGACCAATGCTCAGGAAAAATAATCCTGACCTTTCTGCCCTGGAGACACTTTGGAGTGGACTACAATTAATGGTGTTGATCCAGCAGCTGATCAGACATTTGATTACATAGGTTAATGAAAAGCCTTAAAAAAATGGATGGCTTCTGCATCTGGAATGAAAAATAAGGATGTAGAAAGGATTGTATATCTCTCACTCATGAAGCTGTTAAAATAAAACTGCATTCACAATAGCCAATGGGTTATGGGTTCCACCATGTAATTAGTTAACTCAGCTGTATTTGATATTTATTTATTCAATTAATCTATATTTAGAGAAAAAAAGCTCTTAGCTCTAACTTTTGTATATTGAAAGTATTTTTAACCCATTTTATACTAAACTCACAGTCCAGATTTGACTTGCTATTTTACAGTAAGGCATGACTGAAAATAGATCAATTCTTGTAAGGAATACAGAGCTGCAAGTAGTGAAAAGAACAGACATCTGTCATTAATGAGGAAACATAGTTACTTTTATCTGACTGGATGGAAATGACCAAAGTACTATGTGCTATTCATCATAATTTTATCTTTATTTTGAAATTACCGAAGTTGTTTTGGTCTGTATGTGGTACATGACAAGATAGCTCTGCTTTAAAACAGAATTTTAGTTGCACTCTTCCTACAAATAACAACGGGGGAATGACACTTTGGTGCCTATTTGTTCATGGTGTTCTTTAGTAAATATTTGGATATTAAAATTATAGATTTTTTTTTTTTGGTGCCTAATTATATAAATATCTTTATCCTGGAGATGGTGAGTGGCTGTGCTGACAAAGTAGATGTAGGGCTTACATATTTCAAAGAAAAGAAAACTTTCACCTTCTCCAGATTTGTATTAAATGTTTTAAAGTGACGCAAATACAAAATATCAAATGTTCTGATTCATAGGTCTCCTTCTCCCACATACTGTGGTCAAGGAAATAGTCAAACACAGAAATTAACTAAATTCTATCAGCCTTTGATGATTAATTCTTTTTATTATCACACTTATAAAAGGGTGGGTGGCTGGATTTTGTGCCTGCAAAGGTAAACTGTAGTGACAGTTTAGCAATGCAGAACTAATACATAACATAAATCATAAAGCTGCCTTCTGCACCTTCTATATTTTTGAGGGTCAAATTCAGCCTGGTGTCAATGGACACAATTCGACTGACACTGTATGCTGATACTAGGGTTGAATTTTTCCTCTTGCATTGCTCAGGGAGAATGTGTGTACATCTTTTTCCTGGTTTTTTGTTCAGTGAGAGATGATGGCACTCAAAGCACACAGAGAAAAACGACAGCCTTTCTGGTCAGTTGGAACCGTGCTTCCAAGGACTCAGAAACTCTGGCTTGTATCCAGATCAGGATTTATTAGCAAGACTTCAGCATTCCAGAAGGTAGATGCTTTTAAGGAGATACGTGCAGTATGTCATCCAAGGACAAAGAAAGTTACCATAGTTCATTGTAAAAAAAGTTTGATTCTAGAAAGTTGATTCTGAACATTAAAATGTTTCTTAAATAAAGATGACAATATAATCTACAAAATCATGCATAACGTGATGATATAAAGTGATATATGTATATAAAATTAGCATATAGTTTAGCAGAGGAACATGATACAGATGCAAAAAAAAAAGATAATAATTGTTGATATTTTTAATGCAAGTGTCTTTAAGGAACACAATTCTTTACTTATTGCCTTATTGCACCCTTACTTGGTGAGGGTTCGTTCGACTTTCTTGGGAAAAAAGAAGTGGGCAGAAATAACCCAAAATATAAAAGCATGGCCTGAAAAATACTGCTTCTAGTAGAAGGCATACCATACTGTTTTAAATTTCAGTAAATTTTATGGAGCACAATGGAGATTTAGGTAGGTGTTGTAAACACTCACATAAATAATTAATTTTGACAACATCCTAGAATTATAGAAGAACATTAACAGAGCACTCATCTTGCATAGATGTACCTGTATAGATAGCAAGGTCTAGATACAGGTACAGGGTTTGGGGAGAGCAATTACTTTAACTTTATTGGGATCTGTCAGAGCAAGCTAGCTTGGAGCTAGCACTGGAGATATCCTTCCAGTTCCTCCTCTTCTGATTAGCAGTTAACATCTTCTACAACATTATGCTATACGACTTTTGAATCTAACTACTTAGAAACTACATAGCAAAAAAGTATCTAGGAAAAAAAATGACAGCATCACTGACGGTAGGATTTTAGAAAGTTTTGTAAGGTTATAAAACAGATAAAGTTTTCCAAGTTTAGAAATCAGATTAATGGAATGAGATGTGGAATGGATGCTGGGAGCAGAACCAAAACCCTCATTCTACCAAAGATGAAACTTGCAGGACTTCATGAACAAGAATGGAAAAAACAGAATCCTGTGAAAAGACATGAGCTTCTCCCACTTCCAAAAAAAAAAAATAGTAAAAGTTTTAGGGGGAGAAAGAAAAATAGGACTCTCCTGTGACATGACAAGAGCCAGGCAGTAAAACCACTTAATTTATCTAATGAAATAGTCAAAGAGTGCAGGAATCAAAATGCTGCAGTCACATGCAGAACATGACTTCAAAAAGGTTTACAGATATTTTCCACCAGGCTAAACAGAAAAATATTAATAAGGTGGTAGAATGGTGTATCCTTTCCATAATTGATTTAATCCCTTTTTTCCAAAATAAGTGCAAAAGTAAACTTATGGAACAGGTGACTGTCTCGGCAAAAGCACCTCATGCCTCTTTGATATAGTAATCTTTGTTTTAACTACAAAGATATTCGTGAATCTAATGTCAGAGGTGGGAATCACATAGTTTGTCTTTGAAATAATTACAGAATTCAGATCCTGACCATTTTTCTAAAACATTGGGAAATTAATAAACTTCAAGAATAGCATTCAGTGCATATTCTCAGCACGCAGGTTACCATGTGAGGCTTAGCACATAAAATGCTAGCTTTATGGATATTTACCTACAGCTCATCAAAGCCAAATCTTGAAACAGGAATGAAACACGTAAGCAGCTGTGCTGGAGTACAAATGTCACAGGCCAAATGGAACTAGAGAAGCTTTTCTTATGACAGGTCACCTAAAAATATTTGGACAAAGAGTATGGTGTCTGTGCACTGCCTGTACAATAGTTCCACGCTTTTTCTGGTCTGGCATATGAAATAACTTGAAGCAGGGTGGGAACAGGCCATGGGCTGCTGTCTACAGCGCACTTTAAGAAAAGAGGGTTGCTACTTGCAGGAGCATGTGTGTGTTTTAAAGCCACACTCAGGAGTTTCTGCCTTTTTAAAATTAGAAAATTGTTGGTTTTCCTAGATGTTAAATAGTTTGCTAACGAACTGAGAAAATTATGGTTTTAAAAGTATTGTCATGGGGGCCAGAAGTACCCCAGCTATATAAGCTATCACCACTGGTAGTCTTTTCTAGCGGAGCGTTGGGTTGTTACGCTACCCCCCGGGCTGCAGTCAGGATGATGGCATAGCCAAGCTTCAAACATGCAGTCACGATGAGTAACATTGTACGCAAAAAGGGAGATTGCTCTGTGTGATTAGGAGCAAAGGCAGCAGGAGACATTCATTTTACACAAGATATAAGTGACATTTAGATTTATAAAATAGACTGATGGACAGACAGGTTGTCGTAGTTTAGGCCGAATTGGCCACTGGGGACGTGGGGCACCTCAAATGGGACCAACAGATGCTTCCCCACACCTCTCTTCAGAGAGAGGCAGAAGAGGGAAAAAGAGTTATGAGTTTAGAAGTAACTAACCTACTTTAATGAAATATTAATAATAAAATAAAAGGAAAATAATGAAATATATACAAAACTATCTCCCTGTTTCAAGCAGAGAATGTAAGAAATAAAGGTTTGCTATTTTTTAAGACTGTCTTTCATAAGAAGAACTAATAAGAGAAGATGAATCACTGTTGTGGACCCAGCCTACTGTGATATGTGACTACGTGCTCCCTTAAGTCAAATAGTTAGCACACACTGTTATCAAATATACTAATATTTTACATTAGTATATATCTGGAAAAGAGCTTGCCAATGTGGAAAGCTCCTGTCTTACCTCATGCTCCCAGACAATGGAGCCCACCAAAAATAACACACTGGATAACAAATAAAACAAAAACAAAGTATCTAGGAGGTGAAATCATCGTTGTTTAAACACTGGAATATCTCTTTTAAAGACAGCATACACTAACTTAACTGCTTAACTCTGTCACAGTGTTACCTATTAGCTATTACATTCTATTTAATTGTCAATCAATTATAATTTTATTCTAAGATTATTTATAGTCCTTGCCTACAATTTTGCAGGCCTTTCCTACAATGCTTTCCTCCAAACTGTCATAAGTGCAAGCCTACATTTCCTTATTCCCAAGAAGTGCATCAACATTAACATATTGTACAAATTTATCACCCTTTTATGGTCAGTGTGTCTTCCAGAATGCCGGTTGCGTTCTTGGAAATTTCCCATTCCATAGATGCTATTCCACTATTCAAAACCATTCAAACCTTGGAAAAGAATGTTTGCAGGAATCTGCGACCTGCTGTGGTCTTCAGCACAGGATTGAATTTCACACAGGGTTCAGAGCATGTAGTTGATTAATTACCACTGACTAAGCAATATATGATAAAGTCTTCGCATACTCCTATTTTTGATAGCTCAGAACTATCAAATCTCACGCACAGAGAGGGAAATTGTTTATTTATCTGAAGTTGAGCTCTGTTTTTCACTCATTTGTAGCTGAATTATAAAGTGTGAAGACCCTTCATGCCAGATGAAGTTGGGCAGCCCAGTCTCTTGACCCCAGAGCCAGGGAGCTGAAGTGCAATGCCAAGGTGCAGCTGGAGGCATGTTAATAACTGGGACACTCTGGAAGGCAAGTTCCTCAGCAGTGACCTACACCTGAGCTTTGACTTTCTTTCATGAACTATCCACAGACTCTCTCAATCCCAGATAATCATAAAAATGTTGGTTGGTGGGGATATCTGGAGGTCACATAGTCCAGTTTACTGCTTGGAGAAGGTCTTTTACCAATGCTAGATCCTAATCCACCTGTATTTATTTTTTTAATATATTTTTTGAGGCAGTAGAAACAGAAGAACACTATTAGCATGTATTTTCTACTTATTTAATGAGTATTTTCACAGTCTTTTTGAGCAATTAGGCTACACTGAGAAACAAAGGCATCATGCTATTTATAGTTTGCCCGTTGTCTGGTATTAGTTTGTAAGAGTCTTGGGGCCACTTTCTACCTGTAGCCAAGACTTGCCAAAGCACCTGTTTTACAGTCCAGTGACAGCCTCTGAGACGTATGAGAAAATAACAGTTATTTGGACTTGGTCTTTTTTAACATTTTACTGGCTAAGAAAAGAATTCTCACTACATTTTCTGAGCACTTAAGAACTTGTGTCTTATATCTCAGTCATTTTCAAAGAACTTACTTATTACCATAAAACGTTCCTAATTTTTAAAATACATATATTCTTCTGGTTTTGTCCAGTGAAGCTGAAGGGAAAAATGTATCTCGAAAGGGTAAATGCAGTCATCCTTTTGCCCTTTAAGTTTGCCACTAAGTTGACACAATCACTACTGTGAAAGCAGTAATGGAAAAACCCAGAAGGTTTTGTTGAATGTTACAGAGAAGACTTTGATAAGGACCTACTGATTTAATGGTTAAACAATGGCAATTGTACCCCTCCTGAGCTATGTTGTAGTCTAGAGCAACATTTCTAGAAGGGCCCCAAGATCTTTTCAGGGTCATGAGTACACATCACTTCGGTATGTGTTTCAAATAACCACGAGGAATTGGAGTCCTGCAGAGAATGTTACTGTTGGTTGGCACTCCCTGTCCAATTAAGTCCGGTTGGAGAACTGCAGGCATAGTGGCTCCATCTGCACCAACTCTGCCAGTCACGCACATGGATGATGCAAATCTTCAATATGATAATCTGATGGCAAAGGGTGGTGAAATCAAACTATCATAGTTCAGATCATAAACGATTTTCCTGAATGTAACGATTAGATGATGGAAAATTAGAGGGGAAAAAAAGAGGCCTAAAAGCATTTTGAAAAATGAACCGTATATATTTCCAAAGTCTCTAGAGCCACATAAAGCCGGAATTTGAACTATAATATTACAGAACTAATTGCCACAGAGCATTCCAGCAAGCCCTCAGAGGCTTGCATTATTCCCCATCAAAAAGGTTCATTTGAGCCTAAGACTTTGTAAAGCTTTCAATGCAGACTGGAATCCTGTTGAACTTGCACTCTCTTCAAAGATAATTTTCACTCTACCACATTCCTAATGGTATAGATAAGGAGGAAAAATGTAGAATCATTTCCCAGCACAGACACCAACATTATCAAAAACTGGAAATATTTGCAGCATGTTGGATTTTTGTCACACAAATCACAGCAGCCATTATAAACTGAATTCAAAATTCCTACTGCTTTTATTTATTCCACTATTACATTGCATATTCAACTGCACAGATACCATTAACTCACTAGAGGCCAGCATTTTCTCAAAGGCAATACAGTACTTCCATAAAAGGAGCAATGTTTAAAATCCCGAACATTCAAAACCAATTGTCAGCTTTACAAAATTAATGGCGTCAGGTCAAAACCAGTGAGATCTTAAATAAATAATAAATTTGAGTTCTCCTTTCCTGATGCCCATTTTCAAAGTTCTTGGCTGCTTACTTCCAAGACTTCTTTGTCTAGTCAGGAGGGCTAAAACCATTTAAAAAATCAGCACTTTAATGTCATTTTATGATTCCAAAGATAGGGTGTTAAAAAAATACCCTTCCTAGGTCTCACTCCTGAGAAGTGGCAAGGTGCTATGAACCAGATTGTTTAAAGCTCATTGTTTCATTGGCCTAGATTCCCTAATGGACTTACATGGCAGATTCTTACCGAGTGTTCCTGATGTGCAATTTAGGCCTTCATGACCAAAACTGGAATTTTCAATGCCGTATGTTTGCTTGACCAAACTGATCTCCTTCTATGATAAGGTGACTCACTTAGTGGATGAGGGAGAGGCTATGGATGTTGTTTACCTGGACTTTAGTAAAGCCTTTAACACCATTTCCCACAGCATTCTTTTGGAGAAACTTGTTGCTCATGGCTTGGATGAGTGTATGCTTCCCTGGTGTCCTGGTTTGAGCGACACAGGACTAATTTCTATTCTAATACTTGGGAAAACTGCACTATTAGAAGACTCCAGTGTCTGAATTTGTGAAAATATTTCCTCTATAGCCAGCTATGGTGTGTGGGTCTCAAGGTCTCAGTCTTTTCAAGCTCGCCAGGTGTGGGGATGAGGAGGAGCAAAACCCAGGCACTTGACCCAAGCTGGTCAACAGGATTATTTCATACCATAACGTCACGTTCACTATAAATTAGAAAGTTTGCTGCAAAGTTCTCTGTATCCCTTGATGGCTGCCATCCTGAGAACTTCGTGCCCTGGTTCCGGACTCCTGAGGCCTTCTCCTCCCCCTGAAGCTGTAGCGCTTGCAGTGGCCAACATTTGCTGTACACTGCTGGGAGGGCACAGCTTCCCACTGATAGAATTGGCTGAGTATAATCTTTGTATATTCTGTATTGGTGTCAGGATCAATATCGGTTCTTTAGTGCTGTTAATTATCTCAGATGTTAATTATCTAATCTTATTCTATTAAATCTGTTTACACTTCAGCTCCCGGGTTTCCTTGCTTTTCCCTGATTCCCCTTCCCAGGTGGGGAGGGGTCATCGGGTGATAGAATGGTTGTCTAAACGACAACAAATTGTTATGGTCTCTCAAACCATAACCCCTGGGTAAAAAACTCTCTGCCTGGCTGGGCCCCAAGACTGGTGGTGAATGGAGTTTAATCCAGGTGGTGGCCAGTCACAAGTGGTGTCCCCCAGGGCCAAGTGCTAGGGAAGGTTCTGTTTAACATCTTTATCAACAGTCTGGAGGAGGGGATAGAGAGCATCCTCAGTAAGTCTGCAGACAACACCAAGTTGGGTGGGAGTGTTTCTCTGCTTGAGGGTACAAAGAATCTACAGAGGGAGATGGACAGGCTGGATCAATGGGATGAGGCCAATGGTATGAGGTTCAACAAGGCCAAGTGCCGGGTTCTGCACTTGGGTCACAACAACCCCATGGCACTACAG
>NW_009649460.1:1149706-1151779 GCF_000708025.1 Charadrius vociferus | reverse complement strand
AGAGAACAAGACTTAACAAGGGGCGGCTGAGGGAGTTGTTTAGTCTGGAGAAAAGGAGGCTGAGGAGAGACCTTATCACTCTCTGCAACTACCTAAAAGGAGGTCGTAGAAAGGTGGGGGTTGGTCTCTTCTCCCAAATAACAAGTGACAGGACAAGGGGAAATGGCCTCAAGTTGCACCCGGGGAGGTTTAGGATGGATATTAGGAAAAATTTCTTCACATAAAGGGTTATTAAACATTGGAACAGGCTGCCCAGAGAAGTTGTTGAGTCACCATCCCTGGAGGTATTTAAAAGACATGTAGACGTGGTGCTTAGGGACATGGTTAGTGGTAGTTTTTGGCAGTGCTACATTAATGGTTGGACCCAATGATCTTAAAGGTCCCTTCCAACCTAAATGATTCTATGATTCTATTCAACATGTAACTTTGTGGGACTTACCCATGGCCAGTAGTCCTCTGATACTGTGAAATGCTGAGATCTGAATTCTCTCCTCAGTGGGAAAAGATTAGAACCCACATTTCTGATGGCAGTATTCTCATCACCACACCAAAAAGTACTCTGGGGCTGAAGTTATTCCACTGTGGTTAAATGAAATAAGGATAGATGCCAGGAAAACAAACCAACCAACCAACCCCTCAACAAACCAAAGGTAGAAATTAACATCTAGCTTATTGGTAAGGAGACTATCTAATGTGGGCACTCTTTTCACCCAAGTGCCTGTGGTGTTTGACTTACTTTTATTCTGCCTACTCAATCTTTGTTTTTTGTATGTTAACTAGAACCACTTCACCAAGAAGTGAGAATCCCCTCATGCCATGGTTGCCTACGGAGAGGAGAACAGGAAAAAAGGGAAAGATATATGATTTGAAAGACTGAATCTAAGGGGCCCATTTGGTTTGTAACTGTGATGCTACAGAGTTGGGGGTGCAGACTTAAGTTGCTTTGATAGAGTTTTAAAGGAGTCCTATCCAAAGTTAAGTCTGCAGATTTACTAAAGGTCAACTAGTTCATCCAGGTGTCATAAGAGCAAACCAATTTTAACCTTGCTAGCTGCAGTTTAAATCCATGATATTTTGTCTCACCTGAAAGAATGCAGACAGAAATTATCACTTTCTTTTATGCATAAAATACTTGATGACTTTCTTCAAATCAGCCCTCATTCTTCTCGTTCTAGTCCAAACAAGGCCATTTCTTTCAATCTTTTCTTCTAGAATCTATTTTCCAGACCTTTCATCATCCTTGTTGCTTCCTTCTGGATACTAGCATACATTTTTTGATGGGTGGTTTTGAGAATTACACACTGCACCACAACAGAATAAATGAGCACCGTGCAAGTCTTACCTGCACTAATTTTGGGTAACTTCCAGTGTAATGTTCACTTTTTTGACAATAGTAAGAAATTATCTACTATAGCCTGATTTTTTCATCCAAAAATGCTACTTAGCCAGTCATTTCCCAGGATCACTTTGTGCAATTGCTTAAAAACAAAAAAATATTTACTTTGCAAAGAAAAAACATATGCACCACCGAGTTTCAGAGGGAACTTAAGACTGAAAGCCTTGAGGGAATGTACCTTCCCATTGCCCCGACAGGTATGTTTACACCGCAGATGGTACTGGAATTAAGGCATTCTCTCCTCAAAGCTCTAAGCAGCATATTAACTACCATGCAGACTTTTCCGATTCAAGTTTATAAATGCCTCATTTTCCTGTGAGGCATTGTTGAAGTGCTCTTGGCTTTTATTGATGGTTGCTACAGGAAGCTCCTACACAGCTGAACTTGTGTTCACACGGATTTAAGGTTTGTGCACTTCATTAATGATGGGGCTGAAAGCAGCAATATAGGCAAAAATACATTTGACGAACCACTGCTCGTTCCCCCACCAAACTTTTATCAAAGCACAGACTTCCAAATGCAGCCGATAAGCGTTACAAGCGGGTACCCCGGCCGTCCCACGAGTAGGCCCGGGCTCCCGCCCCAGGCAGCGCACCGCACCGCACCGCCGTGCAGCCACGGCGACTCCCCCGAGGCCGCCGCCTTCAACCCCGACGGGAGGGGCCGCGGCGGACGCC
>NW_009649460.1:1144441-1148612 GCF_000708025.1 Charadrius vociferus | reverse complement strand
CCGGCTCGGCCCCTTTGTGCCTTCCCGGCCCGCGAGCGAACCCTCCCCGGCCAAGCCCCTCCGGGCTCCCGTTGGCGCTCTCCGCTCCGGGAGCGCCTGGATGCTGGGCTGCCCGCGGCGCCCGGCTCCCTCTCAGCGTTCCTGCGCAGCCCTGAGTCTCTCCGGCTTCTGGTTACCGCATCCTTTCGCTTCGTGACTTTCCCTCTCCTCACCCACCTCTTCTGCCTTCGGGCCTCCGGTTTCTTCTCCTTCCCCGCGGCCTCTGCTTCTTCCAGCTGTTCTCCACTGTTTCTCTCCGTGCGCTGCGCTGCACTTTTTTTTCTTTTTAGTCGGCTCTTCACGTAGCTTAGAGTTTGTTAGGTGTTACATTTCTTAGGCCTTTCTTTCTGGCTGGAAGCTGTACTGTCTTGATCTCTGCTTCCTCTGTGGGCCTCTGCCACTCCTCAAAAGTTTTGGCCCTACAGTCTCCTGCCCCCTTGTATTTTCTCTCTGTGCCTTTAGTGTTTTGTTTCTTTTGTCTCTGTGCATGCTCTCCAGTTTTCTTTTATACGCTTATTTCTAGCTCAGTGCTCTGTTAGCTTTTCATTGCTCTGTCTTCCACGAAGGCTGCTTCTTCCCAACTTTTTTACTGCCGTGTCTCTTGTTGGTCTCTGCATGCCTTTGTGTCTGGATTAGATTCATCCCAAAAGATGAGGTGGTTGGCGTTTGTAAGGTTATAGAGATTTTTGTCTGGTTGTGGGAGAGGGAGGTGACTAACCAGTGCAGTATTAGATAGAACAGTGTTAAACAGTCATCTGATAACTCTGAGATAGACGGACGTAAAAGCAAGATGGAGGGGGTTGCGTCCTAAACTTCCAAATCTCTGAATACTGAGTTTTTCAGGCTAAAAATTGTTAGAGTGATGGAGCCTGGAGACCTGCTCATGATTAGTTGTACATATGTGAGAAGATGAATTAGAGTTTCATGGGCCGGCATTTGTTTTTCTAAGCTATTTCATTTTGCTGTAGAGGAATTAGGGATACTGTAACTTGTACTGCTACAGTGATTCTTAGTGCATGACAGATTAACAGTGTTTTGTAATGACTAATCCTAAAAAAAAAAAATCCAAAAAAATCCTCTAAGGTATTATTTCCTTGTGTGAAAGCTTCGTACAGACTGTATCATTTTCTTGATGTAATTGCTTAGACGAGGAATGCACAACTTGTAGTTCAGCTTACAATATCACTGTATATTCCTTTGTGTCTAAAAAGCAAGGCATTGTAGGTTATTCTCTGATAAGTATCCATCAGTCAACTTAAAAGATGACATATGATAATGAAGTTCTAATGAAGTTCTAATACTGGTAATAATCTTAAGCTACTAACTTTCTGTATTCTTTTACTCTATGCTTTGTTTATTGATTATAATTCTTGGGGGGAGGCAACCAAAATTCATTTGTTGTTCAGATTTTCAACACCATTTAAGCTTCACATGCTGTAAGGTGATTTTTGTTGAAATTATTTCAGTTTTAAAATTTGGGGTTTTAAAATATTTTATATAATATCATAGTATTTTTATAATAGCATATTTTTAATAATATTTTAAACTGATATTTAAGTTGAAAAGACCAAAATTGGCAAATAAATGGAATTACTCTAAAGCAAACATTAGAGGATTCTAACTGAACTTGTCTTGCTTTTTTCCCACTTTCCTATATACAGAGACCTAAAGGACAGGGAAATAAAGGTAAGTTGATTCCTTGTATTTCTGTATAAATCTCTAATGTTGCTGTTTATGGAGGTTAATGTGTCTTTAGACAATCGTGGAAAGACAATGTAGCTATAGGATGTCTTTTATTTCGGAGGAAGATGACAGGAAATTGTGTGCCAAAATGTTATTTCCCAGCAATTTTACTGTGGCACAGCAGTACATCGATTTAAAATGTTTTATTTTGCAAATGAAGAATAATGGCAGAAGTTGGGCGATAACATAGCTATTTCTTTTTAGCTGACTTTGTGATATGCTTGTATAATCTCTTTAACAGTACACCTTGGGCCTTTCTGTGCAGTGAATAGAATCTGTGTACTAGAATCATCAGGAAGAATCTTTTGAACAGCTTCCTTAGCTTGCAAGACAACAGCCATGTGACTATTTAGTTACTCATATCTGTGAGCACAACACATCACCTTCCTTATTCTCAGAAATTTTGTGGGCTTTTCTCTTCATTTTAGCGTCAGTAAAGAATATTCTGTCGGTGTTTGTAGGCCTTCTGCTTTTCTACTTTTCTCATGTTTCTGTCAACATCTTAGTTTTTAAATACCATACTCAATGTGGTGTCTTCTCTCCCACAGAAACAAGGACCTAGCTACTTAATAGTCTCTAAAATTCTTGGCAAGTCTGTCATAAACAGCATCTCAGATTATATCTTCTGGTCTGGAATTTGTTATCTTTGATATAATGACTAATATTCTATTTGGGAATTCTTTTTGCCTAATCAGTATACTTGTGCCCATTTAACTGTTAGGTGCTCAGCAAGCTGAGCTATAGAACAGCATGCACACAGCTACCTTCATGTGTTAATATGCTTTTTGTTTCTTCATGCAGATAAGAAACTTTTTTTTTGAGCTCATGCACTCTTTGTCCCTCCGCTGTTCATTATCTGAACTAATCTAACTGTTCACTGTGAACTGTCACTTAATGTTATCTGCAGCGTACTTATTCTATTATTCTGTCTATGTGCAGATTATCTGCTTCTTATTACATATACCACTTACGAGGTGGCACATGGTTCCTGAATCTTGCTAAATTTGGCCTGTTCCTTTTAATTTCTCTGCATTCAGAGAAAAATGAACTTGGGTTTACCTCCTCAGACCTTCTCAGTTTGGTTGTTCTTGAATACTTGTTCTCTCATATTCTAATACTTCTACCTTTTTTCCTCTCAAACTGGAGCTTTTAACTATTCATTTGTGTCTTTAAAATAGTTTGTGTTTATACCTTCCATGTTGCACTTAAATGAGAAGAAACGTTAGATTCATTTTAGCAAGTAGTTTGTGGCTTCACGTTCTTTGAATTACCATATCTCAGTTTTAGTGAGGTTATTGAGGTGCATCTGTTAGAGAATCATACGACTAGTTTTTGAACTATACTTCATATATATGAATTGGAGTAGAAGTATTAAGCATTTCTATTTGGGTGTTATGTTGCAGCTTTTTTAATAGTGAAAATGCATGAGTCAGCTTTACTTTAACTTACTTATATTGACATATTTTTGTGTGCTATAATTTGTAAATGCTGCAGGATGTTTGAATCAAAACACATCTTAGTTTGCTTTGTAAGGAAGAGATTTTTGCATTTCTGAACTTGTATCCATTATTTAAAAGGATGCACTCCATAAAAATCCTTACTATCTATTCTCCTGGTGAGAATAGGACCTACGTAAAAAGTATAGTGAAACAAAACAATCTCCTCCGTTCTCTTAAATTATTTGGTGTAACGTCTGTTTAATGAAACTAAGTGATGATTTAGGATTAGATTAAAGGGCTAGGAGATTGAAGATGGTAGCACAGTGTGACACAAGTAGTTGTCTTTGGGTTAGAGACCTTTTCTAGAGGATAAATTAAGTCAGTATCAGCAATCCTTACATGTTAGCAGACAGTAATCTTTTTCAGGCATCATGATAGGTCCCAGCTTAAAGGAGCTTCAAGGGAAGACGTGATACTGGGTTAACAGACTAATCTGAAGTTGGTTCTGTGCATAAGAGTAATAACGTTAAAGAGGATGGTAAAAAGGTTACTGTCCATATGTCTGGTAGAGCATGTGAGAGAACGTGAGTGAGTAGTAAAAGGGGTGTATGCATGGAAATAGAGTATTTTTCATATTGAAACAAAAAATATTAGACACGCAAATTATATTGGGAGGTAGCTGATCTGTATTGTCTAGTAAAATATTTTGGATGCTTTATTCTAGTTGATTATAAATTGGTGTACTGTGCTGTTTCCCTTGACCAGAATTTGTGGGACTGAGGTTTTAGTGCGTAGAACAGTACTATCCACTTGTTGTTTCAGATATTAATGTTGGTATTTCAGAGACTTGAATGAGTAAATGATCCTGTCTTGAAAGTTTTCTTATTCTAGTTGTCAACTACTGTACAGTTGACATAAAACATCAGAACTGACATCAATCAAATGATGTC
>NW_009649460.1:994077-1144428 GCF_000708025.1 Charadrius vociferus | reverse complement strand
CTGAAACTTTTTTTTTTCCCGTTTTGTTTCTTGTGCCAGTGTATCACACCTGTGATAAGAAAATGCTGACTTGTGTTTACATGTATATGTATATAATTTTTGGTTTTGTAGAAGGTTTAAATGTAAGCCTTAGGTTTGAAACAAGAATGAAATGTTACGTCTGTCTTCTAGTATTCGTTCTCCACTCTAATGAACGTGTAGCGGCTTCTTCTAATGAAAAAATTATTCTTATGCCTTTGGCCATCATTTGTACATTTTGCAAGTGGTTATTCAAAGCATAGTAGCAGTTAAAAGAATAAAGCTTTAAGTTCCTTTATTTCATGAGTTGTTTCTTTCCAATATCTAATTACATTGTATGTTTTCACAGTGTTTGCAGAAGTATATGGTATTTTCAGGGTTGGATTGATACAGATATTTTTAGTAACTGAAGATCAGTTTCAATTAGTATTCTTCATCACTGGCCTGTTTAGTTGGAACACTTAATGGGAGATTTTGGGAATGAGGCATGCATCTTAATCTGTTTGCTCTTGTTAAATGTGTGTGTGGGCTACATTCTTCATTATTAACACATTATGTAAAGTTTGAATGAAAAGCCAAAGAAACACTTCTAGTGATGCTGTTTCACTGGGAAATACTTATATTTACTAGGAAAGATGTCAGTGTAGAACTATTTTGTGTCACTGACTTAAGATCTCAATACAGAATGAATAGGAAAGAATATTCTTGTAAATGTATTTTTGGTCTTCCATTACAACTAACATAGAAAATAATTCTGTCTTAAGTGACCTTTAGATACTTCTGAAACAATAAACACAGCAGATGCATGTTTCATGAAGATTAGCTGTCAGTATGAGGAGATTAATTTTGATAGGATTCTAGTCTTGACATGCAGCTGTTTATTCCTTTGTTTATGGTTGCATGCTTTCAAGAAACTTGTATGCCACCATCTATGTCTTTCATTATAGCAGAATTGTGCTCTCCATGCTATTTGGTTAAGTCTAAGCAATGGACATGGCATGGACAAAAGATTTTGAGGCTCATTCTCTGTGTGACTGAGCCAAATATAAAAAGGAATATAGTGTTCTAGCTCGTTAATATGTTACCATTGTGTGTAAATTCAGGGTGATTAATGACCTTAACTGAAACTCTTTATGGGAAAAAAATCCCAACACCTAATGTTAGATTTGGTATTTAGTTAGAAATATTGTTCTATCAAGTTTTAAAACCCATTTTGCTCACCAGTGCTGATCATATTTTGCTGTAGCTAGTATACAAACGCACTGTGCCAGTTTGTATAATAACTGAAGCATCGTGTTGTGACTTTTAAAACTTCAAGAAGATATTCAGAACATGAGTTGCTTTCTTCCCTCCCAGATATTTGCTTTGAAAAAAATCTTCTGTTCTGTTCTAAATTATGAATTTTTTATCTCTTTTTACTGGTATCTGAAGTTAAATTTTTCCAGAATTTTGGTTATTCCTTGTGATTATATCTATTCCTTTGTCATTTTTTTCCAGCTAGTTTCATTCCCTGAAGGCAGTTTGTTTTAGAGGTGTTAAAGTCAAATGTGGGGAAAAAAAAAATAATTGAAGTGCCTTGGTCCAGGCACCACTTGGTTTGCAATGTGAACTTTGGGCAGCAACCCCCCACCTTCCCCCAGTGAAACAGAAAACACCACTCTTAAACACTAATTTCAACAAAGGTGAAGGTTTAGTTGAATGGTTGTACATACTTTTTTCAGAAGGTTTTGCTAAAAGAGGGAAACCACAGAGTCAGCTCCTAACTCGGTGTCTCCAGCTGTCAGAAAATCTGCTGGTTTATTGTAACTTCTGCTGTTGTGGTTTTTCAGTGCACCTTACTGATCACTCTAAACCCATTTTCTTTTCTTTTTATTTTGTTTTCACTGAACCTATTTGATAAATAACAAAAAAACTGCATTCAGAAAAGCAGTAATTTGTTTTTGAGAAGTTGTCTTCATCAAGTTGTATAATTGCAAATTTCTGTTTTAAGTACCTCTTCTACTTTGCACCATGGGAAACAGTGGAACTTAGAAATTTGTGTGATTGGACTTTGTTTGAATAGTAGCCTGGGGGAGGGTAGAGAGACACTCCAAGTAATTTGGGCAGCTGGAAAATCCCAGGTAGGTGTAATGCCTTAGATGAAATGAAAGGTAATAGGAGGCCAAGAAGAGCAGGTAGGAAGAGATTCCAGCCTATAGTGGCATATATGTTGGGAAAGGATTGTAATCACCCTTGGGGACTTTAGCTCTTGTTTCTGTCTTGCTTTGTCCCCTCAGAGCTTCACAGATGCCACTAATGCAGTACAGTATAAAAGTTATGTAGGAAATACAGAATTAAGTAGCTGAATAGGGGTGCCCTTCATGGTTGTCTTGGTGGGTAACTGCCTTTCCTCCTGGCAGAAGAAAGCTATATGTTGCAACTTTCCCTGAACCGATTGAATATGTCTGATCTGGTTGGTCTGCTCATTTGCACTTGGGCTGGTACTTCTGGAAACGCTGGATTTACTGCCTGTGCAAATAAGGTGTGCCTGCAGTTTTACCTCTGTCTGTGAAGCTCAGGAAAGAACAGTCAGGAGTAGTCCGCTCTGGTTGCCATCTTTCCAGACCTCTCCTGAGATCTGATTTGGATCATCAATAGAATGAGCTATGTTCTTTAAATTTAACAAGGTGGTACTTAACAATAGCGTGTTCGATCTCAACAAAGCACAAGTAGAAGTATTTCAATGTACAGGTGTTAGAAGTGTTATCTAGATTAAAGAAGTGTTATCTAGATTAAAAGTGCATGATAGCTGTTCCAGAGGGTATACCTAATACAGATTTACTTTTAGTTTCAGTACAAAACGGTTCGATTCATCAAAAGGATGCAGTAAATGATGATGATTTTGAGCCATATCTAAGTAGTCAGACAAATCAGGTAAGTGAACATTGTTTACTGACTTAAAGTTAATTTTGGAGTTCAGCTGACTTCCAGATTTAATTCATGTTTGGATGATATTTCTTAACGTTACTTACTGGGTTGCATATCCATTGAAATATAGTTTTATATCTTGTCTTATCATATGATATTTTAAACAGGTGAAGTCTTCTTAACTGAATTGTTTCCAGAATTATTAAAAAGCATGCTCTGATGTCTCCTACTCTTGTGCTTGTGCTCTGACTTCAGAAAGATGCAGTAACAGGAAGCTTGAGGGGGGGAAATAAAACCCACCCGAAACACAAACCCCAAAACAAAACCCCGCACCTTAAATTTACAATGAAATCATCATATATTTGATGCAGTTCAAAACAAGAGTACCTTTGAGAAAATATTAACTGCTTGGGCATGATTTCCTTTGAAGTTGGTAGAAGTAGCTCACAGTTGATGGCATAATAGATTGAAGCTTAAAGTTACTACAACTTGTTATAACTTCTGCTAGGATGTTAATGACTTATTTTCAGAGCTGTGGATTGTCTTTGTAGTCAAAAG
Source organism: Charadrius vociferus (assembly GCF_000708025.1). Taxonomy (NCBI): domain Eukaryota; kingdom Metazoa; phylum Chordata; class Aves; order Charadriiformes; family Charadriidae; genus Charadrius; species Charadrius vociferus. The sequence continues at coordinate 1,140,945 of NW_009649460.1, read as the reverse complement.
TTAATATTCATTATGTTAAGTTTGTAAGTTGTAGTGGTCTTGAGAGAGGGAGAAACAACAAATTATTAAAAGACTTTGAGAATTTTGCTTGCCTTCCCATTTTTATTTTTTTTTTCAAATAATATAACATTAAGGAGGCATCATCTAGAGGATGATAATGTGCATTTTTTTTTCCCCAAAACATCAGAAGTCATATAGGGTTAGTCCTTCAAATGTCTTGGAGCTTTATCTTCTCAGGAAGTAAACACTGTGATTTCCCAGGAATCTTAGTGGGATTTGAATTTAGCTAGCAAACTTTGTTCTGCTAGACCACAGGTTGAACTTAATGCCCATTCTCAGTAGTGTGGAAATATTAGTGTTTTGTTGTTATTTCTGTTGTAATATTAAGGTTTGGTTGTTGTTCCTCCTGAAACAAATAGGCGTCCTTTTCACTGTAATGTTCTGGCAGGTGTCTCCAATTAGAAGTGACAAATTTGACGAAAAAACCTAAGAACACCAAAACTTCAAATCATAGTTGCAGTTATTTTTCTGTATTTATGAAACTACAGTTGTTATGACTTGCTTTTGAAAGTAACTTGTTTTTTCTTAATACCGTTGACATGGAGGCATGTATCTTGCTCAGTAACTGAAAATAAAGATAATGTATTATAAAAGATGGGCCTCTTCAGTGCTTTGAAAAGGTCTCGTGAGGAAAAAATGGTCATATCTAACAGATACCTTGTTCATCTTTTACGTTGGGAGGAATGGTGGAAGTTACAAATGCATTCATACAATCCTTAAAAAGGTTTTGGACTGTATTTTTTTTTTCCTCTTGAGCATAATTGTCTATATTGCTGATTTTTGTTTTATTTTCTTGCAGAGTAACAGCTATCCACCAATGTCAGACCCATATATGCCTAGTTATTATGCTCCATCCATTGGATTTCCATACTCTTTAGGCGAAGCAGCATGGTCAACTGCAGGTGACCCTCCAATGCCATACTTGACAACTTATGGACAGATGAGTAATGGTGAACACCATTACATACCTGATGGTGTATTTAGTCAACCTGGGGCATTAGGAAATACCCCTCCATTTCTTGGGCAGCATGGATTTAATTTTTTTCCTGGGAATGCAGACTTCTCTACATGGGGGACAAGTGGATCTCAGGGACAATCAACGCAAAGCTCTGCTTACAGCAGCAGCTATGGCTATCCACCTAGTTCTCTTGGGAGAGCCATAGCAGACGGACAGGCTGGATTTGGCAGTGACACTCTGAGCAAGGTGCCTGGGATTAGCAGCATTGAGCAAGGCATGACTGGACTGAAAATTGGTGGAGATATGACGGCTGCTGTAACAAAAACTGTAGGTTCAGCTCTGAGCAGTACAGGTATGACAAGCATCGCAGCAAACAGCGTGCCCCCAGTTAGCAGTTCAGCACCTAAACCAACCTCATGGGCTGCCATTGCAAGGAAGCCTGCTAAACCTCAGCCGAAACTCAAGCCTAAAGGTAACGTGGGCATTGGGGGCCCTGCTGTACCGCCACCACCTATAAAACACAACATGAATATTGGAACTTGGGATGACAAAGGGTCAGTGGTAAAAGCACCCCCAGCCCAACCAGTACTGCCTCCTCAGACTATAATCCAGCAGCCTCAGCCATTAATTCAACCACCACCACTGGTGCAAAGCCAACTGCCTCAACAGCAGCCTCAGCCACAGCAACCGCAACAGCAACAAGGACCTCAGCAGCAGGCCCAGCCTCACCAGTTGCAGCAGCAACAGCTGCAAAACCGCTGGGTTGCTCCTCGTAATAGGGGTGTGGGCTTCAGCCAGAACAATGGAGCTGGTAGTGAGAACTTTGGTTTAGGTGTTGTATCCGTCAGCTCCTCACCTTCTGGTGTGGAAGTGCACCCAGTGCTGGAGAAACTAAAGGCCATAAACAACTACAATCCCAAAGACTTCGATTGGAATCTGAAGAATGGACGTGTGTTTATAATCAAAAGTTATTCAGAGGACGATATTCATCGCTCCATTAAGTACTCTATCTGGTGTAGTACTGAACATGGAAATAAGCGCTTGGATGCTGCTTACCGTTCCCTGAATGGAAAAGGCCCGCTCTATTTACTCTTCAGTGTGAATGGCAGTGGACACTTTTGTGGAGTGGCTGAGATGAAGTCTGTTGTGGACTACAATGCATATGCTGGTGTCTGGTCTCAGGATAAGTGGAAGGGGAAGTTTGATGTCAAATGGATCTTTGTCAAAGACGTTCCCAATAACCAACTGCGGCATATTCGCTTGGAAAACAATGACAACAAACCAGTTACCAATTCGAGGGACACTCAAGAGGTACCCTTAGAAAAAGCCAAGCAAGTGCTTAAAATAATTGCTACTTTCAAGCATACCACCTCAATCTTTGATGACTTTGCACATTATGAGAAGCGTCAAGAGGAGGAGGAAGCCATGCGTAGGGTAAGAAATCAATGTCATTATAGTAGCTCTCCTGTTTTTTCTGGTTTTGGAAACCTTGTTTTTCATACAGCTGGAATCTCTGTGTGTAAGTGTTGAATTGGAAAGTAGTGCTTTTTACCCAAGGTGTCTGTATTTGATATAACTGGCTCTAAATGAAAAGATTTAAGTTCTTGTAACTTGTTCCGTTAACACAGGCGTGTGTTTAACCACAATGGTAACATACGCCTGCATAAGCAGACTTCGGACATGTTCTACTCTTCGAAGTAAACAAAAACTGGATCAAGTGTATTATCCATCACTGAAGACTTCTAGCTTAGATTTTTATTGGTTCTGGATGTCACAAAAAGGACCTGAAATAACAGGAGAAGCTTACTTTATTTAACATAATGTTTCAATTCAAATTTTGTTTTGATGAAACGTTAACAGCATGATTACTGTGAAAAGCAGGTTTTCCCCTTGATTCAATTTGTCTTTTGTACAATTGTGAAACACAGAAGTGATACAGTGACGACTTGTACAATGTTGGAATAATTTTTTTTTGCATTTCTGATAGTACACTTCCTAAAAAAAAAAGTAATGTTTAGTTCATTTCTGCGAAGAAAAGTGTACCTATGATAAATGTGTAGAGAAACCTTTAGTTTTGGAGGCATTTCAGAAAATCAAGAAAGAGAAAAAAGCATTTAATTTAAGCTGTTTTGTAGTACTTGTCTACTTTGTCTTGTGTGTACTCTCCCTACTAGTAACAGTTGTGTTCACCTTTGGACACAATACGTACTTTTGCTATATTTATTTTCTTTACAGGCTTGCTAGTAACTATAAATATGATTTGTCTCACGGTGAGCAACATTTCAGGAACTATCTTACTAGTTAGATGATTTGTAAGTATTCAGAAATGGGAGTTTGCATCAGTGCAGTTTCGTGGTAGTTCTCTCCATTCAATCCTGTCACACCACCTACTGAATAAAAACCCCCCAAAGTCTAGGGTTTATGCTAATTAGAAGCCTTGTGGGATGTGAAGTCCTGAATTTGTTCACTTGAAGCTGCCACAATTCTGGCTGCATAAGAATTTCACTTGCTTCACAGCCTCCTTACTTCTCTTAGGTTTCTAGTACTGCAGCGATTCCACCCCTCTTGAACATTCCTAATCCTTCAACACAAACTTTGCATCTCTTACAGACAAGTGTCGTGCATAACCAAAATCAATTTTGTAGTTTTATTGCACAGCTTTGCAATAAATTGTTCTGTTGAAAGTTTTTTATTGTCTGGAGGCAAGATGAATATACCAGTTGGGTGCGTAATGCTCTTTGATCTTTTTTTTTTGTTCTAAAAAGAAAATTGAATGTGCCCTAAATCAGTATTGTTACTTCTGTGCCATCTTGATGATGGCAGGGTGGGCTGCATTCTTAACTAATACCCAGCGTAAGGGGAAAACTGACTTTTTCAGGCTTTAGTACAACTTCAGTGTGATTTTGGTAATGTTTCAAAAGGTCTAAGGTTATCATGTTTCTCTGTAGCCTTCACGTTTCAGTATTTTGTTAATTTTAGTTGTTTTAAGACACTTCACAAATAACTAGTTTGCTTCAAAAGTATCTACTTTTGTGAAGAAAATTATTAAACGAGTCATAATTCAGACATGCCCTAGTAACTCAGGAAAATAATGCATTTCGTTTGTGGTTTTGTTCCCTCTGTAGTAGATGAAAACTACAAAATGTAACGGAGAGGGGGAACGTAGATTATTGGTGGTGTTTCTATGTATGCTAAACTTAAAATTCAGAGTACTAAATTCAGCGTTTAGTAGGTCTGTAACGAGATGACTGTGATTATGCATATTTGTGTAATAAAGTAACATTACTGTTTCCTTTCGTATCTTCAGGGAAACATACAGCATCTGTATGACTCAAGTACTGAACTCTGCATTTCTCTGTTAAGTTACTTTTCCTAGTGCTATTGGGAGAAAACATACTTGTCAAGATACTTGCGTAGTAGGCATTGATTCTTCTGCAGCTTTGTACGAATTGGTTTTGTGCCAAATTGTAAAAAATTACTTCAGAGCTGCATATCCAGTTGTGAGGTTTTCTCTTTGTAGATGGATTTGAGGTATGCCTTAAGCAAATGCATATCTACTTTAAATATAGGAAGTCCAAATTAAACTAATGACAGCAACTAAAGGTTCATCTTTATTGTTCTCTTGGGATTGAGTGTTGATTTTAAACACCTAGGTTTTTTCTTTTATCGCACAGTGTAAAAACAACCTGTCTTTAAATTGTAAACATACTATTGTTAACTCTTTTACCATTCAAGAATAGTTTGGAAATGCAACAATTAGTATTGTAAGCTCTGGTTTATGGTTCATTGAGTAATCCTTTATTACCTAGTGCCAGCTAGGCTTTTATGGAGATGTATTTAAATTAGTGCACTTTCTACTGCCAGTGGAACTGTGTAAATTAAGTTCATGCCCATTTTCTGTGGCAGCTGTGGCAATCACTTTGTTTCCAGTGTTTCTGTCATGAAAAATACGCTTATTGCGGATAATAAAATATTAAATGCATCAAGCAGCCGTAGTCATTTACATGTTCCTTAAAGTTCAGTTAATGTTTTATTGTGGCATAAGTGCTAACAAACTTTCATACAGCCAGTGATCTAAACATAGTAAACACCATATGATTTGTGGATTTGATTTACTTTATAACTGTTCATCATTTTGGCTAACTTATTTTAAAATAATTGGTTGTAAAAGTTTAATCTTAACAACTCAGGGGGATCAATAATTAATTTCCAATATGGCCTAGCAATATGTTTTATTAAAACATGGCAGTATGCTTATAAAAGTGCAATGAATAGTCTGTGATTAACATGAAACTTCAGTAACTTTGCCGTTTGATAAAGGTTACTTGTAAATGACTATGAATAGTCTCTTCAGGTGTAAATATTAGAACTGTAGTGTCCACCACTGTTTGATATGTCCCTGGTATGGGTAAGGTGTCTGTAAATGGGGTTGGAAACAAATTTGTGCAGGAAACGAATTTGTGCAGTAATTATTCGCCCTTTTCTTAAGGCTGGGCTTCTGGTGTCCTATTTTAAACATACAAGTACTGTGATCTTTCACCAGAGGAGCAAAGAAATCAGTGATGTTTTTCATGAGTTCTGTCAGTAGTATATTGAAATAACCTGAAAATCCATTAGTCCTTAGTTTGAACTGCTGCTTTGTGGTGTAAATGTGCTTATTTGTGTGCCAGTTATTTAAAAATGTATTTCATCGTCCTTCAACAGAAAGCAGTAGCGATGAGATGTAAAAAAGGGAACAGAATTCTTAAAATATGCCGTTTAACAGCATATAATTACATTAGGAAAATAAAAGGTATTGAGAAGGAAAAAAAAATCTGTATTAGTAGTTATGCACCTCATCTGCAGTAAATATATGGATCAAAATATAATGTGCCTCTGATTAAAAATGCAGTTTTTGGAAGGTTACGACTTCACCCTCAGATGGTGGCTTGTTAACCTGCAATTACCTGTTGACCTAGGACTTCTTTTGGTGCTTTTCAGTGCAGAATTCTACTTTCGTAGCACATAATAGAAAAAAAGATCAGGTTCCACCTAACTGTAGAATGCTTTAGTTGGTTTTCTTAGCGAGATAGTTCAGAAAAATAATTTTTATCCATGGGAGAAGATAGAGGAATTCAGTATATTTGTTTGTATCTAATTTGCATTTGGAATTTTTACTTTTCAGGAAGCTGTTAAATGGCAGGTAAATAAGCATTTAAAATTATGTACTACATATCTTGTAGTAGGAGTGCTGATATAGCTAAAACTTTCCAACTCTAAAAAGGGGTAATTTCATTTTTTTCCCCCTGTTTCTCTGATAACTGCGTCATGATTAGGCTGCAGTGTTAAGCAGTGTAACTCCTTTCCACTCCAGGGCATTGCTGACTTTATGCTTGATTTGGTATTTCTTAAAAATATCTTACAGGAAGGAGCAAAATGAGAAACATCCATTAAGAGTGAACTGTAGACGGTCCCTTCTCCCCTTACCCCACAACCATCAACTACTAGGTTATAATGTCAAAGTCAGGTACAGATATATCAACAACCTTGTACAAGTCAAGGAAAACAAGTAGTTGACCAACATTTTTAATGTACTTCAATGATAGTGGTACCAGACAATTTTTTAAGTTAGTGTGTTTACATCTAAAAGAGGTTCATAAGAGTAAATAAAACAGGTTATGTAATATCTTTGGAGAAACTTGTGCATTTCCTCTATGTGTTTGATGATGCTTCAAGGGCCATTATTTTGCAATTTCCTTGAACTTGATGTCTATCTACAGTTTCACCTTCATAAATGAAAATGGTATTTCTGGTCTCATGTCTGTTTTAAGAAAAAACAGTATAGTCAGAAAGTAGAAACAGAAGGTATGTTTTTGCTCCTTTCATGATCATGAGATGAATATGTACCCCTGGTCTCAGGAGAAGAGAATTATTTGGACCTAGAATAATTTTAGACATACTGATCCAGAGTTTTCATCCCATGATGGGGTCCTTATTTACCATGTCTTCATTTGCGTTTGCACCTTTAGTCTTTTGGAGACACTTAAAAATGGTCTGCAAGTTCTCTTGTTTTAGACACGTGGATTTCAACTGTGCCTGTTTTCTCTGTGTTTGGTAGAGCCAATTGTTTCTGTTCAGGGGTAGTGTTCAGAATTTATTACAGAATGGGGATAGTATGGAGAGGTCTCAATGTTAAAATACAGTATTGTATAGAGTGACTATGTAAGAGTTTGACTAGTGGTCCAACCTCAGGTGTGGCCTGTCTTTCTCTAGTAAGGGACAAGATGCTGCAACAGGGGAAGTGTGATATTGGACTCTTGGATGAAAGACATGGAATGTAATTGAACTCACAGGTGGTCTTAGTTTATAGTGACACTTGCATGGATCTTGTTGCTTTTTTTGTTTTTGGTTTGAAATTCCTACCTGCAAAATCAGGCCTACAGAGTCCTTTTTTAGAGTGGGTTTAAATTCTCTGACTCGGGAACTTAAAAGACCAATTTCTCCTGTAAAATAGGGACCTCTATTGGAAGCGCTAGGAATATCAACCAAATGGTTTACCTTAATGCTCAAGGGACCAGTCGTTTTTGGAATCTAATTCTTTAGTGTTCTTAAATATGAAGGTAGCTGCCTAAGACAAGACTTCAAACTTGAATTGAGCTGGGTCTCTGACAGCTCTACCTGTTCTAAGTGCTGTGTCCTTAAGTTGTATTTTTTAAAGCAAAGGAGTGATTCTAAATCTCTTCTTCCAGAGCAAAAGCAGAACCTTGAGTATATGTGAGTAGCTGTTAAAATTCGTATGGCAGCCTTCTGCTTGCTGCTACGTCTCCTCAGATTGCACTGCTCTATTAAGAACAAATTGACTGGAACACTGCTACTTTTCCTGCAGTTTGCAGGGGAAGAAATGTGCCTGCACATTGGACGGAAGTCGCAACCTGTGTGACTCTGCAGGCAGTACTTCAGCCTCGCTTCGTTGATTCCTGCCACAGATGGGCTAGTTAGCAGAAACTTGAGTGAAGAGTGCTGGTGGTTTGCTGGAAAAAACGGTACAAATCTTGCATATCTAGTAAAGCTGTTTCTGTAGATTCAGTTAAACTAGAATTGCTTGTATCAAAATTGATTGGCTTTAACCTTCAGATTCATCTAGTTGAAATGACATATTATAAGAATTCGTATCAGATGATGAGCTGTTTGAGCCCAGTTCTTTGTGAGCATCTTTTCAGAGGTCTGGTAGTGTACTTAATATTGACAGGTAATTGTAATTATTGTTTTGCCTTCTGTACCAGGGGATTATAGTCAGTTGTGGAAAAGTGAACATAAACTTGCATGCTCATTGCACTTTCATATAGAATATAATGAGAAACCAAGATAAAATAGGTTCATGTTTCTTCATGGCAGACTGGAATTTGAGTTACATATGTGCAAAGAGTACGAGTGGTGAGGCTTAAAGAAAAATTGTCTGCAAAATTCTTCCCCAGTGTGTGTTGTAGGCCCTGCAGTGGATGTCATTTCCCTTCCAAGGCTACTATGGATTCCTTAGCAGAGCAATTAAGTAAGATCTTGTTGAGCATCTGAGAAAAATTAACAAGTGTGTCAGAGTCGTCTTTCTGCTCCTTTTGCTGGGACAGCGATCATCACTGAATGCAGTTTCCACAGATGTAGGCAGAAGCTATCTGTTGTCAGTCTTCAAAAGCCGATGTTATACTGTGAGCATTGTTAACAAACAATAATGAGGATCTAGAAGCTTGTTTGTTGTTGTGTTTTTTAGGTTTTGGTGTTTTGTTTTGTTTTTTTCTTTTTTTACTTTTTAATGAACTTGCTGAAATGGCTGTCTTGTAGCTAATTAAAATGCGATATTTCAATGTGTAACGATGTACAGCACTGAAAAGAGGCACTTGCTTCTTGTAGTTAGAATTGGCCAATGTATCACTGAAATTATCCACCTGGGAAAACAAGACTGGAAGGGTTTTTCTGGCTCATGGAGTTCAAGGCTGGTTTCTGCAGAGCCTGTCCTTGTTGTGTGTTATCATATGGTATCTTTAAAGTACTTAGGTTTCTTTCCTCACCTCTGCCTTCTGAATGTTCGTACCCTGCTATTTAGTGTGCTGTGGAGTTTCAGATGTGGACTAAGTTCTTATTGCCTGTATCATTACCATAATAAAATAACATGGTCTGTCCGTGTTCCACTAACAATGCATGTGTCTGCTCAAATGTAAATTTATTTACCTTTTTACTGTAACTTGTTCGCATTTTTACTTGTTGCTAAGTATGTTTCAGAGATTGAAATAAGTAAAATGCCATCGAAATTAATAGGTAGAATAAGTAAATTAGAAGTCTAGGTCTCCTAGCTTTTCAGACTTTTATAATATCTATATGCTGGAACGCCTTACTTACTGTCTGGAGTTCAAATGATCTGCAGCAGCAGGGTCTCAGATGAGTATTAATTCATAAAGCTTACCAGGAGAAGGAGCTGCTCTGGAGTTGTAAAGCCTTGTAGTTTTCGTGTTCGGGTAGGGAATAGGAGAAAATGAGTGTTTAGGGAGAGGATGGCATCTCCACAGGAAAAACTTCTAGCTGCATGTAAGGCTTCTGGAAACCCTTCCCATTTGATCCTTCCCTCACATCTTCCCAGAATTCCCAGAAGTGCTTCTCAGAAAAATGCATTTAAATATTTTTATCTGATTTTGAGGTAGCCTCTGTCTTCAGGAGATTTACCCTCTTAGTTTGAAATTCAAGAGCGAGAAGTTAAAAAGGACTTTTATTTTACACAATTTTAAGGTTTCAGTAATGTAGTTTATGTTAACAGCCAATGAGATCCTTGTCATAAATGGGGAAAACTAGTATTTTTCGGTTTTCTCAGTAACCTGTTTTTCCTTGTGGTTCTCAAGCACTAAGGTCAGTGTTCATGCTGTTATAGCTGTAATGGTACACCGGGGTGCAATAAACTGCAGATAATGGCCGATGCCATTAGTAAATGAGTTTTTATGAACTTTGCTGTGGCTTCTTCTCACCACCTCTACAGCTGTCTGTTCTGCCTCTGCCAGGTGTTTCTGCCCACGCAGTGGAGTTGGCAGAGGAGATGTGTGCCAGCGCCTCGCTTCACAGAATGCAGTCTGACATGTTAGCTTACATTGCAGATGAGCTGGGCTTTTAAGCCGAAGATTAAATCGCAGTTTGCAGTGAAGCAACTAAGATGTGCTACACATCCCCTTCTGAAGCTGCTCTGAGAATGCTGCCTCTTGGGAGAGGGGCAAAGCAGACAGCTTCACGCATGAGCATTTTAAACATTGCAGTAAGATGCAAGAGTTTGGCAAAATTCTAGGGTTTTTTTCAAGGATAGCTGATTGTGCTGGAGGTGAGTGTGTGTGGAACTATCTGCAATTTGCTTGTGCAAGTTTGCAATCCTGGATAGCTTTCAAAATGGACACCTTGAAATGCTTACACTCGCAACTGCTATAAAAAAGCCAAAGTCCTTCTTTCAGGTCTACCTTCCCTCACCTTCAACTTCAATTTGTGTGATCTTGGAAAAAAAATACAGCTGAGGACTGTAGTAGCTTGTTGGTGTTTGTCTACCATTTACATTTGTGCTACTAAAAATGACGCTTTTTCATTTCATTTCTTTTTGACCAAAAACCAATCCAGAAGTCAGTGTTGTGTGCATCTCAGTTTCTTTCAAGTCTGATTAGGAAACACTTTTGTTGCTTTGAATTTTGAAATTTTGATAGCTTAGGGATTTCGTTAAATCGAAGGATAAATTACATTGCAGCTACTTTTCAGCACAGGATCATTCGATTAATGCCCTGAATTCAGAGAACTGAAATTTGGAGGTCAGCCTCGCAGTTCAGACCAAGTTAATTCTGTATTTTTGTTTGGACCAGATCGATGCATGTTTCTGAGGCCCATGCATTTTTAGGTTCCACTTTATTTGGTTTTGTGAGTTTGCGTAGAAGGTTATTTGCGTGGGCTGCAGCTGGCAGGTACCCTTAACCGGCCAGTGCGTTCCCACATTGTTCTAATTCGAATGGTAAATTTCCATGTCCTGCTCATGAACTCACCCTGGCGAGTTCTGAAGTGAAGCTGGTCTTTGGCAGGGAACTTAAATTGACTGGAGAAGCTTTTTATCCACAAGCATTGCGAGCGATGTGGCAAAGGTTTTGCTCATCTGAATGTTAAGAAATGAGAGCTGCTGGGTGAAAGGGAAGTGTGGTGGAATCCTGTCAGTACGCTGGAAACTTCCTCTGCTCTGGTGGTGGAAACCTGCTGGGGATCAAGTCTTCTGCTAGTCTGTCTATAATCACTGTTTATACAAAAACAAACAAAAGCCACCCAAAAAAACAGAAGAGTACTACTTTTTGAGACAGGAAAAGGCAGCTGTAGTGAGTGTGATCTGACTTAGAGCCGTGGGGGCGTTTAGTTTGCTTTTGAGTGTAATGCCACTACCTGCTTTTTTAATAAACTGGGTTTTCGCTCTGTCCATTTTGCTGTACAGAGTGCCAAATCTCACAGATACCAGTATCTGAAGAATGTACTGTTCACTTGCACTGAAAAATGTCAAGTTTGTATGTCTGTTTTAAATACTTAAATATAAATGTAGTAATATGTAACTTTGAGACTACAGGAAAAGGGTGCTGGTGTTGTCTTGAAGCCCTTTTCCTCTGTAGAATTCAAAATGGACGTGAAATTTGAAACACGTGCTTTATTTCATCCGTTGGAAGCAGGTAGTCAGGATATCATTCCTTTTCTACTTTTAATTTTTTGCGAACTTAAATGCCTTTTGAGTTCATAGAATCGTTATGGCTGGAAAAGGCCTTTAAGATCATCATGTCCAACCGTTATCTAACTCTACCAGGCGCACTTCTAAACCATATCCCTGAGCACCATATCTAGATGGCTTTTAAGTACATCCAAGGATGGCGATTCATCCAGGGGCTACACAAAGCACAAGGCCGGTCAGTTTGCTGTGCAGCAGTTTGCAATGCAGAGAGAGGCTTTCTAGACAGCTTGACTCAGTGGTTATAGACGTAATACTTGCAAATGGACAGGAACCGATGATTTTATTTGTACGTAGGTAATATTTAAAATTGTTAAAATATGGATATTTCAATATTTAACACGAGTTTCACAGTCTACTACTTAATACCGCAGTAATGTTTTTCAGCACTTTGTGCAGTTCTTCCAGTTGAAGTCTGCTAATAGTAGAGGAATAATCTGAGATGTGCGTGAGCAGGCTATTTTTGAATGCCTTACATGCATAGTGAGGCATGAGGCCAGGGATCATCTGTTTTCAGCCTAGACAGGCATTGTTAACATATCAGTTTGTATTAATGACTGATACTATCAATTTCACATTTTAAAACCAATATCTTACTATGCAATTATTAGCCATGTCTCTCTTGAACGAGGAAAAATGATTTCTGGTAGAATAGTGCAAGTATCGCTCTTGCTTTAAATACACCGAAGTGCTGCCCTTGAGAATGTACAATCTTCCATATAGAGCTGCTGGGACTGTGAGCTGCTTATTTTGGCCAAGAACTCTTTCTTACTTTGTGTTCCTCTTGAAGCAACCCAGAGGTCCGTCTGGGAGAGGACTGGATCATCAGCTGTACTCTAGTAGCCCGTATAAATGCTATGTATCCTCCTCTTTCATTAGGGCGTCTTTTAGGCAGAATTTAGTTGGGTTCATATGCCAATTCATACTGTTCCTGAATAGTTTCTAGCATGATAAACTTTCAGCGTGGTATCAGATAGAATGGTTTTGAAATCATTGTTCAAATGCCTCTTGGTTTATTTTGGTTTTGCCCTGCTATGTTTATGTTCCATTTATAACACACTGTGTAATGCAATAATAATAAAAATACTGGAAATGAGGGTTTTTTTGGTTCTCTTTTAAATGGGGGAGGGAGCCTACTTCTCCTCCATGAAGGTATTTTAAAACGTTATATAATGTGCTCAGTTGTACATATTACGAAAGGAAATGCTATTAGCAGATACAATCTTAGTTTTTAGAGTCAAACTACAGTGTCTTTTTACAGTCTAGAAGATATGTAATGAAGGCAGTGACGTACAGTTATCTGGTTTTACTTTTTTCCTAGAGGTAGTCATAATGCCTAAGTGTATGTTTATCTCTACTAAGTAGAGGAAGTGGAGAAGGATGATAAACCACTGAAAATGTAATTTACTCTTAGACTTGTAATACAGAGGAAGAGTTTGTTAGTCCCTGATAGCGATACAGTGCAATTAGTATTTTAGCCTTTATCCATACAACATTGTTTATCATTGTTTGTATCACACAGATGACACTACACACATGCAACATCTCACACTGCTGTGAGGGCTTTGTGGTGAATATGGTCATGACTGCAACTCAGGCTTGCATTCAAGTGGGGTTTTTTCCCAGTCATTCCTACCTCACTGGTATTGCATTTTGTTATTAAAAGTAATTTCTGGAAAAAAAAAAAGGATGGCTTATTTAAAAAAATAAAATAAAATTGCTCAAATGGCAAGAAAGAGACTTGTGTTTGTATGGAGGAGGAGGTACTGGGCCAACTTGTTCCTTTACCTTTTGATCTTAAACACATTGAAATATTTTATTATAGTGAGCTTTGAACGAGATACCTGGGAATATGATCTTTACTTTTTCAGAGGTATAATGGATTGAGAGTAGAATATTTACATATTCATGCAGAGCATTTTCTGACAAGTTAAGCAGAAGATTTGTCTCTTTCTTGCTTTGTTTGGAGGTCCTTTGGTCTCCTTACTCAGTTCATGTCATGCAATATATTTTATTGAAAGTGATTTAAAAGTAACATTATAAAACCTTTCCTTTTTGGTAGATGTTTTTTGGAATGTATTTGCCTTTTAGTTTGATGTATGCTTCTGTGTTTCTTTTTAAGAAGTTGACTTGAACTTGGTATTTAATTTTCCTGAAAAAAAGTGAAACTTTTCCCCTGAAACCTTGTTTTAGAGAAATTGCAGGCAATGCAACTGCTATAATGAGAGTAAAGCGGATAATGTTGAACTGTGTGTATTAACATGATTTTCCTTTCTGTTTTTGTGTTTTTATTTTTTTCAGGAGAGAAATAGAAACAAACAATAACTATATGGAGGTGTCCTGCTAGAATTACAACACTAATGATGTAGACTCTGGAAATGCCTAATATGTCTAAGAAGACGTTATTAAAGCTTTTTTTCTGCTTAAGGTGACATCTTTGAACACTTTAACACAAAATTGACTCTTCTTGTAATGGTTCTCATCAGTGCATCTGCCCTTATACTCTCTCACCAAACACACTTGAGAACTGTACCTTCGTCAAGCACTTTCTGTCCTGAAGCTTTTACCAGTATCTGCTGTCTTTTGTATTTATGCATCCTAGCTAAGGCACAGGAGACCGAACGAATGCAAGGATTCATTAACTCTTTGAATTTGTTAAATACTAACATTTAACCATTAGAAGTGGTTCAATGATGTGAGATTCACATTGCTTCAACTTAATTTTTTCTTTGTTGTAGTTTTTTTAATTGTCAGTTTTTAGCTATTCAACAGATTAAAAGCAAATCATGCCATATTTAGTCCTGGAGTAAAACTCAAGTCTAAATGTTCATGTGAAAATTATTGTAGTAATCTTTTAATATGGCAAAGCAACTTTAAGCTGCAGTTTAGCCAAATGAAACGTAACATAAAATTATATTAGAATGACATTTCCCTTGTTTCAAACTGTTTGGTGTAAGAGAATATTAATATGCAGCTTGGTGGACACCACCAGTTAATGCACATTTCTTTATTTTTTTTCTGTAACATGTATACTGAAAAAAGTGCATTTGTCTGAGGAATTGTTTGTTTGCTACCACTCAATGAATCTCAGTTTTGAGTAAATGTACCTCAGTCTAAATCAGACTTTTTATGACCTTTATAACTACATTTAAAATAATCTTTAATTCCTATTTCTGGGTGTTTGCAAGCCTGACAGATTGCTATCATGAAAGTGAAAATTTACTCCTAGGTGATTCACTAGCTAAATAAACATAATTCTTGTTTAGCAAGCATATACTCTGTTTCTCAAATTTTTTTTGTTTCATTGTCCCAACATCCAGGTGTTTTTTCCCCGATTCAAAAATATTTTGAGAAAAATACTTTGATCCATGGAGATGACACATTCATAGCCACGTTAACATGATTTTTGTTAGAACCGTGCAACAAGAATTTTAGAATATGTATTAAACTGGGTAATTCTATACTAGTTTTTAACTTCTAAAAATTATATCTTTTGTTTCAGTTTATATAGCAACACATTCTATGTGCTGGAAGAGAATATTAAGAAAATGTTAAGCGGGTGTATTGACTGTACAAAATACTGAACAGCCTGTACCAAACTCCAGGGATAGCTTTCTCTTTTTAGAACAGCAATGTAGATGTCAGATATGTTATAGCTTAAAATAGCAATGCCACATATTATTTGAACATGTTTCATGTCTTACTGTCCAACACAGATGTTTATATTGTGTTTTGAGTCCTACATTTACAGATTCTGTCAATCAAAGTTCTGGACCTTAAGTTGCAAAGGTTTGTTTTGAATACAGACTATTTTGCTAGATTTTACTTTCTCTCTTCTTAAGCCCCTTGCACTCTTCTAACCTTGCAAACACAAAAAGTTCAGTACACATTTCTTGCTCATTATTTAAAATAATGTTTGAGACTGCAGAGTAGCAGATACGAACCTTAATTTTTACTGCCAGTTTTCTGGAAGCTCAAAAGGGAAAGCTGCTCCCATATTTTGAGAAAAGAAGCAATCCCACCTAAATGCAGACGTGTAACAAATAGCAAGCGGAGTAAGGGAGGGATAAGCAAAGTGCATATTGTAGAGGAGACTAGGAGATGAAGGTTTCAAGCCCAAACCCTATGAAATTTGGCTTCAGCCCAAAAATTGCTGCTTCCATGCATTTCTTTTTCTTGCTAACAAGTTTTATAGCTATTTGTTTCCCTCTGTTGGCTGATTTATGGATTACTGCCTATTGTTCCAACTGTCATTGATCAGTTGAAGTGGCAAAGGTCAATGTTGTGAGTCCAAAGAATGTAGTCCTTCTGATGATCCTTCAAGGGATCAGCATGTTTCTGCTTCTTTGTTACAAAAATATCTTATGAAAATGCACAGAAGTTTCCAGTTAAAAGAAAGCTACTGTTAGAGCCAGGCATTCAGGAACTGATTGCATGTGCAACCTTAGTTTGCTTCCACTGCAATATTCATATTTTTGCAGGCTTTGTTAGTATTTCCTGCTCTACCCCTTGCCTCTTTTATTCTAATAGCATGAGCATTGCTCTTGGATTGAATCAGGTTTAGTATAAAGTGGATTCATCACTCTGTTGCAGACTTTGAAAGCTTGGAAAATGAGACAGGATTGTGAGAGAAGGAGGAGATCGCATTTAGAGAGTTGTGACAGTTCTTACACTGTTCCAGGATTGTTAGCAAATCTACAAATAGAAGACTTTCATTGCTGATGGTGTTAGTCATGTTGCGAC
Organism: Charadrius vociferus; assembly: GCF_000708025.1. Taxonomy (NCBI): domain Eukaryota; kingdom Metazoa; phylum Chordata; class Aves; order Charadriiformes; family Charadriidae; genus Charadrius; species Charadrius vociferus. The sequence goes on along the minus strand of NW_009649460.1, from coordinate 1,124,437 downwards.
CGATTTGCCGACTGCTGAGAGTTTAGTATGCGCAGCTGAAGTTAAAAGGAATTTTATGTGCATATAAAGTACTGTAAAAATAGTATATAACACTGTAAAATCAGCTATGGCGTGCTGTACTAGTTAATGGACATGTGAAACTTCTAGCCTTCACCTTCCTTATGCACGAGTTCTTTTCCTCCAGAAAGAAAAGGAATGGTGCTTAATATCTCAAATAAATGTAGAAATACATTTTTTTGGTCTGATGTTTCAATACAGTGAAGTTGTAATGGCTGCTTGCTAACTTTCTAATGGAGGAGTCAGTGAAACCCCTTTTCTGTTCCTGATGCCTCCCCCTTTGTGTCAGCATTTGTTTTCCTGTGATCCATACTGAGCCAGTTCAAGACACTTTCTGCTGCTATAATGGTCTGAGCAGTTCTCTGTGAGGTTAGACGTTTAGAAGGAAGACGGTGGGAGGGGAAGGAAGGAGGTTTGTCCTTTCAGAAGCAGGTACCCACTGTTGAATATGCTTAGCTGCACTATAACTACACACCTATGGGTTGGTGAACCAGAGTTGCAGCAGAATGTTTAAAACTGGGAAAGGCTCCCCAAGAAAAAAAAAGTCAATTGTGTGTTCAGTGTAAGATTTTAGTAATGTACGGCGAGATATGATGTTATCAGACACATTTAGTGATAACCAGGAGGAGGGAAGAAATGATGAATGTTTTCCATTTTTGACTACTTTTTCCACTTTGAAGAAACCTGAGAATTCATATAGAAAAGTTACTGAAAGGCTCGTCCTACCAACAAAAGTGGGACAAATTAAAGTTGTATGAGCTCTGCTAACTAATGAGTGTCTCTTGACTTTGTAACATCAGCATCTTTAACATAGGTTTTTTGGTATTTTACTTTGACAAGAAATAATTCCTGTCAGTCGAATTCCTGTCAGCTCAAGTTGCTGGCTTAAGGAAAACATGGGCACTGCTTTATTTTGAGGGACTCGGATTGGGAACTCGATATTCACAACTAGACAAATTTCACTGCCTCATGTCTGTCGCTGTTCTAGGCTTAATTTATCAAATACTTGCTTCTATACATCCTCTTACTCTATTTTCTTCTTTTTGGATACTCTGGCAGTTTTATAATGCACTGTCTGCAAAATTTAGATGCAAAGGCCCCTTGCCAAAATGATTCTCATCCCAGACAAATCTGTGGCACCAAACAAAAGATAATGTTGAGCTCTTGGTCAAGTGCAAATACCGTAGTATTTAGGAGGAAACATCTTGAATATTTGTCACTGTTTAGTTAAAGTTCTATTTTGAAGTGGTTTCTATATCATAGGAGAATTTACACACTTGAAATATATTCCTTAAAAACAAAGTTTTAAACAAACTGTTTTGATGTACGGGTATCAGTGCATCTTTCCTAGCTGAAACTGAGTTGAAGCAACAGTGTTTTGAATTCTGTGAGTAACAGTTACCTAAATTTTTCAAAATTACTGGTGGCTCTTTCACCAGAAAGATATTGAAATACTTCAGCTGCTTCTAGTGCAGTGAAAATCCAGTGTGGACAGTCTTTTTCTGCTGCACTGTTTTTTTTAAATGAATAATTCTAGATTTTCAAATACTTAACAAATGGATTTTATGTTATTCTCAAAGCCATTTGAGCTCATTTTTCCAACCACTTTGTTACTGAAAAACTGATGTGTGTTTCCTTGCCTTGTTTATTCTTTTGTCAGGTGAAGATCCATATAACTTACTGATAAATTTAGAGAGATTGAGAGCAGTTCTTTTCCATTCAGTCGCAGCAAAACCTGATATATATTTTGTTTGGTTTTGAGTGCATTAGAGTATGGTGACTTAGATGAGAATTCTTTGGCATGAGAATTGACCATTTGATCTTTCTTAATCTGTTTGAAAGTTTCAGTGAAAGTAACCTCTTCACACCCTTTTTTATTCTATTTTCAGCTTGACATGTCCACTACGGTTTAGCGTGGGAGGGGAAAGAATTTCTCTATGGATCATAGGAATTTCAAGTAAACGAGTTTGGCTTCATATAAAATTACAATATTAGTGTGCTGCTGACATGTTTTCCTTAAAACATCTGTTCTATACTGCCTGTTCTACTTGATATATTTTAATAAAGTGCATTTTAATATGATGAATATGGACCTTTCAGTTCACAAATTTAAATTTGTATCCAGTCCAGGCTTTTGACAGTATTTCTCTTCACGTAATAATCCTGAAGCATTCTTACTAATGATACTTTCAGTGTCTGGGAACTCTAAGCCAAATAATAGTAAAACCGGGTGTTTATTAATATAAGGGGATGCATAATGTTTGTATTACCTGTTCTTTTATGACCTCGTCCTTCCCCGCAAGTGGAAATCTGAGGAACAGCAGTCAGGCACCGGTTGGATGTCTCCTCCAATCAATTTCACAAGAAACCGTTTTGCCACGCTGCAAGCACAGTGCAAATGGGTGGCTCTTCAAGGATCTTCTTCTAAAAATCTGTTCTTTGTCAGACATCCAAGAGGCAGTGAATTTCTTGTTCCCATCTAAGTAAGCATTCCTTCCCACTTCCCTACGCTTTCTGGGAAGATTCCACTGTCATATCTTTTGTCTGTTACTTCCTTTGGATGCCCATGCGGGAAGCCTGGCGTTGGATGCTATTTTCATAATTTACAAAAATGTTCCTGACTTCACTTACTTCCTTCTCTGGACAGAGGAAATCTCCTGGCTGAGTTTAGCTTGTCTCAGCCTGTTTGCCATAATGTAAATGGAGAAATACTGCTTTAATAACTGGATGAATTCAGTCTCCCATGTGGTGTATGCCTTTTTTTTTTTTTTTAAAGTTAATTCTGCAGCATTTTTGTTCAAAAGGTGGAAAGGGACATGATTTCTTTGGAATTTTAAAGGGCATACAGTTATTTAAATACAAGCGTCCACTCTTAACTGTTCTTCTGAATTTTAGTTGTGATTAACCGATGTGTTAACAGTGAGAGTTTATAAGCTGTTTGCCTATCCTATGTGCATTTGCACTTGTCATCTTAATACTGAATTAACTTCCTTCGCCTGTAAAATTAGTTTGTAACACTCGAGAAACTTTACTTTTTTTGTTGTTGTTGTTTAGAATCTCATCCACTCGGAGATACTATAACATTTCATCTGCCTGCACAAGTTTTCGTGCATCGTGAGAACGAAGTGGATGTTCATGTAAACTGAAACAAGATACTCTAGATCGATGACTGTATTTTAAGTTGAGCTTGTGGGCTTTCAGATGAACAAGCTGTCTTGATTTGTGCCCTCATATGTGAAGCATTACACTTGAATCGTGAACTCTGAATTTATGCATCCTTTCTTTCCTGTTCTGCAAACATCTGAAAAGAACCTCAGATGTTAAAAAAAGAAACCCTTGCTTTATGCTTAGTCCAGGCATAAAAATTTCCAAACTAAGCATTTGAGCAAGCTAAATGGATGTTAGGCTTTAGTTTGAGCTAAGCTATTACATTTCAGCAAAAGGGTAAGATAAAAGGTTGTGGATCTTTCCTTATCTACTGTAACTGTATATCTACTGGGGTTTTTTTAGGAAAAAAAAAAAAGTTAAAATTTTGTTTTGCAAGCACTAATAGATGCTGCTGCTGTTCAATATTACCCAAGAATCTTAAAAGTATTTGCATCAATTCAGATGAGCAGCTATGTAAAATAAAGGATGAAAGGACGGAGATCTCTTTTTCCAGGAATACAGAATTGTTAAATTGGTTAAAATTCAGATGTTTGTGCTGTGTGACTGGAATACGTTGGATGTTAAATCTATCCCTCTTCTGCTAGTTCTCTGGGAAACATTGCTACTAAATTCTTACTGTATTTTTTTTTTTTCTTAATTAAATTGGCTGCCAATTTGTTTTCAACTGCTTAACTGGTTTTGCAGCATAGTTCTCATGAGATGCTTCACTGGGTCTTGTGAGTGTGGTGCTTCATCAGAAAATGTGTAAAACTGTATTTAATTTCTTCAAGTTAATGTAACTTAATTGCTATTAACTTGAGCTGTATTCCATTCAACTTCATATTTTATGATAATGCTTGGTCTTTCAGTTGTATTGGTCATCTTTTTTTAATTTCACGAATACCACATGCAGAACAATTCAGAGAAGTTTTTAGTTCCTGAAATTTATGCTTATTTGAAATGTTAATAAATAACTATCGTATCTGCTCTTTGGGTTGCTAGTGAGTATTGATGATTTTTTTGAAAACTGAAAGTCAAAGGTGGAGGCAGGAGTGCTTGTCCTGGGAAGCAGATGAAATGCTGGAACACTGAAGAGAACTAACAGCTGTACGAGACAAAGGATGTTAAACATTCAGGAGGGTGTTGTGAGGTTGATTCTTCACTCACGCTTCAGTGTAGCTGTTCAGGTGCTGGAAGAATCTTTTGAGCAAAGAATTAAAATTAAGTATGTTCACATAGTCCAGTTAAACGCCTAATTTGGTCTGCTTGTTTTGTTTTGTTTTTTTTTTGTGGGGTTTTTGGTGTTGTTTTTTCTTTATTATTATTATTTATCTTGCATATCTCTCTTCCACTTTTCTTTTAACATTACGATTTTGCTCTTGGCCTTACATCAGTTTACAGTCATTGAGTTAACTTGCGCTCCAGTATAAGGTTCTCTGTTTCACATTTTCTTTAAATAAGCCATACATTTACCAAGGCTATGAAGGCTGGTTGTGTTCAGTGGATAGGCCATTCCCCTGCCCCAAGTCGTCGTTGCTGTTTGCTGGACTTCAGCTGATTCCATGGTCAGTGATTTTTCTGGTCTTGCATATTTTAAGTTGCTTATCTGAAGAAGTTACTCAGTTACTAGTTTATTTTTGTGAGTAATTGTTAGTCTTTGGAGCAAGCTATACTGATAAGTTGCATCATCCTGCTGAATAAATGAAAAGATAATGAAGTATGATTAAGTTCTACATTTGATAAAAAAAAAATACGGAAGATTCCCCACATAAGCTGTGTTTTAAACACTTCTACTGCTTAACTCTCTTGCAAGTTCTAGTTAGCTTTCTCTGTGCCAAATCTGTCTTAACGGTGTTCAAGACTTTTAGGTAGACTGAACAAGTCTTTATTTAAACAGAGCTTTTCTGCAGGATTACACCATGATGGAGTTTCTCACTTAGTGTCTTTCTTTAGACCTAAGAGTAAGATTGTGACTGTTGAGGAATTTGAATCTCCTTCAGTGAACCTACCTGCTTTCTCTGCGACAGAAAATTCACTTGAAAGGACACTTTGACTTTCTACCTTCTTTTTCTTTTGATGTTTTCCTCTCATTCCTTGCAATTCAATTAATCATACCTATGGCATGTAAAAGAACAATGAGCTGTTGGTTTATTCGGTTGGAACAAGTGGGAGGGATAATGGGAGATCTTTCAAGAATGTGAGAAACAGATTGGAATTCTGTGATATTTCCACCTGCAGGGAACAAACACACCAGTGAAGTCTAAGGTAAAAGGAAATTGAGGAAACGCTCTCCAGATGTGGTCTGTTTCGTTATGCATTTGTATGTTGGTTCAGTGTGGAGCTAAGATTGTGTTGTGCGATTGTTTGGTTTTGTGTTGGGTTTTTTGGTTTGTTTTTTTTTTGGTAATTGAAGGAGTTTGCTGATCTTAAACCTACAATTCTAATGATTACAAAGAATAAAAAGCTGGTTTTCAGTTGAGAGAAATTAAGTTTCAATTTTTATTTTTTTTTTTAAGTTGGAAGGCACTTCTCAGTCCTTTCCTCCTGCATCCTCAAATTCCTCAGGAAGATATACAAGCAGTGCAGCAAAAAGTTTGTGTAATGCATGTATTTGAACAAGTGAGTTGTGCAATTTGGGAGCTTAGAGGCCGTCTACCAGCCCATGAAGGAATGTGCGAAGGGGACTGTCAGTCTGAGGCGCTGCTACCTGGGTGACCCTGGAAAGTAATGCAGCTGACTTCTCAAAATAAGCAGGTGAAAAGAGACTTGAAACAGCTTATGCCTATATCGGATCTTAGATCAAATGAGCTGCTGTTTTTTATAATTGTGCTCTTCAGAAGTTAAGGTACAACCAAGGCAGAGACTTTACCAGAGACCCCAAATGAGACCATCCCTGCTGCAGGGTATTTGTCTTTCAAATGATGCCCGGGAAACAAGGGAGAAACATACCCTATGGGTACAGATTGGGAATTAATGATTTACTGAAGCACTGGGATAACAGGGTGATGAGATGTACAAAACAGAATAGCTACTTATTGTGCTGTAATTTTAAGTCATTCGGTGTGTTAAGATTTATTTAATTAAGCTAGTTAATTTTTCTTAAATGCTGGTAGCAAAATACTGCTGGAGAAAGAGAAATTGTTATTCATTTGGCAGTCAAAAGGTAATCTTGAATGTGGTATTTAAAACGTTTATTTCTGCAAACATTAGTGTCCACAAATTTCTCCTGTTTGTATTTTTAGAGAAACAGATCTTCAACTAGAATGCAAAAATGTAATGCAGTAATTCTTACATTTATACCTAGTCAACACCAGCAGGCATCAGCTCATCTATATGTAATTGATAATGTACTAATCCTATTATAATAAATCACATTTTCTACAGGAGAGTTGAAGGACTTGCACAAGGTCAAATACTTACACTATACTCTTCACAAATGGATGTCCCTGGAATTGAAAGCTTGTGATTAAGATGGACTGAGGAAATGGAGATAGTTGAGGGAAGAATGTGCTGGCAGCATATTACCCTATTTTTAATTTTGTGTGTGTGTGCGCGCCCGTGTGTGGAGTGGGAAAAGGGTTAAATATAAATCAGTAGTGGTGGGATACATGGAAACTCCAGGCACTGAAGGCAGAGGAGTATTAGGGACTGAGAAGGGTTTAGTGGGGGAGGTACAGGATGAACCGTGGGTAGAAATGGTGTAGAAATGGATACAAAGAGATCTTGAAATAGATTTGTTGATAGTAACTGGGGATTTTTCAGTCTTCAGATTCATTGAACCGGGAGAAAAGAACTGTAGCACAGGTATTCCGTCACGCAGGTAGGAGGAAAGAGTTGAAAGTATGGGTGCCTGCTCCCAGGATGGCTGCGGTTCTCCGGTGGATGCAACTTCCTGTGTAAAGGTAAGAGTTTGACCTTGAATCACTCCTGCCCAAGGAGGGAAGTCAAGAAGGGAGCATCCAGATTGGTAAGTAATTTACCCACTAATCTGCTAGCAAAATTTAAAGAGGGATGAGCTCTGCGCAGCTGTTCAAAGACAGTAACAGAAATGCTGAGTCTAAGGGGAGACTGCACCTCTGAGTATGAAATTTTGCAGGAGAGATTTAAGACAGTTTTAGCCTTCCCCTGTCATCTAGCTCACATCGCTAATAATAAAAGGCTCACTGTTGGCTTTTTTGGATCAAATTTTGTAGTTCTCCTCACAACTTGTATGGGACATTTTGATATCGCAGGAAGTTCTGGGGCAATATTCTTTTTAATTACAAAGCTTCACAGGCTACACAGTCTAGCCCAAAGTCCTTGGTCAGTAATGTCAGCAAGGCTAACAACCAATACAGATCAAATTAAAAATCTTACTATAATGTAAAGCCAAAAAAATCATGTGTAGGAGTCTTCTACCCCACTAACTCTAAAGAAATGAACAAAAATGTGGGATGTAGAGAAGATGTTTTAAATTGCACTCAGTTAATTTTTTTTCCCTGATTTTAAATCAAAGTACTTTTAAACACTTTCACATGTCCTGTTGTGCTCAAAAAAAATCCGAAAAATAAATACATGAAATATGTAAATAAAACTATTTTATTGCCTGAACTGAGATACAGAAAGTATGAAAAGACACTACAGTCCTAAGTTTTAACAAGTTCAAGAAGTTTGTTGCAGAACTATTTTGAAATTTCAGTCTGGCCCAATTTGCAGATACTTTACAATCAAAAGCTTCCCACAAATTGCGTCAGATAATGCCTATGCCAGTTAGACCAAAGATTGCTAATCTGATGTCCTGCCTGTGACCACAACCAGTGGTGAAACACTTCAAGAGCAGCATAAGAGCAAGGAAAGCATGAGCTGCCTCCAGCTACCTGCTACTTTCTAAATCGGGATCCTTTCTCGATTTTTACTTCAATGAATTAGTTCAGTTGCATTATGATTTGTGAGTTATATAAATAGCTCAATGCAAGTCGAATAGATTCAGAAAACCTTTAAAAGGAGGAAAATTCTATAGCAAAACATTTTTTTTTAAATTATTAATATATCTGCAGTAGAAACATGACTCATTTGACAGCCAAGAACAAAAGAGTCCATTGAGAACTTTGTCAAAAGGGCTAAGTTAAGCGTGGATTTTCTCTGTTAAAAAGAACCTTTAACCAAATACAAAAAAATTATCAAGATGATAAATGGAGTGTTATTCTACAGGGAAAATGGCATTTACTTCACAAAATTATACGGCACGTGACAGAAATGGGGTTGGCGAGTTTCAATTACTAGGTGTGTCTAGAAGGACTATCCACAGACTTTCCACGCTCTCTCTTCCCCTAGAAAAATACCTCAGAGCTCCAGCAATTAGTTACCTTGGGAGAGAATTTGGTCGAAGTTTCCATCTTTAAATGCGTTTGGTATTCCAGAGGAAGCATACTAAAGCAACCTACAGGAGAACTAAATATAGGAGTTAGATGGGGGCAGGTGCTGCACTCCCACGGAATCAAGTGCTTCTGTCCCTGTATAGAGACAAAATGTGCTCAACGTTGGGTTAGTTACTGGCTTGGGTTTGCTCTTTCCTATTGATTTCTTCCCTAACGCTCCTGTCGGGGCCTGTGGGAATTAGCAGAGGAAGACCCGTTCCCAGGTGAAAGTTGGATCCTGTGCTTTTGGCTGAAGTGTAATTGCTGGAGGAAATAATTCATGAAATAAAGAAGTGGTGCTTAGGAATCCAGGTTTTCCTTCCAGGAGCAACTGTTTCCAGAGTAGGGATGAGATGCTGTTAAATATTACCTCTTGTATTCTACAGATTTGAACCTGAATATTCAGCCTTCTTTACAGAGATAGAGCCCTTTTGTAACAGATTGTGAATTTCAAGTGTACCATAATTTACACAGAGCTCAAATTATTCTAAAGCTCATATAAAGATGTCTTTACTCAAGTTATTTTTTTTTACTTATAAGAGAGTGAAAGCTAGGATGGAAGAAGTCCTTTTTATATATTGTGGTCTTAAGTTACCTGTGTCAGTGCTCATCTAGTTGCCAACTTTGTTACGCGCTCCTGCTGCCCACTTCTACAGAGTTCGGGGTCAGAACAATGAGCTTTTCTACTGGGATTGCTCGCAACCAGTCTGACCAGCTGAGCAGCACCCCTGGCCTGCTGCAGGCTTCTCACTCACAGCTGGATCACGCCTGGTCAGTTTGGAGCAGGATCAGTTCATACGTGCGAGAGTCTGCCTCCACCAGGTGAGCAAACAAAATGACCACCTCATCCGATACCTATGTGAGACAGCAGGCGCATCTGCAGTGCGGCGAAATGAAAAGATTTGGTATTCACAGTTTTCTGGCTTAATTTACTGATTAACAGCATTATAGAAAAGGAGGGGACAGGGTTGTCTTTTCTTCTGTTTTCATAGAACCATAGTATAGTTTGGGTTGGAAGGGACCTTTAAAGGTTGTCTAGTCCAACCCCACCTGCGGTGAGCAGGGACATCTTCAACTCAATCAGGTTGCTCAGAGCCCCGTCCAACCTGACCTTGAATGTTTCCAGGGATGGGGCATCTACCACCTGTGGCAGTGTTTCACCACCCTCATTGTATAAAACTTTTCTTATATCTAGTTTAAATCTGCGCTCTTTTAGTTTAAAACCAATGCCACTTGTTCTATTGCAACAGGCCCTGCTAAAAAGTCTGTCCCCGTCTTTCTTATAAGTCCCTTAAGTGCTGAAAGGCCACAATAAGATCTCCCCAGAATCTTCTTCTCTCCAGGCTGAACAACCCCAACTCCCTCAGCCTGTCTTCATAGCAGAGGTGTTCCAGCCCTCTGATTATCTTTGTGGCCCTTCTCTGGACCCACTCCAACAGGTCCATGTCTTTCCTGTGCTGAGGGCTGCAGAGCTGGACGCAGTACTCCAGGTGTGGTCCCACCAGGGCAGAATAGAGGGGCAGAATCACCTCCCTCGCCCTGCTGGCCACGCTGATTTTGATGCAGCCCAGGTTATGGTTGGCTTTCTGGTTTTGGTACCTCAGACTTGAGCAGCAAACAACCTTTAATCTTCATGCCTTGGTTTCACATCAGTCATGTGGTAACTTCTTGATCTAGCAGGGGTTAGGGAATAAATAAATTGAGCATGCAAATACTGTAAAGATAAGTTTCATGAACTTCTTTTGTTTCAGACTTTCTGACACTCAGTTGATCCCCAGTCAGGATAATTATTCCAGCTCTGTAGGCAGAGTTTGGAATAGATGCAAGAGGAGCTCTGGGAGGCTGTGTTCTTTCTCCTGTCTAAAAAAGCACGGAGGATGGGCTTGCTAACTGCTTGCATTAACTAATTGTATTCCTCTTCTACCCCCTTGCTTTCCAGCATCAGATGTGTTGAAGGGGCAGGTATAAGTGGGCCAATTTTTTTTTTTTTTTTGGCTTTGTGATATCAGCAATTCTTTCATAAAAATTCTTCCTTCCAGCCCTACTAGTCAGGAAAGTAACACCAGTAAACCAGAAAGCATGGAGCAGTCAGACTGAACTGAAGGAAAAAAAGATGCAACTTCTTAGAAACATGATTGTCAAAAGATTTACTCTAGGGGGTAAGTAAATGTGTTGACCACTTTGCTATATTCACGTTTGATGGCACAACGAGATGCCTTATGAGGAATCTTTAACTTTTTGGACATTTAAAGTTATTTTTTTCCCCCTGATGCCTGTATATAGTGTCTACCTCTGTAATAAACTGATCAAGTTGTTTCTACTTGCAATCTAGGTAAATAAGATCAAACTTAAATTCACTGGATATAGGCTTTGATAGCAAAGAACCATGATTGTTAACTAAAAACATTTGGGAGATTTTAAATATGGAGCTGTTTTAGTAGTATTTGGGCATCTTTCACTTGAAATATTTCAAAAGCTCTTTTGTTTTTTCTTGTCAGATGAGGATGGTCCACCTCCAAGTTCAATTGGGGATGTTAGAAGTAGTACCTGTATTGGATGGGTAAAATTTAATGTGTGAGCCTAACCTGGTAAAACTAGAGAGCAAAACCTTTTCATGCTAACAGGTTGTTAGTAATAAATTAGAGTGCTTGTACAGCTTTACAAAGAGTAATAAATTAGGGCGTTTGTATAGCCTTACAAAGAACAAACTAGACTTGCCTCCTGTAGGTGAATTAGCCTACCATAATGGTAAAAATGTACTGGGGAAAAGTGAAAAGAAAACAGAAGTTAAAATATAGATGATAGTTTTGCTCTGCCAAAGATATGGGAAGAGTGGACAGTTTTTAGCGTGTTTCCTGGAAAAAGGTGATTGAGGTAGATGCAGCTGCGTATAATCTTCAGGCAAAATTAGACTGTAGCTGTTAGTACTACCTTAGCAGTTTGAGGAGTGAGAGAAAGACTGTCTTCCACCAGTTTAAATACATACCAAATGAAAAGTGGGGCAAGTACAGCGTGGAACATCCAGCCATCTCAATTTCGCCATCAGATGAACGAAATGACCGCTGGCTATTTAAGTGTGAACATCTAAGTATGTTTTAGACAGGGCGCCACAAATGCACCAAGAAGTCTGATGTGGAGACCCGACAGAGAAGGGTTACGGCTTGACAGAAGCTGCTTAATTTAGAACCATGAGACCATCAAACGTTGCAGTGTGTGAGGGGTAAATATAGCTCCGGGTTTGGGAGGTATCAGGTTCGGAGTGGAAGGAAGGCGGAAGCAATCAGGGCAAATTCTGTGACTAGTATGGAGATACTCGCTGCAGTCGTTCCATTAACCTCAGGCACCAAATATACTTTAGAGAAGCATTAGTGGAATGTGTCACTTGGCAGCGAGTGCCTCTGCTGGGTGGCCGAGGTGGTGGGAGCACCACTTGAGGGGGAAGCACTGCGCTTGCCGAGCGGGTCCCTCCTCAGCCGTTTCTCTCCACACGTCACAGAGCTGGGGAGGTGGTTCTCACAGGCTGTCTGGGAAGAGTGGTACTCCAGTATCTTGTTTTCCTCTTGAACTTGTACTTCTGTGTTTTGACCAAGCGCTGCAGGAAACTCTTGATTTTTATTACCCTGTCTTTTTGTACATTGCTGGGAATAAATGACATCCTCCAGAGTTCTTTATTCTTTTCGTTAAGTGTGGGAGGGCAGGTTTTGGGGTTGGGTTCTGGTTCTTTTGAGGGACCTGTTGATTTCTGTGGCTTGGAGTTAGGTCCCTGATGAAGCGCTTGTCGCTAAGCTTCCTACCATGGTGCCGAGAGGCAGACAAGTCCTTGTCAGCTATTTGGCAAGACACTGATATTGCTGCTTTGCTGCTCACCTGTGCCAGGTAACTTCAATTGCTTCCATCATCTGTCTTTTGGGGCTGGCAAAGAGTGAGGCAATGCTTGCCAGAGGCAGTATAGCTCTCCAGCTTGTTTAATTGGTTGCGGAGTATTTTTTGTTTTAGGAGGAATATGTTCTGTCTCGAGGATGGTTCCCATAGCTTTGAAATTTTTGTTTCCCTTTGATACAGTTGGTTCACGCGAAGTGGTCTGGCTTCATTAGAGACAAAATCCATATCTCTGTCTACAGTGAAATCCGGCTCGACCCCAAAGCTGATGATGAAGATGATAAAATATTCATAAACATTTTTTTCATACTATCCGTAGCTGCTATGCAAACATGAAGGGACGCCACTGTTCCAGCCTTGATAAGCATGTACTTAATTGCACTTTGAAGAATTTACTTTTGGATACAGGTGTCTTTGACTCTTCAGAGCTGGAACACTATATGATGTGTGAAAATACTAGATATATGCTTTCTAGGGCAGGAAAAAAATACTTTTTTTTTTTTTTTTTACAAACAACGAAACTTCTAAGACATAACAGCAGAGGGAGCCATTGAGATTTGGTTTGTTTGCTTCTCTTTTAAAGGAAAAAAACTCGGACTTTAAGTTGTAGAGCACTTTCCCCTTCACACTTAACTGAATAGACAGATGAGAATTTGGGGAAAAAAAAAAAACACCGTCTCAGTTCAATACATCTCACACTAGTGTCACTTGCGGTATTGAGATGCACTAGATACTTGATTATATTATCATTCTGGGAATCTTTCTAAAAAAATTCTGAGAACATAACTTTGCAGAGCAATCAATGACATCAGTTTGTCACATGCACGCGCTCCTTACTAGAATGTGCAAAATTGTTTACTAAAATCTGTGCTATAAACCTGCGTTATTTTTAACCTGTATTATTTGTGGCTTCATTTTTATATCTACTGATGCTTCTTTCTGCTGTTTTGTATTTACTTCAGTATATATATTCCCATATGTTTGCACAGTGCCTGGAGCTGTGTGGGCTTTGCAGAAATGTTAACAGAAGTTTCCAAAAGCAAGCTATGCGTGCACAAAATGGGTTTCCACGTTTTCAAAAAACTTATTAATAGATAGGCTGCGGCAAATGGGTAAGAAGAAAAAGGCATTTCAATTCTTATTACTGACTCTTATTACCTGCTAGAAACCACAACAAAAAATGCCAGCTCATAGTGGTACGCACCGTCTCCGCAAACATATCGAGGCATGTGCTCCCTGCATCAAACGGTGCGGCATAAACTGTGGCGTGGGAGAAGAAAGCGGAGGCGGGAAGATGAAGTTAGCTGCCTAGAGCAGATCGATGCCAGTTGAGATTTTACTCCAGGCATCTTAGTTCCTGTAAGCTAGGGCTAGATGATAATGTTTGCCTCAGAAGCAGTTTTTAGCACGCTTACTGCATTTTGTTTGCATCAGGACTCTGCTACCACGCAATACATCTTTTCTAGTTTTGAATTGCAGTAGTGAGCGTATTATGTATACTTTCCATGATGATTCCTATTTACTTACATCCTGAATGCACATTGGTCTCAAAAAAAACAAGTATTCTTCAGTTCACAAAATACTCGTTTGGTTTTGGTTGGTTTTGGTTGGTTTGTTTTGGGGTTGGTTTTTTTTTGGTGAAAGCATCTAAGATACAATGCTGATTCAGTGTTTGAACACTGCTTGTGTCTTTGTGAGGGGAGACTGTCATTTCATGCTTTTCTGGCCATCCCATCTGTCCTGGTTTGAGGCTTCAAGAGAGAGGTGGGGGAGAGCATCTGTTGTTCACCTCAGTGGCTGGTCCGGCCCAAACCACAACACCATCTTCACAATTGTCCTGGTGTACCTTCTAGAAGTACCAAATATTTGTTGACAAACGTGGATGTTGGGGGGGACTTCAAAAAACTCCTTTTTTATTTTATTTTATTTTTTTTAAAATGTTTGGCTATGTGTACAGACAGCATACAGATCTGTCTTGTTATCAAAAGATACTGAAGGTCGTCAGTGTTTGGGTGTGAAGAGTGGAAACTTCAATGCCCTTTAAAGGATAGCTGATAGTCATTGTTCCAGTGCACAGACACCTGTATAGATCTGTCAGATCTTTGAAATCAGTCCAGAGTTCAGTGCAAATTCTTAGATATTTCTTTAATAATGAAAGACTTAACTGAAGATCGTTAGGCATCAGTGGAAAAAGATTTAACTGAAGGTTGCACTTCAGATTGCACTTGAAAATGCACTCAGGACCAACACCTGTGTTCTGAGTTTAGAAAACCTAAGCTTGTATATGCACACACAAAAATGAGAGTTCAGAGCTTAAATGCATATGGAAACAAGACTTCATAGACATGCTAGAAGCTCTAATGGCAGCCAGACAGCTCAGTGTTGTTTTCCTGCTTGCATTTCTGCTTCTATACCACCTATAGAGCTAAATGTATTGTAAGGAGGGACAGGTTTGCTGACTTTATGGCTTCTGTGCAGTGTTCAACTCCCTGTATGTCAGCTCTGGCAGTAGTTTTAAAATGTAGGAGGTTAGATGGGGAAAGTAAGCTGCCAAAAGGTTTATACATAATATAAGCTCCTTGGAGTGCACTGTATAACCAGATATGCTGTCTGCAGCATCCAGATCCATGGAAAGCCCTTGGGCAGTAGATGAGACGTGGTGTGTGCTCCTCCAAGACCTGCAGCACAGAGGCAGCGCTAAAAGGGAAGAATTTTGAAATAGCATTTGTGTTGTCTTAAATCCTCTTCTGTTTTCTTGTGTCTGAGCATCCTTAGACTGTCCCTGTCCCCGGGCTGCTCTTAAAGTAACCTGTGCCTCTGACTACGGTGTTGTGTTGCGTTGCATTTGTGTCTGTGAGAGGGGACTCAGGGTGCTGCTTATGCCAGTTCCTGAGCTCCCTAGCAGGGAGAAGATTAACTTCTCTGGTTGCTGCTAATTGAGATAAAAGGGCTGCAAGAAAGTAGTAACTAGACTTATTTTAAAGAGGAGGTCTGCATCCTCTGTAAGCTTTGGATGTCATTAATTGTGGAGTAAACTGCTGTTCAAGGAGCACCTCCTTGAGTCCTTGTGGCTTGAGGCTAGATTTAGTTCAAAACTTACTTTAGAAAGTTTTCAAGAATAGGCAAATATCAAAAGGGATGAAGACAAACATCAGGTACTGTTATACTGAGGACCTAACACCTTTCTGGATCACCTGAGAGCGATTTTTACCAAATGTTAAATGGATAGTTATGAGATCATGGGGTCGTCTGTGCTCAGCTGTTTAGTATTGTATTTGGAAGCAGAACAAGGGATTTCTGGATAGAGTGTGAACAAAAGGGTTAATGTAAGCATTGGTAGAAGGTGGTGGAGGAAGAGACCAAAATGGTTTTCAGTTGCAAAAGATAAGCAACGTAACCGTAACTGTGCAGCAACCGTATCTGGTAGGGCTGGTGGCTGCCCAGACTCGAGAAAAGTGAATAAACAGGTTGATGTCCTGTGGAAATGGTAGGAGTGAAAGTCTCCTTGTAAAAGACCTGCATGTAGAAAATTGTAACCAGGAAAAGCTGAGTGCTTCGTTCGATACTGATGTCTGGAATATCTCAGCTGAGAAGCCCCAATATTTCATGTTGTAGTATCTGTTGTATTGAGTGCATGTAAATTAACTTCACAAAGTCTCAAATAAAGAGATTCTAAAGTGGATAACAGTCACATGCAGTCAAAATAATCCAGAAGTCCAGCTCTGACTTCTATGTTAACAAATCACTGGGGAAAGGAAGAAATTAATGCTTCCCAACAGGGTTCCAATACAATTAATGAGATGTGTGCCATTAGGTATGATCCTGCTATATTTCTGTACCCACAAGTGAGGATCACTTTCTTGAAACAGAAATGATAAAAATTCTTCTAGTTTTGATGAATATATTAGTCTTTGTGCTAAACAACAAAATGACGCTTCCAGGAAGAAATCTGTACATGCAGAGCTCTGTAAAGAAAACAGTCTATTAAAATCAAGATTCTGGGCATTCACAGAGTTTTAGGTTACTGTAAGTACTTGTATTGACTTCAAAATAAAAACAAAATCTTGTGTTTTGCTTGGATTTGGATATTTGCTCTGAAATTGAAGCATTAAAACATGGGCTTGTTCTTGCTTTTGGTTTTCTTGAAAGATTGAATTACACAGAATTCACAGAATTGTTAGGGTTGGAAGGGACCTCTGGAGATCATCTAGTCCAACCCTCCTGCCAGAGCAGGGTCACCTACAGCACGTTATTTATTAACATCTATACTTTTGAGATTTAGGCTTATAAAAATTTAGAGCTGAGCAGAATGAGTGTTTTTCTCCTTTTATTTAATTCAATAACCCTGCCACAGCTGTAAATTGATGGAATTTTGCATTGGGCAGCAAGGAAGGGGAAGTAGGCTTTGGTCCTTTTAAAGACTGCTCTTCTGAAATCTAATGGCAACAATTTATCTGCTTTTACGGATTTTTCTACTGTTGTTCATTGAAATGGATGTGCAGAGGTCTTGGGACACTAGTTTTTTTTTAAGTTAAAGAAATAATTTTTTTTAACCGTGGTTTAAGACCTTGTTTGAATCTAAATTAAAATTTGTGTTCTGTATACTAATTATATTTTAAATCCTGTTATACCAGCTAGTTCTTTAATTGAGGTTATTGATGTTTTACTTAAATGTATAATGCCTGAACTTAGATTATTAGTTAAGTAGTATATTTTATTTTTCAGAAGCTCGCAAAGACCTTTTACAAGTCAAGTTACAGATACTCCTAATCTTCTTGATGTTTTGTGGTAGGTTGACCCTGGTTGTGTGCCAGATGTCCACCAAAGCCACTCTGTAACTTCCCCTCCTTAGCTGGACCAGGGAAAGAAAATATAATGGAAGGCTCATGGGTCGGGATACGGATGGGGACAGGTCATTCACTAATGAGAAATCTAAAATCTTAAAACTAAATCTTTACAGATACTCCTAATCTTCTTGATGTTTTGTGGTAGGTTGACCCTGGTTGTGTGCCAGATGTCCACCAAAGCCACTCTGTAACTTCCCCTCCTTAGCTGGACCAGGGAAAGAAAATATAATGGAAGGCTCATGGGTCGGGATACGGATGGGGACAGGTCATTCACTAATGAGAAATCTAAAATCTTAAAACTAAATCTTAAAAACATCCCCCTCTGCCCCCCCCTCCCCCCCACGGCATGCAGTCCTTCAGGAACAGACTGATCCAGTGTGGGTCCCCTGTGGAGTCACAGGTCCTGCCAGCAAACCTGCTCCGGTGTGGGCTCCACTGTCCACGGGGCCACAGGTCCTGCCAGGACTTGGCTCCAGTGTGGGGTCTCCATGGGGTCACAGCCTCCTTTGGGCATCCAACTGCTCTGGTGTGGGGTCCTCCAGGGGCTGCAGGTGGATATCTGCTCCACCATTAACCTCCATATTCTGTAAGGAGACAGCCTGCTTCATCATGGTCGTGTGCTGCAGACCCAGCTCACCAGGGGCTGCAGGGGAATCTCTGCTCCAGCACCTGGACCACCACCTCCCCTTCCTTCTTCACTGGCCTTGGTGTCTGCAGAGTTGTTTCTCGCACATATTCTCACTCCTCTCTCCAGCTGCAGTTGCCATTGTGCAGGTTTTTTTTTTTCCTCTTCTTAAATATGTTATTCTAGAGGTGCTACCACCATCGCTGGTGGTAGCACCAGCCAGTGGCAGGTCCATCTTGGAGCCGGCTGGCGTTGGCCCTGTTGGACATGGGGGAAGCTTCTACCCCTGTAGCGCTGCCCCTCCCCCCCCCCCCACCCCCCCAAAACCTTGCCACACAAACCCAAAATGTGTTTTTATTTTGAAAATTTTCTAGTGCTAATAAAATGAGGTTTGCAAAAGAAAAGAAATCTTTTTTTTTATTTAATCTTCTTATTTTTATGTATGTTTATGGCATAAGAGAGTGCTTTCAACTAAAACAACCTTTGTACCATCTTTATGGGTTGTTTTCACTCTTGCTCCTACTCGTTCCTTCAAGGTCCCGATTTGCTGGTGGATGGCTGGCCATCTTATCATCATCTTCTTAGAAGAATTACTGCAATTATTTGTTGTCTATGGGTTTTTACAGTTGATTTGAAACATCTCCTTAGGTGAAAATGCAAAAATCTAATAACCTGAAGTCCTAAGAACAAGCCATTTAAAGCATATAAATTTAAAAAAATCTTTGAAATAATCATAAATGAGGAGAACAGAAGGTTGAGGAATTTTGATGACTATTGTAAACAAAATTTGGGTTAATACACAGATTTTCAGTATACAACAGTAGAATTAACCTTTCTTTTTACTCCACTAGTTTTGTTGATACCATTCTTTTTTTCCTGCAAACTAATCACGCCATTCTTAATTCCTAGACAGAGCATCAAATGAAAGCTGGGGCACTCTGGCATGTCTGTCCATTGTAATTACTTTAAGACTTTTTTTTTTTCTTTTGTGACAGGTTGACCTTGATAAGTTCCAGCTGTCATGTAGTAATATACACGACAACATAGTATTATACACTACAATGACCTTCATCTTCCCATATGTAGTTGTCCTTCCTTATTGCCATTCACATGTCTAGATAGTTTTCAGTTGCGGCTGCTGAAATTATGAAGTTGATGCTGAAACTCTGTCAGTTCTTGCAAATGTAACGTCTGACCTTCATAGCTGTATTCTGCCATTGGGGCCCAGAGATAAACAACTCATCTTGTTGGCACTTTTGTTCCTGTGGGCAGATGTACACTATTGAGACCATCAGGTTGGAAGTCACTCTACAAACTTTGACAACTTAGCTGCTTATTAGCAAAGCATTAAAAAGAAAAGCAAAACCAAACAAAGGAATGAACAAACCAACTTGTGGCTATATTCTGAATAATATTGATTGGTCTTAAGCACTGAAAGTGCCAGTCCATGCTGGGGTCTGGTCCCTCATGGAAGTAATTTGTGGTCCATAAACCATGGTCCCCTATTGTAGATATTGAGCTGGTATGTGCTGTTAGCTCTTTGAGCTAGATCTTCGCGTCCAAAATAGAATGTTGCTCTGATGTCTGGAGACCTGTGTTGCTCCTCAGAATGGCTGAGATCTCACCTGTGTCAGTGGCATCAAAGGTTGCTGATACCTACTACTAGATTTCTCAGAGGCTTTGGCCATGTGATCTTTAATATCCTTCAACTTTAATGTTATTAGAGAAGCCTGAATGCTACCTCAATTCCAGATGCAGCTCCATGAAGTTTGTGTCTGATTACTTCTCCCAGAGGCTGCTACTAGTTTCAGTATGGAAATATTTGTTTAGTCAAGTTTGGTTTAATTTGATTCATTCTACCTTCAAAGAATTCTGCGGTTTTTCAAACTGGATCTTTTTGTGACCATTTGTAGATGCAAAAACAGTGAATAGAAATGAAGTTCTTATCTAAGATTTTCCATTGACTGGGTCCAGTATAAGACTCTTTGTTTTCAGAAATTTGTTTTCTTTCTCTGATTAACTACAAACAATAGGTCTAAACCTGTTCCTATGGAAGAGTTTATCATGCATCTGATGTTACTTATTGCTATCCTTCTTGTTGCGATAGGTATCTCATGTTACTTACTTGAAAAAGGATACTGATGATATGCAGTCAGGATAGCTGCTTTCTAGATACTTGATCCGGGGAGCTTTTTCTAGAGTTGCAAAGCATTGCTTTTCAAAAAGAGCTGCAGTCAGTTGCATTGTATTAGATGTCAGGTTATATAGTCCAATGGACAGAGCAGAAGCTGAAGTGTCATGAGATGCAGTTTCTACATTAGATTTGCAGTCACGTTACTACTTAGCTGGTTTAGGCCTTAGATTAGCCACTTTCTAAATGGGAACAGCAACACTTCACAGTTTGGGGAGTGAGCTAATCCCTCCAAATGAACAGTGTTAGAAATAAATGGTTAACCAAAAATCCATACTTGCTCTTACACTGATAAGGGAATTAGGAAAAAATATACTTAATCTAGATAAGCATTTGTAGCATTTATTACACTTTCAAAATACAGGGTGTAGTTTTGTACTTGTTTTATTATTGGTCGTAGAGCTTAGGGGGCATGAGTGGACAACAAGGGAGATACAGTATTTTCCATTACAACAAAAAACAGTCCATGAAGGTTATAAGATGAAAAAGAAACTGCATAAAGAAGGAAAAATAAGTATTCCAACATTTTCAAGTTTAGAGTATTTGGAATATGGAAGATTATTTCTGAGTTCCAAAGCATGTTATTTAGCACACTCAAATTGGAGCTCATGGGAACTTCAGAGGATGCACTGCTTAAAATATTATTCAAAAGAAAGTATATTAAAAAAATTTAAAGATTAAAAGTTCATCACAAATTATCAAAAAAACAAGGCTTTCCCCCAAAGCATCATATCTTTAAATAATTAACTGCACTCACGTTTGATCTTGACACTTAATTCAAATTCAGGATAGACTCCAGACCCAAACTGATATTTTTCCTGCTTCATTTGCAAGATCTCTGCTCAATGCCATATTGCTTGTTTACTTCTCTGTGATGCTCCATTTATCTAGTTATGTTCCATAACACACATGCTTTAATATTTGATCATGGAAGCTGGGCTCCTGGGCAAAGAGAAGGCTTGATCTCTTGAGACTGCCTAGATCATAGGCTGAAAAACTAAACCATAGATATGCTTTCCTTTGACTTGAGTGGGAATTAATACTTCAGATTTAATTTTGGTATCAAGTACCCACTCTATATTAGCTGTGTGCTTTCTTTCTCTTACATTTTAGTTTGATCTACAATCTTTTTTCAAACTTCCTTCAAAAGATCATTTGCCTAACTTATTCTTTAGCAAACTGTGCCCTGTGTCTCCATGGCTTCATTCCCTCTATCCA
The DNA here is from genome assembly GCF_000708025.1 of Charadrius vociferus. Taxonomy (NCBI): domain Eukaryota; kingdom Metazoa; phylum Chordata; class Aves; order Charadriiformes; family Charadriidae; genus Charadrius; species Charadrius vociferus. Next base: position 1,103,077 of record NW_009649460.1, on the reverse strand, counting down.
GCCAACACAGTATCTTCTCCAGCACTGCTCCTTGGGTACGTCTCCATTGCTTGCTCTCTGACTGTTGCTCTGTCAGTGTTGATTTCCTCATCTGCTCAGCTCTTCATTTTTTCCCCTCCCATCCTCACTTTGGCTTCTCTAAGATCGCTGGAAGTCCTTCCTACCTGCTATCGCTTTAGCTTTTCTTTTCCAATTCCATGTGAGGCCATTTCCTATTGGGATTCCTTCTCATGCACTCCTCATAAGTGAGTTTTACAAGCTCCTGATGATTTATTCTTAGTTCTGTTTTTAGCAGTGATAAGGCTGATTTTGACTACAGGTCATTTGGAAATCTGGTCTGGTTCTAGCCAGAATCTGGTTCCACCATTCCATCTCTCTCTCTCTCTCTTTTTTTTTTTTTTCTTTAAATAAGTAGTGTCTTAGTTAAATTGCATTTGTAAGAGATTGCAATTATTTCTACACTTGCAATCTTACTCTCTGTTGTCAAACTACCTACTCCTCCCCACGTGGAAAAAACCTCATTCCATCTTTGTGATATCTCTTCGTGAATGTCCAATCATTAATTCAAGTCCCCAAATGGTCTATATAGCCTTTATATTTGTATAAATACAAATAAATGATACATACATACATAAAGCAGACATATAATATATAAAAAGAAGATAAACTTTCCTTGCTGTTACATATTCACACATCCACATCCCATTTTTATCTCTGAAGGCAACTTTGCTGTCTTACTTCATTCAGACCTATAAAGGAAAGTATATTTTTGGGTAACATCTTTGCCTCTCTTGCATGTTACAGCCAATTGTTGAAGATTTTTCTGGTATTTCCAAGAGAGGTGGTCTTTTAAATCCAATTACGCAGGTAAAATTTTTCTATTTTTCTGTGCCAGTTGTAACATTTATCTGGGCACAGGAATTGCAGCCTTACTCTACTCAAATGTGCAGGACAGCTGAAAAGATATCTTTTTTTCAGGCCGTTGCTTAGACTTTATCACTTCTTTAGCACATCACACACAAGTTTCATTTTATAGATCCTTCCCAGCCTACCCACCTTCTTTCTTTCACTGTGAATATGCCAACTTTTTCCTCTGAAATAGCCTAAGATGCCAATTTCTATCTATCTTTTATTTTTTCATATAAATACCATCATTCTTTTTCATGCTACCAACTTATCTCTGTACCCATCTTCAAAATCTTTGTTTTCTCTGCCCCTTTATAGAAGATTGTTAGGCGATGTGATGAGAAAGGCTGATGCTGATGAATCTGGCTTCCTTATACTTCCCTCACCATGAGCTGAGGTTCAGCTGCCTTTATACAGCTGCCTAGTTTAACGTAGGCATCCATAAGTAGTGTCTACTGTCCATGGCAAGGCGTGAGGATGACTCACTGCATTCCGTGATGTGAACCCAAGGCAGCTCAGAGAAACCTCTTCCCATTGCTACCAGGATGATTCAATGGCCAACTGGTGGATAGAATCCACCATTTGTAACTTCATTGTATCTCTTCTTCTGTCACCTTAGAAACCCTGCATGGTAAGGCAAGGATACTTTTTTTTTTTTTCCTCTTTCTCTGTAGGTTTCTATACTGTCCTGCTACTAAAAGGACTCCTGATCCATGACCAAGTCTCCTAGATCCTGTCATAATATGAATAATGTAGATGCGTCAATTTATAAATTAAAGTTTTGGGTTTGTTGTTTGTTTTCTAAGCATAATCTTGTTCTATTGAAAAATTCTGAAAACTCATTACATCACAAAATCTACATTCTTTCCCAAAAGAGAGCCCAGAGTTGGTCTTTAGTTGTTTGCTTATAATCATCATCATCATTTTTTCTATGCTATCTAAAAGCTCAATTTTTTTAAGTGAACAATTTTAACCAGTTGTACAACTGTGAAGGATGCTGTGTTGTTGGGGCTAACTGGGTTTTCAGAATGGAATGTTTTTCCTTCTCTTCAGTTAATCCCAAAGCAGTGCATAGAAAAGCTCGCTGCTCCTCTTCTGACCTGTATTGATCAGCTGACCCACCCTTTGGCCAGGGCAAATCATAAAGCACTTGTACTCTAAATGTTTGCTGTAAATTATGTAGTGCTTTGGCACTCAAAAAGCTACCAGGAAAGTCTGTTGGGGACTTTGTCGTGTACCTGTCACGAGACACCTCTGCATTTCATAGAAAAACTAAACTGACTAGTGAGAGGGAGAATACATTGTAGTCTATTGACTTTGCATTGTACGTTGTCTTTTTGTTTCTTCTTTTGATTGCATATCTTAACAGTTTAAAAAAATAATTATCCAACAGATCAGTGCTTTTTAAAAGTCACCTGTAGCTCTTGCAGTAGTCAATAGTCAATAGGAGCTTTGTCGTTGTCTTTGAAGGATCATTTAAGACTTGATTTTTCTTGTGGGAAGAAGAATACTTTTAAAGAGAGAGCAGTAATATTTCACAGTGCTGTTGATGCCACTAGCAGAAGGTGATGAGCTTTCCAAGCTTGGGGTGTTTCCAGTGGCGTGGTGAAGGCAGGTGCCTTGCTGCAGGCCTGGACCTTGTGAGTGCCTTGCTTCCAGCCATGCTTCCTTTTCCCGCTTTAGAACCTCATGGTTAAACTCTACTAATTTTTTTTTTTTTACATTTTTTTTTTTAAAGTGAAACTTGTATTTTCTGTTTGCCAGCAGATGGCAGTGGTGTAGGAGTGTTTGAACCTAGCCACCAAATATGAGGGCTTTGCTGCAACTGTTTGCAGGCTGCTGTGTACTCATTCTCTTCCAGCTGCGAGGGGATTAGGAACATATTTCTCCTTGGTCTGCATAAGTTGATTCATCTCATTAGCACTTTCTGATCAATTGATACGTTTATGAAAGCGTGTTTTTGGCAATTACTTTTTCTAGTGTGTGAAATGGTACCATCTTGGGTATTAATGAAAATAGATGCTAATACAATAAACAGAAGTACTTTTTTATACAGCCTTTCCCCAGTGATATAGGAACACCGAGCATCTTCAAGCGTTTTTACTTTTAGAAATGACCAGGTGAACGTTGTCTGATTTATAAATTAATCTTTTAAAAAAATTGGTTTTATCATGACGCGGGATTTGAAATCGACTTGTTTTGGTAACTTTTCATTTCTAAGGATGCATCACTCTGCATTTATCAGGAGTGGCTTTATGGGAGGGGGACATAATGAGCTGTTAACCCCTTGTTTGCGTGCACAGATAAGGATCTTGCATCCTGCGATGTGGTCCTGACTTCACAGCCTCCTCACACTGGGGTCAGGGCTGGAGGGGGGTGCCCGTTTCTGCAGTGTGCTCTGCTGATGAGTCATGCCCGTCAACATACAGATGCCAGAAATTAAGTATTTCAGCCTCACACTGAAACCCTCTGCTCAACTGCTCTCTAAGCCTCAATATACCTGCTCTCTAAAAGTGTATTGATTTTTTTGGATGTTAATTAACAATGATAAAATTTCAGTCAATGCACAGCCAGAATTGTTTTATTTTGCACGTGTCAGGCATCCCAGTACCTTATTTGTCTTAAGCCTTTGCAGGATTCAGCAGATCAAGTGTTTCTCTGCTTATGTCCTTGACGCAGTAGGCGAGACACGAGACTAACGTAGACTGACAGAATAGGGTGCCTCATAACTTCAGTTGTTGTTTCTGCTCTTCTTTTTAGTGCAGCTGAAGTCTGATATCATGATGACTCTCTTTTATGTAAGACCTTATTTCTTAAGTGCACCAAGCTCTTGAAGTCATCAGCTCAGCTTCACCACACCTGTGTCAGGAGCTTGCTTCTTAGTCAATGGAGGGGAAGTCTCCAGTCATGACTCGGGTTTTAAGAATATGGAAACAACTCCCAGAGGCTCTTTCATTTTTGTTGTGTAAAGAAGTTTAAAACTACTAGGCTCTAGCCTACTGCATCTAGACTTTCAATGTAGGCTTTTTGGTCAGTTGGCTAAACTTAGGTGACATTGATGTCTACCACAGCTGGGAGTTTATGTGAAGAAAAATAACATGTGCTGTTGAGTAGTTATTCTTCAAAGTTCTGGAGTTAATTTGAAAAAAACTTATTTGAGAAGGAATGTGAGGGACAGGCAGTAGTATAAGTAAGTGGCTCAAGTGCGGGGTCTTGCACAGAATTATCAGCATAGCTGATGTTGTGGTTTAACCCCAGCCAGCAACTAGGACCATGCAACCTCTCGCTCACCCCACTTCTATCCCCGGAAGGGAAGGGAGAAGAGAGGGGAAAGGGGAAAAAAACTTTTTGGTTGAGATAAAGACAGTTTAATAGAACAATAACGGAAAAGGAAAATAACAATAATAATGGTAAAAGAATATACAAGAACACAAGTCACTCTCACCACCTGGTGAATCAGTTGCCCAGCCTGACCCAAGCAGCAATTGCGGATTCCTCCCTCCCCTGGCCAACCCCCATTTATATACTGAGCATGATATCTATGGTACAGAATATTCCCTTGGCCATTCCATTTTTCTGTCTATGCTCCTTCTCAGCTTCTATGGGAAGCTGAAAAAATCCTTGACTAGTATAAACATCACTTAGTAACAAAAAAACCCAATATGTATTATTGACATTCATTTCATACCAAATCTGAAAACACAACAAAGGCTAGAAAGAAAATTAACTCCATCTCAGCTGAAACCAGGACAGATGAAAACATGAAATGGCTGACAAATGGCTAAACATAGATCAACTTTTGAATTATTTCCAGGAGTGCAGGAGGCGGCACAAGAAAAGAAAAGAAAAAAACAGGGGAAAGTAGGGAAGACATTTAAATGAGAGGACAAGAATTTCTGCAGAGGGTTGGTGAGGTAAAGACTGAATGAATGTGGTCAAAGTGTTTGGACAAAGAAGGATTTAGGAACTGAAAATGTGATTGGCTATAAAGGGAGGGAAGCAGAGAGTCATGTTATCAAGGAAGTCAAGTAGGAGGTGGCTGAGATGACTAGTATTGTATTTATTCGTAGAAGATGACATAGGTCATTCCTTCACCTGGTGAAAAAGTACCTTGACTCTATCTGCAAGGAAAAGGTGCTTAAAAATTTCATGCCACATATTGCAAGTGCACATTTCTTGGTAATAAATCCTAGCCTAACCCCATTTTCTGACTGAATTGTAGTAAGTATATAAATATAATTTTCTTTTAAGTGTAATTAAATATGAGACAAAATACTTCTAAGACACTCCACATTAGACATGACAGCCTTAATTTTGCTGTCTTTCCTTTATCCCCTGGGTTTGCTTCTCATGGCAATACAAATTATGGCCCTGCTGTGTGGCCACAAGATTTAAGCTGAGGGCAACCCACAGAAGGGATATATTGAACCACCAGTCCTACTGCTTACTTGGCATCTGAAACTTAAGAAGCTGCGGTTACTTCTGTTGTTGTTTTTAAGCTTCTATCATGTTTAGAGAGGCAGTGCTAAGTACCAGCTACTAAAAAAAAAAAAATGCTTTGGTCTTAAATTCAGAATCTTTTGGGGGAAAAGAATTTTCATTACATTTTCACACTCATTTTCCTGGGGAGCAAGAGACACCAAACAGTCCTGTTGCCAAGTATCTCTTACCAGCTAAAGCCAAGCATGTAATTGCTCGTGTATTGTGAAATTTATATAGGTTACTGTTATTTCTGAAATATGCAATAGTTAGGCCTTTCAGCTTATTTCAATGTTTCACACAGGAGCTGTGTGGAGGAATTCTGACTTCCACTCGACAGCCTGCAGGTCATTTTATGCTTCAAAATAATTGAGAATGTGTAGAAAAATGAGGAGTTGTCAAAGATTAAATCAGTTCTTAAAGGAAAAAGAAAAAAAGATGCTCAAATGCAGATCATGATTTGGTGGCTGTTTGTACAGCATTGAGCACATCAGGGTTCTGGGCTGGGGATACAGATTATTATTGCAATACAAATAAAGACTACTCACACTTTAATGATTTAACATAGTGCTCATGGGGCCAACGAACTGAATCAGTCAATGCTTTCTGTAAATACTGAAAACTGTTCACATGAATTATCAGCATGCTTATGTAGCTCCAATATTGTTTGCTTTGTACTATGCATTTTAATTGTTGATGGCACTGCCATTTTGAGAAAGAATATACGTAGTGTATTACAGAGAGGGAGGTATGTTGTACTTAAGGTGAAAATGCATCCAAGGTGAAATGAGACCACGAGCAGCATTTCTCTATTCACCATTGAATCCTATCCATGAATGAAAAAGGAGGTACAAGTTTGCCCACAAAAGCATATCTGTGTGTATCACAAGTTATGCAGCTACCCTTAGTCCTCGCTCCAATTAACAGAATAATAAGGGGGGAGAGGAGAATGTGCTTTCTGATCCTTGTTGGATGACAATTATATGCAAGGTTCAAATCCAAAGGAAGAGAGGGGTACCAGGTAGAAGGTGAAGGTAGGAGAGGGAGGAATAAAGAGCTGTCTGTCTGGTTTTGTGGTTATTTCACCTCCTGCCTGCGAGAAGCAGTGGGGTCTCACACCATCCAATGTGGTGAAGGGACTTATGGGGCCAAAAGGAACTGGTGCTATGTGAGTAGAAGGGCTGGGATGGGGAAACAAAGAGAGGGAAAAATCTTTGCAGTTGCTGAAAGCATTAGCAGCCAGCCTGTCAAAAGCACAGTAAGAAGAAATGAGTGATGTTGCAAATGAAGACAGATGTGCTTTGCAGTGGCAGGCAACCATTTCAGTGACAAGCAATGCCCTTAGACCAGCAGGACAGGGGCAACGCTCTCTGCGATCAACCCAAGGACAGGGCGGTGGACAGTGACCAGTCGAAAGATGTGCCGATTTCCTTGCAAGTTGTTGTGTAAATGTGCAGTATCTGCAGATACCTGTTGAAATTCTGTGCTTGCAATTCCATTACGGTTGCATCAGTCGCCTACCCTTTTGCTCGTGATTTGTGATGGAGAGGGAAGTTAAGCAGACAAGTAATGTTGCTATGTACTTTGCGTCCTGTTGATGGAAACCAGATTTTTATGAATCCAGTGATGTTTTGGAATGCAGTAAACTCTGCTAGAATATGCTTTTTATGATTACCAGAAATGCCATAACATTTCAAGTTACTAGCTTCTGAGGATAGATTTATATGATTGAAAAATCTTTGAGGAGAACAGATGTGAACACTGGAACCAAATGAGAGCATGTATTTCTCACATCTGTCCCTTTAATTTTCTGCATCTTTGTGACTCTGTCTGGAATCGTGGGATGCTATATCTGTCATATGCCAACAGATGGCAACATTATAAGTTCATTTTTAAAGATGGTTAGAAATAACCAACCTCTCAGCTGCTCCAAATTTAGTCAGAAAAAAAACGGGGAAAATTAATTGCATCTTTCCTTGGATGTAAAATGATTTTGTGTGCCAGTTAAAAAAGCAACAAACTACGCCCAAAAAACCTCACCAAAAGCTTCACAATCACAGGTACTGTTATTTGTTCCTTCTCTTTCAATAATTCCTCCAACACCTCCTGTATTTCTTTCTTTTACATACTTTACATTGAATTTAATATTCAGTGTTGTTTGACCTGGTTTTATTATGTTACCCTTTCACGAGTATGTATGAAACAGTGTTCAGTGATGTTTCCTAAGCCTTTTGAGATCCCAGAAGTAATAAAACTTTAACGTAGATAGACATCTCAGGTGTTTTCTATTGGTTTCCTTGATATGTTTGTGTAATATTTTATCAGAAGCAGCAATAGCAGCACAGAAGTCACAGGGTGAATTCCCATTGTTTCATATTATACAGAAATCAGGTTAGATGAGCCATTGATCCTGTTAGCTTAAACTATGATGCTTTGTAATAATACTGAATGAAATTCAGACTGAGCCTTTACAATTTATGAATAAAGCAATTTGCCTGGCTTGCTGCAGCCAGCTCACTCGTATCGCCGGGCTGTGCACGCAGCATTGATGGGTTGGGGGGCTCGTGGCGGCTTCTCCAGCCTGTTCAGCAATTCAGCGAGTGACTCCAGGGGGTAGCACAGCAGTGCTGGGTGATGAAATGGGGTGGAAAGTGAAGATATCTCAGGAGGGAGACCAAAAAGTATTGTGGTAGAGGTGCAGTCTAATTGGGCAAAATCTTTAGGGAATCACTATCTCTCTTGAAATTGTGTCTCTGCTTCAGAATTTATTGATTTGCTCCCCCATGTGTATAGCTTTAAAATGTATATTGTACACCTAACAAATCTGCTTTTTATTGTAAATAACATTCACATTTAAATATAAAATAAGTATCTTCATTGCAACAACATATTCGTCATGTATACAGCCTTCACCTCTTTTCTAAAAATGCCTGAAATAAAATTTGTGACCAATCGGTCTTTAGGGATAATCTGCGCAAAATCAAGGGTAAGGACATTCAGAGATGGGAGCAATACTAAGAGCAGAAATAAGCTGGGGGGAAGAAGGGTTAGCGGTAGGAGCTTGCTGGTGGGTAAGCAGCCTTCAGGCTAAATTTTAAGCGTTTACCTAGGTGAGGTCCCTTTGTTTTTGGGTGGGTAGATGTACAGGAGAGGGTTGTTGGTTTGAGGTCACATTTTTGCAAAGGGATTCTGAATACTTAAAGGTGAAAAATCATTGACAACTATGGGATGATTATTGCTATCTTTATGCCTACTATTACGATGTGTGCATAAGTGTCAGCACCTACTTGGGAGTCCTACAGCACAGTATCATTGAACTGAAGAGTTCAGAGAATGTAATCCAGGCAGGACTCTTGATTTTGTTACAAAGCAGAGACTAATGGCACCACCGTAATTTGGCTTTTGGCCAAAACCCGTTGCCTTTCATAATTAATTGGCTTGTTAGCTTGTGAAGAAGAACGCGCATAGGTTGTACTAAATGGCGTCAAGACAATCTTAGAAGCAGGCAACACAGTGTACCTCAAGGGTCTGCTCTTGAACTTTTTCTTCATCGCTAGCAGGCAAGGTAGTGGAAAAAGTACTGGATATTTTTGATGGTTAGGGCATCTGTGATAAGAACTGCATTTCTCCCCACTGAATCTTAAATCCAGTTTGCTTTAAATATGAACCATTGACAGAGGTCCTGCTCAAACTGTGTAGATGGCTTTGTAAATTTATTGCACTTAGTAATTAGCTATTTCACCCATAAGACCAGAGTGTGAGCTATGAGAAGCAGCTGTCTGAGGTGTGCCTCATACTACCTCTGGGGTCTACATTTCTGCCATGTCCCAGCGATGAGGTGGTCCTTTCCAGTTTCCTTCCTGTAGTCCAGGTCATTCCCATTGGGGAACGAACTTGGTCACAATGTACATCCCTCTCTGCTGCGGCTGAATTACCTTTAAAAAAAATTATTCAATACCTGGAAGTGTGAAGGGATGGTGCCTCATCTGTTGTACTCTGACTGCATGTTTGACGACCATGATGAGGAGAGCATCCAGGCACCCAAGTTTTGCAACTTCATAAAAAAAAATTGTCCTGCAAGTGCCCATTTCTGGGCATTGCCTTATGTTTCTAAGAGCTGGGGAAAAGTTGCTGTGTTTCACCAAGACACACTCTACTTCCATTGTGTGTTTGATGAGCTGTGCCCTGGATTTCATTTGAAAGCATCAGATCAGAGGACAGGTTGTGCTATCACTAAGGCTTAATGCTGCTGTGGTCCACGGAGGATCTATCTTTGGGTATTGAGCATCAACAGGGCAACTTCTGCTGGACAGCCCGAGAGTTGTGAGGCTGCAGCCTGAGGAAACAACCGGCCCCTTGAAAAACCCTTAGGAGCTGCAGCTCCTCACACGCATATTGACCTCAACCTTGTGGAAGCAGTAGTTCAGCTTAAAAAAAAGCCTATTTCTGAATTATTTCAGGTGCAGTGCATGATTCTTTTTGTCTGTGAAACCTCATACAGTGTGGGATTTGGCCTTTTTAGAAAATATCTTGAGCTACTTGCTGTCGTATGCAACTGAACTTAAGTAAGTTTGCAATCTGTGAAACGTGTAGGACTGAAGGGTATTGGTTTATCCTGACAGGTGTCAAGTGTGAGATCAGTTATCTATGATGCCCTTTGAAAAGCAGAGACTTGCTGGGAGACTGTGGGGGAAATGTCGCCTGGGAGGGAGCAAACAGGGGGTGAGAGCTGAGCTCTGTGGCATTTCCTTTAGAAATTGCGACGCCTAGTAATCCACACTGCTCTGCATATTAGAAGGTATTTTACTAATATATTTTGTCCGGTAGTTTTGGTGACTTTCTGGGGCCAAATACTGTATGAACTGGAAGAATGAGGGATGCAGCCACACGTCTGCTGTTGTGACACAGTACTTGCGTGTGGGCTGTGCTATGGAGGAGCTACTGGTAAATCCGTGATGAAACCGCACCTGCGTGTCTGGGTTGTACCAAAGAGACTGTCAGAGTCTGTGCCTGGGACAGTCCAAGTCAATTAGCTGACCTTTGATCAAGGCCCTTCTTCTCACTAGCTTTCTCAGTTGTTACTTCCTAGCCCTTCACCCTTGACAGAAGGAAGGTGTCTTATCTCGTCAAGGTGTCCTGATAAAAATATATAAATAATACTGAAGTGCACCAGTAGTCACATGAAAAGACCTGTAAGCCACGATAGCAATGTCACCTCAACTTGCAGGATACAGACTGTAGATTTATGCAAGTATTTAATAGTGGCTTGCCAAGAGAATCGGTACTCTTTTCAAAAGGAATCTTTCTTTGTGTCTTTTGATATTTAAAGAGCTGTAATTACAATGGCAAAGCTTTGAATTTTTTTTTTTTTTCTGTCCTCTTTTACACATTAATTTATGGACCAATCCAACGTTACAGACAAGCTAATGAAAGAACCACACACTCCCTTTATAATTTTTTCTTCTTTTTACAGTTTCACTTGTGTGGATGAATGCAAAGTAGTTAATGCTATAAATAAGTTTAATGATGTATCTCTTCTCTCAATTGCTGGTTGTTGATGCTGCAGTCCTGCATAATAGGAAAAGAAAAGAATTGAATTTAAATCTTTGTCTCTCTCTTTCTCTCTCACGCTCTGAAAGGTTCCTCCAGCTACTAAATACAAGTATTGCTCTCTTAGTTCTATTCTATATATTTAAAGCTCTCAACATGATTCTCTCATCACCTCCCTTCCACTCCCTTTTTCGGTATTTTTAGCTTTGCAAAAAGATCAAAATTACATAAGCCAATTTGCTTCAGCGAAATCAGCAAAATTGGGCAACCTCCTATGAAATGATGTCTTTTCAGCTGGTCAGGGTTGGTGGTGAACAGCAGCAGGTATATAGAGAGAAGAAATTCCGGCTGTGAGATTTTTACTACTGCCTCATGCAGCATCCACGTGTTGTCAGAGACATTGTGGGGAAGCCTGGGACTTGCACTCTTCAGGACTGAGAGTGACATTCCGCCCTGAACGGCAAAGATTATGCTACACCCAGGTCAAGAAGCTTAATAACAATCTGGTTGTAACCTAAACTGGGGAATATCTGGGTTGTCTTTTGAAGTTTGTTACAGAGTTTATTACTCTGGATGCAATCCCTGGCTAACAGGACTATACAGCTTCCTGTTTTCTTTATTTGGTCAGTCTCGAGCATAGCCTAAATGAAACAAGACAAGCAGGGCTTCTACAATTCCTAAGTGGTAATGTGGAAAGCTATAAATAACTTCCACAAAGCTTAAGTTAGCAACATGAACTGTAATGGTGATGACGGGACACATTGTGCTCCCTACACGGGGAAAGAATTACCTCGATAAGAAATCCTACAAGGCTAACAAAGCATTTGATCTCATCCATCTCACGTTTTCACAAAAGGTTTGGGAGTGATCTGCCTCTGACGGCCATAGGTTTCTTGAGAGCTGGGAGGTAATTTCCACATAAGGGACATCTGCAGAGTGAAAGGTCTAATCATGCCCTTTTACCTAAGGAGGCAACAATAATGTAAAATGTATTCCAGGATATCTTTTACAGCAACAAGCTCTTTTCACAAAGGATTGTAAAAGATACAGATTGCCCAGGGACTCGTCTGTCTGCAGTTCGATGATGCAGTTCTGGTGCAGTGGTGTGACAATCTCTATCTGGAACGGTTCAGGAAGAATATGAGCTTTGGGATTGGGGTTGCAAGATGCTATGGGACCAGGGCTTAACATCATGGCAAGTACAACATAAAATTGTCCTTTACTGTTGCATCAAGGAGCTGGGCCTGACAGAAATGATCTGGGGCCCGACAGAAATTATCTGTGTCCCTTTAGACAAGGATCATTCCCAGTTCCCTTGAGATGCAAGCAGATATTTTGTGCTAATCTTGGAAGAGAGGCTGCAAAATCTCCTTCTGAAGATTTTCCTTCAGAAAACTGAATAAAATGTTTAAAAGGAACCAGTGAGTGAAAATTCCCTTGGAGAAGTCCAAGTGTGTCCTGGAGATTATTCCATGTTGTTATTCCCACTTCCTCTCTCCCTAGTCCAATTGCTAATTAATTCTTTTGTAGTGTAGGGTAGCTTCTACGACAAGGGTGGAGGGTGCCTCAACCCCTGCTGGCTTGGAGGGTGATGCTCTGATGTAACACCTAAACCTGAGGAATGAATACAACTAAGCATCATTGAATTGTGAACAGCATGTTTAACCAATGAGTTGTTCCACAAAAGATGGGATGTCTTCTTTCCTGCTTTTGTCACACTATAGTGCTTTAGAAATAGACAGGTCTCCTCTGTACAGAAAGAAAGTAGATGTCTGCTCCCAGAAATGGATCCTGGACTATTGATCTTGGGTGAAGAACAGTACCAAACACCAAGCAATGGGTGGAGTTAATGAAGACCTAGCAGAATGCCATTCTGGGTCCTTGTGTATACATGTAGAGATATTTAATTCTGGGTTCATGAGCAAGACAGCTAAATACTGCTTGCCTTTTGTGGGTCTGCCTTGAAAAGATCAGGCATGAAATGAAAAAATGAGAAGCTTGCCAAAAGCTGTTTGGATCTTGAACCAATGCCAGAAGAAATCCCAGAGTTCTTGACTTTCTTTGCATTTTGTCAAATGGCTCAGGATACTAAATGTCCTTGGCCAAAAACATCCAACAGTGTTGTCTGAGTCCTTCTGACATTGATGAAACTAACAGAAAAGAGTTAGAAAGACTTCAAGAAGGGCAAGAAGGAGGATGCAGAGAACTACAGACTGGACAGCCTCACCTTGATCCCTAGGAAAGTGATGGAGCGGCTAATCCTGGAAACCATTTCCAAGCACATTAAGGATAAAATTTGTCATGAATAGTCAGCATGGCTGACTTCCAACTTGATAAACTTTTATGATGAAGTGATTGGCCTGGTAGATGAAGGGGGGGCAGTGAATGTTGCCTACCTGGACTTCAGTAAGGCCTTTGGCACTGTTCCCCATAAGATCCTCATAGAGAAGCTGTTGATGTGTGGGCTGGATGAGCAGATGATGAGGTGGATTGAAAACTGGCTGAATGGCTGGGCTCAGAGGGTGCTGATGAGCCATGCAAAGTCTAGTTGGAGGCCAGTGACTACTGGTGTACCACAGGAGTCAGTACTGGGTCCAGTCCTGTTTAACATCTTCATTAACAGTCTGGATTGTGGGGTAGAGTGCACCCTTGGCAAGTTTTCTGATGACACCAAACTGGCTGATATGCCAGAGGGTCATGCTGCCATCCAGAGGGACCTCGACAGGCTGGAGAAATGGGCTGACAGGAGCCTCATGGAGTTCAATAAAGGGAAGTACTAAGTCCTACACATGGGTAAGAACAACCCCAGGCACCAGTACATGCTGGGGATCACCCAGATGGAAAGCAGCTTTGCAGAAAAGGCCCTGGGGGTTCTGGTGGACACCAGGTTGAACATGAGACAGCAATGTGCCCTTGCTGCAAAGAAGGCAAATGATATCCTGGGCTGCATTAGAAAAAGTATTGCCAGCAAGTGGAGAGAGAAGATCCTGCCCCTCTGCTCAACAGTGGTGAGACCATACTTGGAGTGCTGGGTCCAGTTCTGGGCTCCTCAGTACAAGAGAGGCATAGAAATAATGGAGAAAGTTCAACAAAGATCCACAAGGATAATCAAGGGACTGCAGCATCTCCCCTATGAGGAAAGGCTGAGAGCTAGGACTGCTCAGCCTGGAGAAGAGAAGACTTGGGGGGATGTCACCTGAAGGGAAGGTGCAAAGAGGACAGAACAAGGCTCTTTTCAGTGATGCCCAGTAACAGAGCCAGAGGCAACGGACACAAACTGAAACACAAGAGGTTCACTCTGAACATCAGGAAACACTTTTTTACTGCAAGGGTGACCGAGCACTGGCAGAGGTTACACAGGGGGTGTGTGGAGTCTCCCTCGCCAGAGATATTCAAAAGCTGTCTGGACATGGTCCTGCACAACTGCCTCTAAGTGGCCCTGCTTGAGCAGGGAGTCAGACCAGATGCCCTCTAAAGGCCCCTTCCAATTTCAACCACACTTTGATCCTGCGAAAACTTGAATGATCTCCTGAAATAAGACTTTATTGAACAGTATCCTTCTTTTGGGGGGAGGGGGGGCGGGGGGAAAAAGCACGTATTTAAACTGTTTTCATGAGATATATTTTCCTTCTAGTATTTTTACAGATATTTTATAGTCTTATGTTGATTTTTACAATAGTGATACTTAACTCTTTATAAGTCAGAAATGTTTTGAAATTAATGAAAATATTTAAACAACTCTTTCTGGTGAAAACCAACTTACAGTTTATTTGTGTGATACTTTTCATACAAAATGGAAACTAGGGGAAGTTTTCATTTCATCTGCATAACCGTTATGTTAAATTGCACTTTAATTTTTACATGGTAGTGTTCAAACTACTCCTGCTGCAGCCAGGGAACAATGGGAGAGCAGGTAATTAAACACCTGCAGATTTTCATAGATCTTAATGGAAAAGTGTGTAGTCTGGCAGATAATGTGTCTCTTAAGTTGCGTAAGTAGAATATTTGAAGTACTGTTAAAGCGGCACTTTTATTGACATTTTGAACACTTTTTCCATCAATGCCATTACAGATTAATTATTTTCAATTTTCTTAAGTGCCAAAAAACCCCACGTTAATCTGCATCAGCTCACATGGTAGAAAAGGAAAGCTCTGAAATATCTACAAACCTAGAAAGGTATATTATGATAATCATTAAATATTTAATCTTACCTTTAAATTCATTTAAGATCAGGTATCTGTTAATTTTTCATTAGTGGGTCAGAAATTTTAATCAAAAATGTGAAAATTGATGGTGTGTATATATATATATACTGCTAAACAAACATTTCACGAATCATATTCAATAAAAGATTTCCCTGGTTCCTTAGGATTTCTTTTCTGAATTTCATCTTCTTTATACGGTGAAAAATGATGTAAATTTGAGAGAATTTTCTGAAGTGAAATGGGGGGTAGTTTGGAATTATTTTTTTTTTTTTAAGCAGCTTTAATATTTAGTCTTAAGGTCTGGAATGTTCTACATATTGAAAGGAGCTAAGTGCCCCAATTCCATTGAAATTCAATTACATTCGGGAGCCTAGTCCCTCTATAATAATTTTAACATATCAGTCAAAATTAAATTGATCAGTTGCGATAGCTGGTATGATAATTCAGGAGAATTTACTACCAGTATATGCTATTTCAGGAACTGTCATCTAATTTACAAGAAAAGAAAAGAATATTCAGTAACTGAAGAAAATCTAGAGGTATGTGAAAACGTGTCCGTTTAGCCCAGGTTCTGTCTTGTTGCATATCAGAGCTGAATTTGATGAAAGTTTTGTCCTGAATGGCATTTGATTTGTGATATTTAAGAGCTCTTATTAGAATATACTTTTCTGTGCTTTTCTCTGTAGCAGTGACAAACCAAGTGGTTAGTAAGGCAAAGCTGCTTGGGCTGGAGAGTGGAATAATGCTCTTAAGCTTCAGTATTTAGTGGCCAAGCTGAAATGAACTGCATGTGCAGTGAAACTTGAAGTATCTACCTATGCTTAAAACCCCAGCCAAGCCTAAAGCAATGCTTTAAAGACAGAAATGATTACTGTGAAGCCACAAGGTTTCCTACTGTCCCTCACTTGTACTTCTGCACTTCTGTTCTTGTGTTGTTAATGTCGGCGGGGAGGTTTCACCAACCCTGCAAAAGGTTTTGTTTTGAATGTTGCCAGACTGATGCAAGTGTGGATGCACTGGAAATTGCAGTGAAGAATGAATGATGCGGTGAACTGCTCCCAGCCAGCTGGACAGACTTGCTTGCCTTTGGATGGTGTCCTGAGTATGGGCAGATCTTGGGCCCTTTGCTGACTCAGGCCAGATGTGAACCACATTGTGTCTCATGAATGTCTGCGTGACAAACTTCCCACCCCTCATCGACACCCCTCTCTGTACCCACCCAGTTTTTAAGGTAAGTTGAGCTTCGCTGTGGCTTTGAACAGTAGTCTCGTACGTCCACCCCTACCTCTAATCATCGCTCCACCAGCTTGTGACAAGCTGAGGGATGGCTATCACCTTTGCGAGCCTGGAGTGAAAGTGGTCTAGGTTGAGGTTATGCAAAATGTATGTACTGCTGCTCAGGGTCTCCAGAGAGGCAGGCAAACTGTCCAGCTCCGGGCTTCAGGATGGCACATCGCACTAGAAATAGACCTGAGGTAGTCTGTGCCTGCCTGAGGGCTTAGAAATGCAAGTGAGGAGATTTGAGCAGAACAAACTGCCTCTTTTTGTTAAGAGAAATGCCAGAAGCTGGGAAGAGAGTCAACAAATGGTGCTGTCGTGCTGGTTTTCTTCTCTCTCCTTCAGTTGTGATATGCCACCGGAGCCTGAACCTGGCAGCACGGGATTGTCTGTCACAAACCAGTGTCAGCTGTTGGCTTCAACAGGCCCTGGGACCCGGCAGCCTCTCCCGCATTTATAGCTGCTTGCTCTGTGCGTTGGGCATATGGCGCTGCTACCCTCCCGCTCTCCTCCAGGCTCCCCTCTCCTTCCCACCGGCACTTGGCAATGTCTGGACTAGCGAGAGCTCATCTCTGCTGCTCAGCTCTCTTTACGTTTCCTCTCGAACTCTGCGCCTTTGGGTTGTTTTTTTTTGTGTCCCCATTTCATTAGCAAAAGTGCTGGGAAAGTGTTAAATAAACTGGGCAGCGCGCGTGTGCCCACGTGTGGTGTGTGACCACGGAATTACGAAAAGCCCTGGCTCCTCCAACTCAGCAGCCGACAGGGGATTCGGGGGGTGTGGGGCTGCAGATGGCAGCACGTTATTACAGCCGCAGGATTGACGAACAAACGTTTGCTGCGGAAATCTCCTGCCCTTGCCACGGAGACTGACCTTGAAATGCTGCAGAATTCCTGGGGTGGATTTCTGTGCGCCTGTACCAAAAGCCTGAGTTGGTTGGAGGTGTTTGCTTGCTCTGCCCGGTAGCTGTAGGGATGACACTGTGAAAGGGACTGTTGCAGAATATCTAAGCGCTCCCTGTATTCCTGAGTTGTCTAAGAGAATATATTTGATTGTATAAGTCCATTTTTAGCTGCGGCTGTTCATGTGATATCTTTTCCTTGCTATGGTTAAATATGCTTTTATGCCTCTCAGTGTCTGTTCCTTAACCTCCTTAACCTTAAGATGCAGGATATCTGGGAAGGTGGGCAAAGAAAGAGAGAGAATGAAGCTACTTGGTTCTGCCCACCAAAATGATCCCTTATTCTGCTGTTTCCCTGCTCATAACCATTTCTGTAACACAATGGTTGAAAATATTAAACTCAGGTTTTATATAACATATAAACTAGACCTTCTCTTTTTTTAAAAAAAGAAACAGGAAGCACTTATTTTTTGTCCATTGGTAACGTTCCAAACACCCCCCTCCCCATCCCCCCATTTATCATTGGCAAAACATTTTAACAAAGTCTTAAGAAATCATAAGTCAATATTTCTTGGTGATTTATGATGCACTCCTGTACAAACAACCTGAAGCAACTTGCAGAGGTAAGGCAAGGAGAACATTGTCACCTCACAAAACTAACTGATAAGATTTCATAGAAAATAAGTCTCAGGAAAATGTTGCTCAGGAGAGAGAGCAGACCTTTAAAGAATTTACTCTGAGGCCACAAATGAAAACTGCCCAATGTAGGGGGAGGCTCGATGTAGAGTAAAAAAACTAGTGTGGCCAACTCATGAGTACTCATATGACCTTGAGGAAAAGAAGGACCTGTGCAGAAATGGAAAGCAGAACAAGTTCCTAGACATATATATAAAACAATAAGATTTGCCTGTAAGGACAAAGTCAAAAGGGCAAGATCAGATGCATGTTACGTAAGACGTAAAGGATAACAAGAAATTATCTTATGTTGTTAGTAAGAACACAATGAAGGAAAAATTTATCCACTGCTCAAAACAGAAGAAAAGCTATCAAATGTGATGGAGTCTGAAATTCTGAAGTTCTTTGGTTTAGTTCTCACCAAGATCATGTTCAGGTTATTAATACAATTAACAAAAAAGGATAATAAACCAGAAGCACTTCTCCAACATAAAGAAAGTACAGGTTAGAGAGAATTCAGGAGACTTAGATCCATCCAATTTGAAAATATCTAACATTTAACCAAAGCTCCTTGAAAAACAAGATGAAACAATTCCCAAAAAGTGAAAGCCCCCCTTTGAAATCTCCTGAATGGCAGCTGAAGTTTTAGAAGTCCAGAAAAAGAAAAATAAGATTTTCATTTTCAAAAGGATTAAAGAAGGAGCTTGTGAATTAGAAACCAATGTAATTTCAATTCCTGGTAAAACAAACAAACAAATGAACAGAAAATTATTATAATAGCTATTTGCAAGTACCTAGAAATTAATGAGATGCAATGCAGTCATCATGGAGGGCTATTGGGAATAAAGTGCATCAAAACAGTCTAATATCTTTCTATTACCTCTAGAGAGGTAATAAGAGATATTCCAAGTTTTAACTTTCAGAACTCAGGCTTCTGATGTTGACTTGCATTGATATTTAAAAGTAGGCTACAGATTCACATTCTGGACAAAACTACTATAACGCAGGTGTAAACCCTGAAAAATTGTGCTGCGACTGGTTTGTTTTCAGGTTAGAACATTGTGTTTTGCGTTGGTTTGGGAGGTTGTTTTTTTCCTGTCCTGAGTTTCAACTTGCTGAATGTTTTGATTCATTATGTGGCTAATGGAATGAAAAGTATGTTTATGAAATCTATGGATGACATCGAGGTGGGAAGACCTGGAAATGTCCTGGAGGAGAGAATTAGAATTTGAAATGAGCTGGGGGAAAAAGTAAGATACAATTCAATTCTTCAAATTCTACTTTTGGGCATGTATAATCAGCTGCACAAATACAAAGGGAAGAACAAGCTCATCTGTAGGAAAGGATCCACAGGATATAGGGGATGCAAATTACATGAGTCAACCTGCTGTTGCAAAAAAATGCAAATGGGCTGGGATGTATAAATCTTGTCTGCTAGATGAACAGCGTGTTGTTGGTTTTGGTCACTATGTTTGAAGAAGGTGTTGACTGACAAAAGAGGGAGAGTGGGGAAAATGTTCTCTAGAAAACGCCTATACTGATGTTAAGAATATATGTCCTCCAGAAGATATTATGAGTTTCATTTGTGTCTTCAAATAAAATAAATTAGAAAAAAAAGCTTCTTGAGAGAGTTTTGGGTTCCAACTGGCTTTTCCTGTATGGGTAAAGCAAGAAGTAAGGATTTTAAGTTACGGCAAGGGAGACTTCAATTAGGACTCAAGGAAAAAAAGTAAGGAATAGCCAAGCCTGGGAAGCGGCCTTCTTGAAAACCCATAAGAACTTGTCATAAGAAGTCTGTAAGAGATTGGGAAGCCATCTGTCAGAGGCAGCGCAGGAGTAGTAGGCTACGGGATGAAGCAGATGAAGCCTGGAGGCCTCTTCCAGGCTTTCCTTTCTAAGTTTTCACATTTGCTCTTTGAAGGATGAAGTGTTTGGAGACAAATGGGAGTCTTAGGGGCAGGTCTTCCCTCCCACGACATACTGCTACAGCCAGGCTTTTTCCAGGAACTGTCTTACAGTCATCTTATTTGGTCAGACTCCAAGGAATTGGCTCAGTTTCTTCCTGTTAATGAAAATTAACAGTTTCAATAAACCCCCTTAACCTTGGGTTTTTATTGAGCAGGACATGTTAGAATGGGCCTAAACTTAGGCTAATATCAATGACAAAACCCTTTAGCATTGGGTGTTTGGTGCTGATAAAATTTATAGATTTCTACTTTTTTTTTTCTTCCTATAAAACAGGACTGAAGTTCCTCTCTCCTCACTGTGAGGCAGGTATTGATTGTTACCTCTTATATATGTAGTATATTATAGCAGGAGTCAATAAATTGTCTGTCATGCTACAGTAAGAATTTGGGGGAGGGAGGCAACTACACTTAAATCCCACACCAGCCATTTTGGTGATGCTTATGAGTAGGGGAATTTTCACTTACACATCTAACATTTTCTCATGAACAGTTTGGATTTGTGATTTTATTAAAATGGTTTAACAGCTACCATTGTTGTTGCTGTGCTATCTTTTAAGTAATTTGTTATAGAATGAGCCCATTAACATGGCTGTTTACAGCCTAACAGTTCAGCTGTAAGATTTTGTAAAGACATTGTGAGTTAGATGTCTCTTTGCCTTTTAGTTATAAATAATAAATGATTCCTTTGAGAAGTACATTGCTTCTAATTTAATAGAAAATACTTCAGTAATTGAACTGGCTCTTTGAATGTTATATTGGCAGGCTTGAGAAAACTCTAGTAGATTATTCAGATGAAATAAACAAAGGTACACATATCCTGTATGATGATTACCATTATTATTCCTATTAATAATGCCACTACTGCCAGGAAATAGTACAAGAAAGACATTTTTTTGCCACAGTCTGGGATGACTCCTTTCTACAGCCTCTTTCATATCTGGAAGAAATGTCATACAGAACAGCAGCCACATACCTTAAATTAGAGTCCAGTGAAAGCGATTATGTTGGGGAGTTCTGAGAGACAGAGGTACTAATTTGTAGAAAGATAATTAAAGAAAATCTGCATGCTGAATGTCATCTTACATGTTTGGTTTTTGTGGTAGGGCATGCGGCTGGATATCAGAGCCCAGGCTCTCCCTTTTCTTCCACATTGCTGCTTTTGTGAAAGAGGGCTCCTAATTTGGGGTTTTAGATACCTGTAAGAATAAGTATCTCACCTAGATGAGAAATAAGTATCTTCCCTTAAGAACAGGGAGAGATTGTGCCAATTGTTATTTTCAGGGATGATCATACCAAAAGTCAGTATCCTCCCTTCCATCCATTCCTATGTAGGTAGGCTTTTTTCCAGCAGACAAAAAAGTTTGGGCTGGTGATGTTCAATGTGCTCTTCTTTCGCTTTGGTAAATACTTAGTAAATGTTTGGCTTGCTCATTTGCTCTCTCCTGTCCTCATTGGCATTTGATCGCCTCAGTGACTGGGAAGGGAAGGTGGGATGAGAATGATTTCTTGTTTCTGATTTTGCAAAATGCCAAGCTTGCCACAGCAGTACTTAGATGGTCACTAGAAGTGTCCCCCACAGCCAGTGCTCAGCAAATCAAATGATCATGTCTTTCTCAGTACCAATAGGAAGTAATAATATATATTTAAATTGTGCATTTCTTGCCTTCACATTCATCTGCTGCTCTGATACAGGTCTTGTGCTTAACTTCTATGGTAAGCAATTTGGAGAAAATAGGATGAAGCATGTACATCCTGAATGGTTATTGCCTTTCCTCTGGTTAATAGTATGGCCAGGAAATGCTACAGAAGTACTTTCTGATATTCAGTTTTTAAATCATGGTCAGAAAGCAAGTTACTGAGAGGTCAGATAATGCATGGTCTCCCTGCAGGTCAGCTCCCGTGTGGTTAATACCGGTCTGTGAGCTGTTAGTGCCTCTCTCACTAAGTTACCCCAAATGGTAAAACATGTACATTCTCAGTCAGTGACTGAGAAATAATTGGCAGAGTGAATTTACATAGTACTACTAACTTGTTCATAGTGTATTGATACTCGCAAGGTAGGCATTTTTTATCAACAGAGCAACCATGGCATATTAAAGGCTTGATGAAGTCAGAAATAAAGTCTACATGCCATAGAAACACTTAGGGTATGTTCGTTGTCTTTCCTTTCATTTTATTTGCGGTCCTAATAAGATGTCAGAACCGGAGGTGGTTTTGCTGCATTTCTCTCTCTGTTGGCACCAGAAAGTCAAATATTAATATCTTTACTGAATCCGGTCCAACACTGCTGACCTTCTCCACTATTTAAGCAGGACAGATACAAAATGCAAGGCCACAAGTTCCTCGTATTTAGTGCTTGAACAAGAGCCAGGCTATGTCACTTAATTTCTCTAAGTGGCTGGATTGCTTAAGGAGTTTTAAGAATAATGTCACCCACTGCATGTGCTGTGTTAATACAGCTGAAGTATCAGAACCTACTTCTTCAAGAGCATCTTTGTTGCCATATACTTAAGTCAGCAATTCAGCTAACTCAAGGAAAAGCATATGCAAAATTGTTGTGAGTCTTTCTTCATAACCCGTTGATCACTAAAATCAGAGTTGACTTAGCTGTGTGTGAAGATGGTGATAAGGCATATGCAGTAGCCTCCTGGTCAAAGTAGGAGGCACATGTACAAGTTTCTCCATGGCTTAAGGGAGACTCTTTCCAAGGAAGTATGTTAAACTGAACTATTGACTGGCCTAGGTTGGGATTTTTCTCCACACTTTTTATTGACAGCAGGCCACCGTACAGCCAAGGAAGCCAAAATTATGGGACTGACAGATGAAGGTATCTCCACATGTGACCAGGCAAGAGGCAGCCTGACTTGTCACCCTGAGGCCTCAGGTGCTGGTCATCTTCCTGTGGATGGTTTCTCAGGCCACATTCACATTGGAGAGCCTCCTCCACTGGGTATAAGACCTGCAGACAGGAGCTGTGGGCTGAGCATCCGTGCCTCACGCTAGTGCCTATCTCAGGGGCTGCAGGAGAGCTCCCAGGTGGGAAGAAGTCAGGATTTACCCCTTCCCTGCCCCGCAGCATTTTCTATTGCCTGTTCAGGTGTTCCTCTGCTCTGCATGCTGACTTTGGTCCATCCCAATCCTAGAGCTGTGGTCAGAATTTCCAGGCAATGTAACTGTTAACCATGATGATGCTTACATTCGTGTGTAACTATGAATGTGGTACACAGGAGTGTATAGACTCCTTGAAAAAAAAGAGCATTTTTTGTTACTGTGTGGTAATAACGTGGGTTTTAGAGCATTAGTTTTAAACCCCTATGTAATTCTGAAAAAGGAAAAATAATGTCCCCATGATGATTTTGATTTCACTTCCATTGTCACAAATTCCTCATTTAAAAATGAGTTATCAAGTAAGAAATATTAAAAAAATCAAAATGAAGTGTAACAATCATTTCTCTCCTCCATCCTTAGAATCTGAAACAAAAAAAGTATTTTAAGGAAAGCTGTCAAGGTAAAAAAGCACTGTCATTTGCATTCTTCTGGGAAGATAGGAATTTCTATACTAAAACAGCAGCAATCAGAGAAAATAATTGATTTTTCTTCTTTTCTTTCAGGGTTTTTAGTTGTATGCATCTGTCTTCATTATATTTATAATGTGATTTCATGTTTTATATCCATATAGGCAGTTTGGCCCTGGTCCTGCAAAGTCATATCTTTTATACCTTTCATGATTTTCTTGAAACAATAGGAGCTCAGCGTTACTGACACAAGGACATTTATTTAGTAGCAGAACATTGCATATCTCCTGAAAATCTTGGTATCGATTCAAAGTGGAAAAGGAATGTGTCTGCATTAAGCAGATTTAGTGGGCTGGGATTGTGTTCTGTGACCTGCTTTCCTATGCAGAAGTTGGCTAGCATGTTTTATCTTAGCGTTTTAAAGTAGCTAACTTTCTGCCTTTGGTTAAGATAACTGACTACTAGAGAATGGGAACTGAAATGTCAGGAAGACTGAAAATAAGCACCGTATATAATTCTTTCTTCCTATATGGAATGCAATAATAAAGTATTATTTTATTTACATTTGGATTTTTTCCTTTTTTTTTTTTTTCATTACACTGTTATCAGGACATGAATGATAATACAGCTTTTGAAATTTAATATCAAATCTCATATCCTAGTAAGACAACTGCTGAATCTAGTAATTTTCCATTTGTCTTTGAACAAACCTCACTTGCTGCCGTTGTGGTGTTTTGTTGTTTTTTTTTTCTTTTCATTTTCCCTGGGCTTTCTGATGTTTTGAATGGTTGTTGCTGAAGTTTTTTTTTGTGCTCGATAAATTCAATGTTATACCTCTCTTTTGGGGATCCGAATATTGACGGTCCTTTCTTGCTGGACTATCAGGTAACTTGACACCAGCTACGTGGTGGGACTGTCCCAAGGCATCACCTTAGGATGTAAATCTCTAGTGACACTTTAGTGACTCAAAGGGGAGAGAGGATTAATCTGGCTGCACTCTGGCCTGAGGTTTTGCAATTACTGCAGACCTGCCTTGGGTAAAACATACAGGCTGTGTCACTGCAATGCTTGAAACATTTCAATCCTTTCTACAGAAAATTTATTTCTTTTATATTTCTAGGTTTGGGTGGTTTTTTTTTTTTTTTCCAATTTAATTATTGTTCTTTTACATCTTTTATAAACATTGTTAATGTTCTCACTGGATCACAAATTAACAGGGTTTGACTTTGCTTTAATATTTCTTTATTGCCATTAAGGAACTACAGTAAACAGCCAGACTGTCTCTCATACTGGCACAGCTTATATTTATTAGAAGACAACTCTTTGTGGCAAATCCTCGTCCTGTTAAGCACTGATTAACTTGAATGGAATTAGTCTTTGTCCATTTTATATTACTTAGTACCTTGAGGCCTCGTCTGAGACGGCACCGTTTGAACTAATCAATCTATAAACTGATTGCGAGAGAGGGTCCTTGCCTCTGTGAATGCCCAGGCTGGAGAGACCAGACAAATGGTGGGAGAGGCAGCAGAGGGGTGACCTGACGTACCCCCGGCAGCTCACTGCTACCGACAGAGATAGACCTCATCTCCTCCGCTTTACCCCGAACCCCACTCTTTTCCCCGCTGTTTGTTTTAGCGCAGTAGTTTTCTAAACTGCAGAAGGGCCATAATCAAGGAACCGGGTGTCTGAACGACTCTGGAAAGCTCCATTGTGCTTATAACCTGTTCACTTGCTAAAGCCACGTGTTAAAGTGACTTTTACAGGGGATTTGTAGAGATCTCCAATTATAATCAGCACTTTAAATATTAAGTCACCTCTCCTTTATGCCTTTTAGATGCTACCCACAGTCCTGGAATCCCTATTTCTGATCTTAAATTTTCCCCTTGAAAAATTCATTTACTTGTGCTATTCTTTACCAGGTTTTAGATCTGGGGGCTTTAAACACTATTCAGAATTAAAGCAGTGTGAAAGTTAGCAGTATCTACATCCAAACATGAGAACTGTAGCGGGCTACTTTTGTTACTCTTGTCGTTATTTTGCCTGGTAATGAATACAGATTTTCAAGGGCAAAGAGGTAAAATTAGGCCATGAAACACAGAAGACAGATTGTGCTGCATGAAAGAGAAAAGGAGAAAAAAAAAAATCAAAGCCCTGGGTTTGTAAAAACTGCTCTCAATATATGTGGAAACAGTAACAAAATCTGTGATAAAATAGAGCTGACAGAAACGTGATTTTCTTTTTCCAGGTGGCCACGTGAATTTTTCTGTACAGCTTTGTCATGTATTTTATCTGGTACCACCAGACTTCTTAACACTCTCAGTTCACTTGTGAGACTAAACAGTTCCTTCACGAGACAATGCTGTACTTTTTTGTAAGAATCACATCATTCTCATTAATTTTAATGAGCATTTAATGTATCTCAAGTGTGTTATTTTTACATCCTGAAATTTGTGACTGTTGAAGGATTAGAAGCGTGAATTTTTATTATTATTATTTGGCCTGTGCTGCACTGTAGAACTGGCTGTTCCCAGCAAAGTGATGGACCAGCACTGCATAAGGTATATCATTCCTTCTGAGTGAAGAATTAAAGGTCTGGCACATCTGCGCCCTAACACAGATTAATGAAACATACAATTTTAAGGCAGTCACAAGGCTTTTACAGTGGTGTCTTCTTTAGTTTAACTGAACATTAGAAATTCACAGGAAAACAAAGAAACTGGGGTTGTCAGAAGAGTATCATTGTCCTGTCAAAGCATCCAGTTCCACTGATGTTGCCTTTCCATTATGCAATATTTGCCTGTGTTTATTTATTGTTATTTATTTACACTTCAGAAAGATGGGCATCTTTCTCTTACCTCGTGCCAAAGAGTTTTACTGACAATGTCAGTCTTTTTCCAGGTAGTTGACCACTTCATCAGAGAAAGCCACTTCCTTAAATTATACAGCTGGACTTCGTACCTGTAGATTAGATTATATCAACTTGATTAAATTTTGCTTTTATGTATTTTCATTGGCAGAACTTTCTGCAAATAGAATAAAGACCTTTTGAATTTGCCTCCTGCTTGATCGGAACATGCTGTTCTCCCTTTGCATTCCCCATCCTTCCTCTTCTTGATCAAACTCTAGTCTACCAAATGAGGAGTAGTGACAAGCCAGCCAAAACCTGAATCCAATCAGCAATTCAGATATTAGAAGTAGGGACTAATATCCAGGGAGAGAAGGGGGGGAATCTTCCCTTCTTGCCACTTACAGCTTAGGTCTGAGGCTGAGTAATTACTACTGCAGGGTAATTTAATACTGTTTTATTAACACTGACTTACATCTCAGAGAGGAGTTCAGGGATCCAGGAGGACATCCATTTTCTGTGAAATACTGTCCCATTTAAGGAAATTAAATAGTAATCTGCAGTTTAATTGCAACAACATAAACGAATGAAGATGGACTAGCATTTAAGCATGGAATAATTACTGGGTTTGTGGTTTTTTTCGTCTTGTGACCAGGCTAATTAAGCTGTCCAGCACTTTGGTTGCATGTGTCCTTGCTTTTCTGGCATTCTTCATTGGCTATGTACTTTTCAGGTTCAAGGTTGATGAGACAGGTGAAGAAGAAAGTTCCTCTAATAGTTCGTTGCCACTGGGGCCCTTCTTTATCAGTGGAGCTGACTGTGGAAGCCGTCTGTAATAAAAGCCCAACACTGCAGCTTGTGACCATTGTATCCAGTAAGGTCAGAGTTCACTAACGCATGTGTTGAGCCTCGTATCCAGCCAGCCATGCTGCTGGCAAAACAGAGCATATTGAACAGTTCCAAAGCAGTGAAATATAAGGATTTTTTTTGTATGTGAATTTTCAGTTTCCACTAATGATAATGCATCCCTGGAGTTATGGTTATCTCAAAGTGACAATGTTTCCCAGCTACTTCACCCTGCACATCTCTGTAGCTGCCAAGGTCCAAGGCTGGGTTTAAATAGTTGTTTGCATAAAATTAGTGGTCACAGGTGATTTCAAGAATATGTTTTTCAGGTAATTGAGAATTATGGATTTGCCCATCTAACATTTTTCTCTGAATGTTCTAATCACCAATACGCCCTTGTTTGCAAGGCTGACACTCAGATGCAAATGAGTACAGGAAAAAAGATTTCTCCCTGTACTGAAAGCAGCAGTCACAGGCAAAGATTATAAACAATCAATTGTCTGAATTACGGTTGCAGAAAACATTTGTTGAATAGTTTCAATTAACAAGCAGTCTTGTGAGAATCAAAGTCACACAGCATGTGAGCAGTGGCTATATTAGTTGGTCTGGGTCCAAGGAGCTACTCCCAAGCCCAGACTATTTTTCATATGTCTGAAACTTGGTGTCTCCCCTGACCCTAACTGCAATGTGGTTTGTGGGTCTGAGGGAAGTTTCTGGGGCTCACCTGAGCTCTGTAACTGCAGGGAAAGAAGAACATCACCTCCATGGCACAGCGCGAAGCTCGAGGGTCCATGCTGCTGCTGCAGAAAACAGGGGGTTGCGCTTTGCAAACCTGTGCGTAGTGGGGCAGGACTGCTGCTGGGAGGGGGGTCCACGTGTGCCCCCATGGGCAGGCCCTACCCCAATGCTGGTGGTGGGAGTGCGGGGCCAGAGGGTGGAAGGGTCTGTCGGGGAGAGGGGAACTGGCAATACCTTCTCTTCCCAGCATGGACCAGCATAAATTAACTGCAAATTCTGGTATGAAAACTGTACTGTGAATTTAAACTGTGATGATAATCACAAGACTATGGGTCTTTCCAGCCTGACATTCTGTCTCTAGCAGTGGAGGAGAGCAGATGTTTAGGGAAGCGTATAGGAACATAAAGAGTGATCCTTCCCCTGCTAAACCTGCTCAGTGGTCAGCAATTTAGGGATTACATAGTTCAGCACTCTACTCAGCAAAAGAATAAAATATCTAGGAAGATCCCATGTTCTGGACATCTGTATAGTCTTTGTGGAAATGGAGTGATTAATTTTGTTCCATCAGAGGTCAGTTCAGATAAAGCAATAGAGTTTGTCATGTCCTGGAGCGAGAGGACTTGTACTGGGCAATAAATAACCCACTGCTGTTTAATATTTGCAATACAGAAATGTGTAGTTACTTCAAGGGAAAGGGGGCTGCTATTTTGGGCTGTGTGTACACAGCTAATAGAGAAATCTATCCCCATTTCTGGTGTGATGTAGTTTAACATTCATAGTGCGTACGTATCAACAGCTGATCGGTCTTCAGTCAATTGCAACAGAAGATGCAGAAAATCAGAGGATGATCATTCAAATAAGGACCCGTCATAAAACTGCCTTCTCTAGTGAAATGGCAGGAGAAAGATGAAGGGGAAAGATGCTTCTATCATTTGTAATAGTCGTTTTCCATTGCTTTAATGCTGTGCACTATAGTTTCAAACGTACAAAGAAAGCTTGGTGCAAAGCACATTTGCAGCTGTCATTCTGTAGGGTGCAATTGATATAGGATGTTATAGGAGACACATGGATATTTAGTTTCTGCTCCTTTGTTCTGTTTGCATGTGCACGTGTGGGAAGTTAAATATTTTTCAGGCTTAGAGAGAAATGGCTGCATCACAGTCAATGAGAGTTAAATCCTGGCTTTATTGAAATCAGTGCTTAAATCCAGCATGTACAAAGTTGTTTTTTAAAAACAGAGCAGAAATCCAATTTGAGATTTCTTATTACTAACCTTGTGCAAATATAATTCTTCTATACAAATTGTCTTCATATCATGTCAAAAGCAAGAGAGTATTGGGATAGTTTCCCCCAGAGCTCTGTCAGAGTTTTTCATCAGCTGAATTTTATCATTGTCACTGATATATTTTCCATCCAGGATTTTTCTTCACCGGAGTCTGATAATTGTGCTGACTGGTTTGGTGACTATTTCCATGGGGAACTAATCTAAGAGCACTGTTATTCTTCTCACTTGCAACTGCAGTATGTTTTGAACCTGTAATGGAAATGTTGGTGCATTAAACTGAGACCTCTGTGGAGGGGGTTGGGAAGCGAGAACCTGGACCAAGACATCAACTTTTTCCAGATTATTTGGAGTTCAGATTCACGAGTAAATTGGAGCAGTGTTTTGGAGCTTGGGATGCAGGATAATGTATTGGAAATTAACTCGTAATATCCTGCCTTGCTGAGTTCAGATGATGTTAAAGAAATATGGACTTGAAGGAGAAAAGGCAGTTACTGCACTGCCTGGGATGGGAGTTACCAAATGTTTGCCAGCTTTGAGTTCTGGAAGAAAGAGACTTCCATCCTGACTGACCTTCTAATGACATTGTACAGTTTGGGAAGCAGAAGAATTGTGAACGTTATTAGGGAACAACACCTCTGTACTTGAAGAAAATAAGAGATTCTTTCAATATGAAGTTTTCCTTGAAGTTTCTCCCCCTTCTGAGGTTACTGCTCTTATCATCCCTACTTAGTGATTTTGTTCTTCAATATTTTGAGCTCCTTTATGACTCTGCTTTTTCACCCAGGCATCTTATTTCTAGCCGAGCATTAAGGACCACTAATCGCTGAGTATTAAGGACCACTAATTATTAGAGGCAGGCAGTACCATAAAACAATAGGAAAATTAATTGTAAGAGAACATGAAGTAATTCAGTTAAGCATAATAGCCTTAGGGTGGGTGAGCACTAAAGTGTTAGTGGACGTGCAGTGATTCATCTGCCGGCTTTTAACAACTACCATTCAAATTGAATTTAAATACTGTAAACAAAAGTCTTTTCGTGGTGTGCTTGGAACTGTAATACAGCTGCAAAGTTCCAGAGGAAAATGCTGCATTGCAGCTCTCCTTCTGTTTCGCAGCAAATCTCTGCTGGCATGTAACATACAGAGGAGGAGCTTCAACACAAGCAGGCTGTTTTCAGCTTCATTATGCAGATCAGCCATCTCTATCATCCACATTATGAAAACATCTTTAACTTCCTTTGGGGATGGAGGAGAGAGAGAGTAAGGGAGGAATGGGGGGAGAAAATAAAAGAGGTCAGACAGCTTACACACTGATTTCCCCTGGTATTACTGTTCTAGTGTCTCTCAAAGTGCAGTGTTTTTGCCTTTGTACAGATCCAACAGATTTTGACATCCACGTTGTTTAATTTCAACTGTTCTTATCACTGGGATTTAGTATTAGACTTTGTTTTTTGGGTGAGTCTGAAAGGAGTATTCTGTAATGCTTTAGCCAACAGGCAGCCCTTACTTTACTGAACGCTGTGATTCATGGCTGGTTGCTGACACTAGGGAAAGTGAAGACCTTCCAAATAACCTTGAAACAGAGCTGACCGGCAGCCTCTCACATGCTTTTAAATATGGGGGAAGGGGGGCAGTAAAGAAAGGAGGAGGGATTTAGTAGTCCCATATTTACAGCATTCATGTTTAGTAACTTGCCTCCTAAAGAAAACTCCCTGGTTGTTCTGTAGTTTCTTATAATTTTTCAAGAAAAAAATGAAAAGCAAATGCTGCAGATAGCGCCAGAGTGAGAAGAGAGCAGTCCTTGAATGATCCCAGAGAACAGGTTTGTGTAAACGGGATGATTTAGTGCTGTGTCATACCAGGCGAAAAATGGGATTTAGGGGAGGGTTCTGCTACCCTCTCAGTGGGACCTGGCATAATGTCAGGGAGAAGAACACCAGGAACCTGCAGGACAAGAAGTAATATGGGAACTCCCAAGGTCCCATCCTACCCAGCAGAAACTAAGCAGATTATCCTTTCCAGCAAAAAGCAGATTGAAAATGTAAACAGGAGAGCTACAATAAGGCTTTTTGCCACTGACACACTGTAGGTTAATAGGGAATATTCTGTTGCCTTCCCGAAAGCTCAGATATCCTAAAAAGATACACATAGGTCTTCCTTCCTGGATTTCAGCAAAGCAGGGAGTACAAAATGGAAGACTTTTTTTGGGTGGAAAAAAGGCAATGGGAATGGAAAGCTTTAAAAAAACCTCAAAACAATGGACCCACAAACCAAATAACAACCCAACCCCAAAATACAAGAGCAGTAACGTGTTATCACTATTTCCCAGTTATATTTTCAACCTTGTCATATGTCTTCCCTTCCCCCAAAATGATTTCTCACATTTAAACAGGATTAGGAAGGCAATGTATCCTGAATAAAGGTGGCTTTCTTGCAAAAAAGTTTAAAAAAAAAAAAAGAAAAAAAAAAAAAAACAGCAGAAAACGGTTTCTAAAAGTAGGGGAAGGAGTTTGCACATAGAGCTTTTGTTCTCATCTGTTTTGCAACCCAGGCCTTTTGCGGGCCCATGTGAGTTCAACTCTTGCATTTGAAGCCTAATGCTGAATCCATTACAGGACTCTGGTGAGCCTGCAATGAATTCTAGTCATTCCTAGGAGGATGCTCATGGCTCAGTTAACAAGGTTGAAGTTGCCTGGCCCCAGGCTACATCTCCTATTTTGGGGGGGAAATAGTACAAAGGTTGAAATCACTTTTTTTCCCTTTGCCTGTCTCTTAACTTTTCATCAGGGATGCATCATTTTTTGCTACACTATTAAAATATTTACAGAATTGTTGGGAAACAGAAGAACCATTCAGACAAAATATTCATAATCTTCCCCCATAGATTCTGCATCCAAAACTGCTTCTAACAGTGCATCAATTAATTAAAGTACCTTTCCTATTGTTTTTTAAAGTATCTGTCATTGCTGGAGTGCATCTGCTGTTGATGGTAGCTGTGAAAAAAAAAAAAAAAAGAGTACAATTATACAATATGGGTATTGTTTTAAAATTAAAAATAGAGAAAGAAACTGCACTTCAGCACTCTTGAGAATCAGTCTGAGTGCTATAATTTGGATACCAGACTAGACAGTGCCTCTTCCTATCTAAGATAAATTAAGATCTTGGGTCCTTCAAGCTTTTTGCATTGAGCATGTAGAAACAGTGTTTCTCATGCTTGATCACAGACCCCACTTCTTGTTTAGGTAAAAGCAAAACTAATTGTAGGAACAGGATAAGAACTGCAAAAAATAGATGTATGTTGAACACTTTCATGTGGAAAATCCGGTCTGGCAAGCACACCGTGTTTGGTAATTGAATGAAGGAAGCTGCAAATATGGTTAATGGCTTACTAGTGTTCAGGAAAGCCACATGGAAAAAAAGGTGTGCGTTTTTCCCAGAGGTGATGAATGTCTTTTGCTCGAGTGATTTGTTCCCTGCAAATGTAAGTGCAGGTCAGCTGAAACTATTTGTAAGTTTATGATAAGCTTGTTGAATGTCTTTGAACAAAATCCACAGAGAGAAATTTTTAAAAAAAAAAAACAAACAATTTTTGAAGGGTTTTTCTCCTTTTCCAACAGTTTTCCATTTCCCAACAAAAACTTGACCATTTTGGCATAATCCAAAACAACTAAGTTTTCCATTTTAAATTTAGCCAGGAAGCCAAATTATCAGCTTTTTCACATTGCTTTTATTGATCCCCATCTGGTAGCACCTGACCTTTGCCAGGAAAGAAGACTGAGCAAATTGTAAATTCTCTCTCCAGTCTTCATTTTGCAACAGAGGTCACTTGTTACTTGAGACTTAATTGTTTTCACACTCAAAAGCATTGGATTCCTGAACTGTCAACGGTAAGAACAAAGTCATTCTCATTAATTTTAATGGGAATTTTAAACATGTTAAGGTTTTAAAATAGATCCCTTTAAGACATCTTTTACTCTTCTCTGTTGAGAAAGGTTACTTCTTGCCAAGCAAGTATCTCTTCCCTATTTTTCAGATGGACAGATAAATCCAGTTCATGATGATTAGTTTCCTAATGTTTTGCAAAGACTCCCTGTGTTGTCTACCACTAAAGGTGCAGCAGGCAGGACAGAAGGGTGGTACAACTGGGAATAACATCACAGCTTGGAACAGAACTGATCTTCAAGAAGCGCTTTGCACCTTGAAGCATTATTTTCTGAGGAAGTGTGGGTCTTAAAGTGTCACAACTTAAAGCCATGGAAGTGACAGGAGCAAAACTCAAAAGAGAAAAAAATAGATATGATGACTAGACTGAATGCTTTTGTAAGCTGCTACAGAAAAAATGCCAAGATCTTCTTACCTGGTAAGTGGATGTGATAGACAAATAATGCCAGTTTGATATGCTTTTTAGAAGATCTAGAGTTAGGAAATCTTAAGTCACTAAATCTGTTCTGATGAAAAAACTCTCAGCTGCCTGTTTTCAGTTGCTATGGAAAGGTTAAGAAAACCGGGTACTGTATCTTCTAGTGAATTAACAATTTGTCTTAGAGTGGTTTTTCACATTCACCTTTGTATTTAAACGTACCAAAACTGCATTTTCCTACTTCCTACAGTCCATTCCATATTGCAGCCTTTTTTGTCAATTATCTAATTACTATCAGTGCCAGAGTCTTTGATCAAGCGAACAGTTGTTACAGGTCTTGAACCCACAGCTTGGCTCCTTCTGGGCACAATACCACTTGAAAAGCACCTGAGTTGAAGGAAGAGTTTCAAGTGTACTCAACTTTCACCAGAAGCTGCTTGCATGGAAGTCAACGGTGGAATTCCCAGGTAAACTCGGTGTCTGTGAGACCAACCCAAATGAAGTGCTCTTTAAAAATCTGCCTTTTGGAAGTCTGATCCCATAATAGTAACCTTGAAAACAAGAGCACAGGAGAGATCTGAGGAATGTATAGCGAGAAGCAATACACAACACTGTCTTTCCTAGCAAACTATTTCCAGAAACACACACAGCTGAACAGTCAAGTGGTTTAGAAGTCCACCTGTTATACACCTTTGAGAAAGAAAATGAATTTAACTTAGTAGGAACATATTCATGGAGTCAGCAAAAGAAAAAGGAGAGAAATGCCAACCTATCACACTTCTGTTGAGGAAAAGTGATCACAACGGTGTTGTCTCAGTGTGGCACAACAGCACGATGAGATGGACCAGTCTGCAGGCTAATAGTGCAAAACCCCTAAATATTTAACACAGTTGCAAAATACTTAAAACATATTTTTAGAGTAATGCTTGGGTAAAGTAGACAAGTAATGTTTAAAAAGAGGTTACTTTTTGCATCATATGTCTGCAAAGTATTGTGGTCTTTGAAAGCAACTTCTCACTCATAAATTTATTAGGGATAGAGCTTTTCTTCAGTACTAGGTAAATAAAAATAAATGTCTTAAATGTTAGCTAAGGGACCGAGAATAATATACTTGTATTTTCATTACTGTAGCAAGCTCTGTGCTGGTCGCTGTGGAATATTAAATATTGGAAATCAATAGAGTAGCTGTATATGTATAGTACGCTTTAAGAGTAATTACTAGTACCTAACTCCTCTGCATGTCTACATTCACTTCAGCAAATAATGCTGGTTTTAATGTTGATAAATGTGTAGTATGAACTAGCTGGTTAATTAAAACTGTTGGGATGGAAAAGCTTAATGCTGTATGATGTTTTATTCAGGCTTATAGCAGGTTCCACGAAAGCTTGTGCCCGGTTATTGTAAAGACCTGAAACATATAATGCCACCACTCAAGGCAAGGCAAAAGATATGTCAGGGTTTCAAGGACCTACACAACTCGTCATGAGGCCAAAGCCTCCTGCAGCCATAGAGGAAAGCAGGGACTGCAGAGGGCTGTGGGGATCAGGCCAGGGTGGGGGCTCCTTTCCCCCAGGTATTTGGGGAGGTGGCAGGTCACCCCTCTGCCTGCCACTATCTCCCGGGAAGGCTGCCTGGTCCTATCCTGGTCCAACATGTGCCCTAGGTCATTCAGGAAGGATGCTATGTGGAAAAGTTGTGTGTTGTTACTACCTGTGAGGATGATGTGAGTTGAAAAATGAAAAATTTGATTTGTACTGCCCTGCTGAGGAGCTTTGGGCCAGTCCTGATTTGCCCTTGTTGTCCTTGTGTCTGTTCCCTGTTGTCACAGCATGAGGGTGCTTCACAAGAACTAATACATTTTCCCTTCCAGGAAGATATTTTTAGGGAGCTGAAGCACATCAAGATGTCCTGAAATGGAGCACAGTGGAATTTCACTGATTTCAAACTTAGACACACTCAAGCAGATTCGGAATCACTGTTATAAGTCCTCGCCTTGACTTAAGGCATGCACGAAAACCGTGGCAGAGCGAGGAACTAAACCTTGAGCTCCCTAGATATATAGATATACGGGCAAAACCACACTGCGGATGTATCTATTGTCAAAAAACGTATGGTCAATATTCATGCTGGGATTTTTGTTGGGTATGACAGTTTTGGTTGGGGAAAAATAATGTTATCTACTGATTTTACTGTCGCATTTCCAAAATGAAATATTTCAATGTTTTCCTGAAAAGTCTCTCTAATTTTTCACATGAAAATTTATTTCAATTTAGTTTTTACAAACCTATGTAGCACAAACTCAGTGAGCTATTTCCCTTATGAAAGTATATTGAACTTCATTCATACTTCTTCATTGCTAACTATCTGCTAAGAAAGTATTCTCTGGACATCTTCATTTTGTTTCAGCTCTACCTGAAGACAATAAAGCTTTAAAATGGTTTTCAGAAACAAAGTGAAGGTTGTACTTAGATATGAGACATACACAGTTATACTAAATAGTCACAGCTGACATAAATTAGCCAGTGGATCCATCCCTACAGAACGTTTTTGGCAACTGCTTTGTCCTGGATCTCTGCAGAGGTGTCCAGTTCAAACCCCATGTAGTATTCCTTAAGAACTTAAGAAAAAAAATTAACTTGTTTGCCAGAGATTTTCAAGGAAGAATATGAAGCATCAGGATGTACTCTACTGCAAAACAGGGGCTCCCACATCTCCTTCCTTCCTGAACAATCACTGCAGTCTTTAAACAAAAGATTACAGTGAAATGCGGTATTTTATGGCATTATTCCCCACAGCCACAAGAGGGGGTTTGAAGAACATGATCTGCTTCGCGTTTTCAGCCTGAGCCTTTCCTTCAGCGCGTGATATGTTAGTTGTATCATGAAACCAGTCATTTCCTGAAATGACTGAAATTTTCAGTCATTTTGCAAAATGAGTCCTTCACTCACTCATTTGGTAAAATGACTAAAAGTTTCACGCATTCTACGAAATGACTGACGTGCTGGATGTTCTGCTAGACTATTTGACTGTTTGTTTCACTCAGTAACAGGCATATTGTGAAAAGGGGGGTTATTGGATAAGGATCCTCTGCTTATTCTGCAGTGACTGCTGGGGATAGCTCTAGATTTTGAAAGTAGCTTCAGAAAAGAACTTTACAAAAAGTGTGAGAAGTGCCCAAAATGCATGATACCAAGGGAAGAATACTGTGCAACTATTGCTGAGATCAAAAAAGGCAAGCCAAGATCCCAAATCAAAGTCAAGACTTGAATACTACCTGCTTGCCTGCTTGCAGAGTAAGTTTTAAAGAACAGTATTTTTTTTTTTCTTTCTGCTTTTATCATCATTTATCTCTGTTTATGGAACTGCCAGTTAGTTCTTTTATATTTATTCTTTCTTTTTATTCTATGGTGGGGTGGCAATGAGAATCTATTCAAGAAACATCAGACTAAAGAAGCATCTCCCATATACTGTGTGAACATTGAAGACAGGTATGATATTATCAGAAAAGCACATGTTGCTACACGTTCACGTTATAAAGCATTTCCCATCTAAATATGTGAACATCATGAGATAAACTGTTGAGCTCTTCACGCTTTCTGTTTTGTTTGCCAGAAGAGAAGGAGATCCTTGACTAATGGCATTGGTGTATAACTGACCATAAGCAATGAATACTCATCAGAAGGGCAAGCTGACCTTATTGGCAGGCAAGCTTGGGCTCAAGGTAATTTCAAGGGGATAATGGTGTACCACGACAACCTCACCAAACTTTGTGTTCTCTGAGCACTTACCTCAGAGGGAGCACCAGAAGTGGCCTTGCATCTTTTTGATATACTTCTTACTCGGTATCCCTGTTGTGTTGCAGAGTGACAAAAGAACTGAATTTGCTGCTGAAGTCATCCGAGAACTGAAGTGTCTGCGGCCTCTGCTTAGGTTGGTGCATGGAAAAGCAAGATATCCACAAAGCCAGGGCTCTCCCAAAGGGGATATTAACCAAGTGCTCTTAGCATGGATGGCACATGATAATTCGTGGGACTGCACTGTGGGAATGCACTTTGTCCAGTTCTCAGAAGCACCACCCGTCAAGTTGGAATAAACTGCTCACTGTACGCAGCTTGGTTCGGTATCAGTCTCAAATGTGGGCTTAGCTCAACCTTTCTACCAGCAGGGATCATCAACCACCTCTGCAGTCAGCACAATCTGCTTTCAGTGTTCAGAGCTCTTTCTAATGACTCTGCTGCATCAACGTATCCAGAAGATGTCCTGCCCCCTACGTCTGTGTCGTGGTTTGGGCTGGACTGGCCACTGAGGTGAACAATAGAGGCTCTCCCCCACCTCTTCCTTCACGGAGAGGAGAGAGAGAGAGACTTATGAGTTTAGAAGGAACTAAACCACTTTAATGAATTATTAATAATAAAATAAAAAGAAAATAATAAAATATATACAAAACCATATCAAACTTCCGGGATGACAATCACATCACTGGCTGGCACTGGGAAGACCCAGACTGGACTCAGTGACAGATGGGAACTGGATTCAGGATCTGGATTCAGGATCGGGGTCAAAGACAGACAAACAAACAGAGTCCTCCTCGGATGCCGGCCATTGAAGAAAGACAGCTGACCCACTGATCCTTCAGCTCTTACACTGAACGTGATGCAGATGGGATGGAATACCCTGTTGGTCAGTTTTGGGTCACCTGTCCTGTCTGCTCCTCCCCGCAGGTGTGACCCCTCTACGCTTTTCCGCTTCCGATCCTCCAAGGGGCAAAGAGCAAAGTGAGTTGCCCTTGGGGGTTATAGCAATAAGCATAAGCAAGAGCCTCTCTGCACATCTTTCCTTGGCATCAACTATAAACATAGGTCTTGCTACTCTGAGAGCAAACAGTTTCTGCACAATATGCTGTTAACTTCAGTAGTTAGAAGTCGCCTAGCTAAAAAGTAAGGTTACTGAACAGAAAATTGGTTCTGTTTTGCCTCAAACCAGGACAGTTTGACACAGTGGTAGGCAGCCAAACTGGAACTACTGCTAAACGAAAGGTTAGACCTGTTCCTATATCTCAAGCTCTGTCAGGAAGGATTCATCCAGACCCACCAAATTCTCCACCCACCGATAACTCTGAGCTAACCGGCCCTTCGCTTCTTGGGCACCGTCCCAACCACCCCCTGCAAAATCCCACCCCACGTGCTGCCCTCTGCCCTCACCGGCACAGCCTCCCGGGGCAGCTGGAAGGAGCCTGGGCAGTGTGGGATTTGCAGGCAGAGCTCCCGCTAAAGCACCATCTTCAGATGAGTGAAAACCCTGAAAAGCCAGACAGATATAATACTGATGTCAGAGTCACCTCAGTTATGAAGATAAGTTTGGTCCTGGCAGGTAGTGCATATGACTGGATGATTTCAGAAATAAATGTCTGTATGGCTTTAGAAGTAAAGAAGTTACAAAAATAGTCTCATGTGCTGTCTTTTTAAGTTAATTCAAGTAACGAGATATCAGGCATTTTACATGGTGCCTCCCTACTAGTTCACTGACTTCATTAAAAACCTGAAACTTTCTCTTATATGGTGGAATGACTGAATGAAAAAGCCATTTTGTGAAATGGTTGAAAATTTTAATCATTTCCTGAAATGACTGGTTTCAAAATATGACTGTAACATATACAACTCTGGAGTCACCTAGTACATTTTTCAGTAACACGCTTCCCAGGAAGGCACATGGAACAGAAATATTACCCATAGGTTTATTTTATGCCGTGCTGAGAGAGGAGAAGAGGAAAGGAAAAGAGGCATGTGTTTTAAACCCATTAAGACATTTTGTGCTGTACCAAGCGAAAATTGTTCTCTAATGATACAATATAACGTATCCTAAATTGGATTATAATATACAGCCTCCTTTGCTGTATATAGTTAACTGTAAGTTGCCTTTCTGGAAGGCACTGTGTGGTTTCACTGCAGTGACATAGTTTAGAATAAAATAAATCATCCAAGTTGGGGAGAGTTTGTTCATGCGGTCCGGTGTCTTCTGAAAGAATAGCTTTGATGCGTGTTTCTGCTGTGCACTCCATCATAGGAGTGTAAATAACAGTTCCTTCACCTCTATCTTCCCCCCCCCACCACCACCACTCTCACCCTTGTTGTTTTCTTGAAGCATCTCATGGGTCAGACGTGAATCTCATACCTGCAGCCTACTCAACCTTTTCATTAACATCCCTGTTCCGTGCCATTTACCTTTCTTCTGCACATTTTGTTTAGTTCTTTTGCTTTTGTATCAAATAACAATTCTGTAATTAAGCGTACTGGCAGCTCCTAGCCCCGTTTTTTCTGGTTTTCTTGCTCCTTTTTAGAAAACTTAATTGCTGCCTTTTTAACTTCCAGGTTAGAGCAGCAGGGCACAGGAGTGCAGTTCATCAAAGCCATTGTATTGATGCTGATGCATAAGTTGCCCGGCATGGGATACCACAGAGTAACAAAGGTTCATTATTTCATTTGTATTTGACACATGACCTTGAAAAATGTAAATGTTATATCTATGGCAATTTGAGAGTTCGCCCTGTCATTTAATATGCACAGTCCCCTTTCTCGTCGTCTTTTTCTTTTTCTTTTTACAGTAAATTTTCTATCCCAAAGGAAAAAAAAAAAAAACAGATACAAGTTATCTGAATTTAATTACAACTGAAAGATGATACCCCAAAATCTTATGTCATGAAAATCATATAAGCCAAGAGAACAGGTCTGAGGGGAAAGCACTCAAGTTCTGTTAGCGAGAAAATACCCACAGTGAACTAGAATTTTCAAAAGTGTCTAAGGATGTTAAACACCTTAATTCTTGGCTGTCCACCTGGAGACCTTCTCAAAGGGCTTGATCCGGAGTTATTGTGGATTTCCTTTACTCTGTACACAGAGTCCTGTCTGGGAAGCACTGAAATTGTGGTACACAAAATAATTAGTCACTTTTGTGATTTTTGGCCTTAGGCAAATGCTTCAAAACCAACTCTCCTGTCTCCATCGACATTTGGTGAGTGGAGCTGCGTTCAGAAGGGGCTTATCGGGAAGCAAACATGGTATGTGGCTTTGCATAGGTATTTGAATTAAAATGTTTGGTGGCTTTTTGAAGCTCTTTAAGAGTCATTCTATGAGAAAGCAGTTATAGTGACAACAGCTACCAGGCAATAAGAGCAATAAACAGATTGTGAGCCGCCCATTGGCTGCAGGATGCTTCCATGAACCATTTGCAGATTAATGTTTATTGACAAGTAAATCTGCAAAGCTTTGAGTCTTTTAGCGAGTTATTTTCAAACAAAAGAAGCAGCTAAATATGTCCAACTATTTGGAAGAAATTTAACACTGTTAGTTGCTTAGTTGAGCATAAATTTCAAGTATGAGAATGTATGACTGGCTTACACTGGTTTCGTTCTGAGTTTGCTGTCTCGCTGAGGATCTGTCAGGAAATAATGTTTTTGCTAAGTGCATCTGAAAGACAGGTAAATCAGCTTATTCAAAAAACTGTGGGAAGGAGAGTTGTAGCTGAAAAATCAGTTTGTATATTCAACATGATGAGTCATAAAATACCTTTAAATGTCACAAAATACAAAATATTTTCAAAAAAGCATACAGCTTGTGAACCCAGAGTTGTTTCCTTTTCCAGCCAGAAAACTGAGCAATGAGAGATAGAAAAGATAAAGAATAATTGACAGACTGTTTTGACTGATGCTTATCCATGTTGTGAAGTGGGCACTGAAAGAAAAAGCAGCAACACTTTATTTCCCACTCCTTGCAGTATGTGAACTCTGCCATGAAGGAGCTGTAGTCCTGGCAGTGTACCTTACTGATTTCCTGTCACCGCACTCCCCTGTCACCCACGAATCTTCTTTTCCAGGCTGAATCGGACCTGATGTCACACCAGTTAATACACACATTCCCAGGCCTTTCTCTTTTTTTTTACAGATATTTAGCACCTTAACACCTTAACTGTTGCTTCTACATTATATCCATCCTCGGAAAATACTTCGATTCATTTCGACAGACGGCCAGAAAGGATTTGATGAAGAGAATGTGCCAGATTAGGGATAAATTGGGAAGGATGGTAGCCAAGAGTAAAGTAATTATTGTTGACTGAGTCCAAGCAATCTAGACATCTTACATATGACCTTGTCGTAAGGATCTAAATGGAACAGGGCTAAGGAAGTCTGTGTGTGTGTGACTGATTGATTTAATCCTGCCGAACTCTTAATTTTTGAATCGAGTCTGAGGGGTTAGTGAGCAATCCTTTAATTTCATTAGCCAGGCACTTTGAACACTGGATAAGGCCAGTTTATTTACTGCTTACATCTAAAACATTTTTATCTTCAGATACATAGATATTTTCCTCTGTGACAGCAAGACATTTTTCATCACAACTTGGTATTTCATGCTGGTCATTACTTCTGTGCCTAAGCTTGGGCTGCAGTGCAATCTACACGTAAAACCCATAGGCTGGTTTCATCTGAAGCTTGACCTTGTGACATTTTCACTGGGTGGTGAGGGAATTTGCAAACTAAGGTTGTTTATATTTGAAGGGATAGTTAATGACTTTCGTTACTGTTTTTTCTTGTTTTGTTGTTGGTTTTTATTTTTTTTGTCCAAAAGCCCTAAACATTTGCAAAAATGTGGAATTAAATGTATATCACTTGCACTTATTATTTGTAATGTAGGAATGACCAGAAGTCATTTGTTACATTTTGTTGCTGTTACTGTAGAAACATCTACATAAGCATGGGAAATATCCTGAAGACATTACTAAGAACCAGTCAGGAAATGGTGTTTTGTTCTCTGAGAAATTCTGTTTCATGAGACAAAAAAGATTTTGGTCAGCAGGCTTTCATTTGTGTCATAAGAGCTAACATCTCATGGAGAAAATAGGAATTTTTCCCAATAATAGTCAGAACTTAACAATTTGACTGATCCGATAAAATTTTTATTCAGTGGTTTTCAGGTTTGTGAGGATTCTTTGAAAACTGTGATCTCCCTATAAAATAATATGCATGTCTTTTCACGTCTTTTTCTGTCTCTTCTCTCCTTACTTTTCTGTTTCAGATTGCTTTTATTTCACATGGTATCTACCTCCTACAAGCATTATTACAGCAACTGGCTCTATGTCAGATCTATGTATGATCTCCATGCCTCGGTTATCCCTGTCTTGTTAGTGTCTTCCCAAAGTTATTGCTCCTGCTTGCCCTCACACCACCACTTTCCTTCCTACTCTTTTTCAATGTCCTTCCCATTTTGTCAGCCTGGTTTTCAG
The DNA here is from genome assembly GCF_000708025.1 of Charadrius vociferus. Taxonomy (NCBI): domain Eukaryota; kingdom Metazoa; phylum Chordata; class Aves; order Charadriiformes; family Charadriidae; genus Charadrius; species Charadrius vociferus. The sequence continues at coordinate 1,060,256 of NW_009649460.1, read as the reverse complement.
CTGGGCCTGTCTGCAGATTCATCTAGACGAACCTTATCGCTGCGTTGTAAAGGTTTCTTCTGCACAACATCTTCAAGCTACATCCTTTCTTGTCTGTCACAAATGGGCACAGATTGTACTCTTGTCCAGACACTTACGCAGTAGCGACTGCAAAATATTTTTGCTTCAGTACTGGCAGCTGCCAGCTTGGCCCTCCCATGTCCTTTAAGAGTCCTGCTGCAATGGTAATTTTCTTGTCACGCCAATTTTCCCTTCCCACCCCTCTCTCTCTACCCTCCATGGATGATCTGTTGGCCAAGTTGGATGGGGCTTTGAGCAACCTGGTCTAGTGGGAAGTGTCCCTGCCTATGGCAGGGGGGTTGGAACTAGATGATCTTTAAGGCCTCTTCCAACCGAAGCCATCCTATGATTCCATGATTCTATCTATTTTTCACATTAAGTATTGGCGTTTTCTTTCACTTTCACCCTCTGTCATGCACTACCAGCATGGTTTAGGAAAAGTAAGGCCTTAAACACCCATGAAGCGATGTCTGGGTGACACCTATGGCTTTAGTCTTGGGGTCCTTTTTATCCTTTTTGCATGGTTTCATGATAATGAGATGTAAATTTCACCTCCGATCTTTCCATGGTGCATCCATCATCTATACAGCTTATGTTCATGAATCATTTTGGGTTTTGCCATGTTGTGCCTTACCTCGGAAGGAACTCCAGCTTCTGGAAATCTTCCTCTTCCACTTAACCTGCTTCAAGCTATAAGGCATGAAACCCAGCTACTGCCCACAATGAGCAATGCCACCGAGACCATTCCCTACCACACCATGCTGCCTCCACACACCTGCCTCGTCAGCAACCTGCTTACAGCCTCTGCTGTTGCACATAGGCTGGGAGGCCTTCAAGGACAGAGGTTTTGCCCTGTGTTCCCAAAGCTCCATGGGGATCTCTTCTGTGATTTGGAGTCCTAGAAGCTGCTGTAAAACAAGTAGTGCTGAGCGCCAAGAAGCTGCCACCACTCTGGTGGCATGTTAAGGATGGATTGTCACCCTTGACATGATAACCTTAGGCAAAGTATGTGAATTTTTGTCACCTGGCTGTGCTTGACCAGCTATTGGTGCCTCTGTGTTTGGAGCTCCCTCACTGAAAATAATTTTCTCTCTTCACACATGAAGGTAGCACAAACCCTGGGTAACTTGTGCAGACTTCAAAGGAGACCAAAGAAGAATACCTCAAGGCCCTTTTTCAATAGGGGCAACCCCCACACATACCTTTGCAGATAAGTGTTACATTTTCGGAAAATTCAGCTAAAAAAAAAAAGAAGAAAAAAGCCCTGGATCAAAATAGAGACCCCACTGTTTCTGGAACATAATGCTTTGCTGTGGTTATACATGTAAAGTACAGTGAACTGGCACGCCGATTTCCATGGGGCATGTGGAGACAGCACATGGCATGTTCATTCTCACCCAAGAGCAACCCTGAGCTGAAATGTGCTATAAAAAAAGAGCCCGGGGCAGCCTTCCTGCCCAAGGACCCTTCAGTTGCAGAGGGAACATAGTTGTCTTTCTTGGAAGATTTTGTACTCCTCTGTCAGAGAGCAGAGGGGAGCAGGTATTGTGTGAAGATGAGGTTATTTATTGTGCTTGTCTGGACGTGGGGAACAAAGCCCTGAAACTCCCCTGTACGGCCATGAGAATCCCGTAGGTGCTGGAGGGCCCCGTAGGGACCACAGTCCTCTTACACTGCCCCATGGCACGAGCAATGACTGTACATTTTAAATGCTGTTTTACAGGGCCTTGGATTATGATTTATTACATTTACAAGCGAGACAGAGTAAAGAACAACACAGAAGAGCTAAGGAGGCAAGGAGGGCTGCTGTCTGCTTAAGAGTGTTTTCGGAAAAGCCATTCTTGCTTATGGACTGAAATGATCCTCGTAGCCACTGTGCTATGGATGGGTTTGGGCTCAGGTCATAGAGCATGTGCAATACCCTGGGGCCTGAATCTGCCTGTGCGCTCTTCAATATTGAGGTTTGTAATCTTGCCCAGTAGGTACAGCCGATATTAAAATGGACATGATTGCTAAAAACACCCCCCCTCCCGCACTCTTCTTCCCCCTCGCCAAACCCTCAACAGCGGTGGGTTAGGCTGCAGTTATTCAAAGACCTGTTCCAGCACAGCGAAGGGCTGGAAACCTCTGGCAGTAATGGGGGCAGCACTGGCTGGCTGGGGACGGAAATCAGAAATGTCCTACAGCGGATCTGTCACAACAGAGAAAGTTCCTAGTCTGTCTGGTTTCCAGCTTCACAGCTTCTCCCCCCGTCAGCTGTTTGTTCCTCACCCCCACCTCGGTCCCTTGTTGGGTACCAAAAGAGGACTGTGCGCCGTCAGCTGTCTGCTCGCTTTGAACTCTAGTGGCAGTTCCCTCCTGCAGAAGCTCTGTGCAAAATTACTCGCCTCCTGAGAATCTCCTTGCTATAAATTACATTACGCCCTCAGAGTGATCTAAATTATTTTAGAGATGCCCGGCGTAGTGCTGGATTTTAAAGCCTTGGCAGCAGTTTGAGATGAATAATGTCATTTCTCCTTGGAGTACACATTCAGCTCTGTGCCTTTTAACATGTATCTATATTCCTAAACCGACCAGGTCGAGCCTGACTTCTGAGACCAGACTAATATAACTCCCATATTATTTACATGCAAGTTGTGTGTTTAGGATAAGCCACAGAGCTCTCCACAGTGGGATACTCCAGCACTGTCCGCACCTTATCGTCCATCTTAATTCTCATGTATGCAATCTGGAGTGATTATACTGGGTGCATCACTGCATAAAACACCCGTTGATATACATCTGGAGCTTCAATGTCCCCCAGATTGATATAAATACCCTGAACCTGATCTGACTGCAGGGGCTGGAATAGGTGAGAAACTACACAGGTCATGAAAGTCAGCACTCAAATCCTCTGAGAGACCTGTTCTGAGCTCAGACTATGGGTGCATCCTTAGAGCGTGAGGCAAGAATTAGGCTCATTTCACAGCTTTGAATTCCATCACAATCCTTTGTGGAAAAAGCACAATGTATCTGTTTCCTTACATGAGTTGAATTTGTAATTTGTAATCCTACACTTTCTTCTGCTGTTCTTGAATTGTAGAGGCATATAATGTAGTGATTTCAAATGACAGATCTAATAAATGTACAGTTTGTTGGAATCATATCTATTTATTTCTTTATTTAGGCAGTTTAGACTAACTTAAATTAGTGTTTACTTCCTTTCTCCTCTCTTGACAGGTAGGAGGATGACAAGAGCTTGTGTTCAGGCTATTCATACTAGAACACTTCCTCATCTGTCATATTTTTCTTCTCCCTCTCATGGCAAAACAGGTAACATGAAGAAATGCCAGCGATCCGTTATTTGTTTTTTAATAGGAAATCCAGTCCAGTGCTTGTAGATGGATATTTTACATGAATAACTGTCCAGTCCAGCAGTAATTTGTCACTGAGCTGAAACTGTGCAGAGCTCTGTTGGATGCTGTGGTCAGTTTTTGATCTGGGGAGCTCTTGGGCATGCATTCATGATGATCCAGCACATCATTTCATGTCATTTTTACATACATTTAAAATTTTAAAAAATGTTTTGATGTTAGTGTTTATGTTCTTGCTTTCCCCTACCACTATGTTTATAGAAATGATTTATGATGAGAGTATTTAAGGTGTATTCACTTGGGTCCTGTTGGCCTTGCAAAAAAAAAAGCAGGAGTTTTATGGCAAATCTTTGGACTCCTGTCTGAGGAAACTCTGTGCAAGCAGAATCCTTTGTCTATATTCCTTGTTTCCTTCCAGTCTATGAAAAAGTAATGTTTGAAAGCCAGTGCAGCTATCCGTGATTCATAAGCTTGCTAAAATGTTTAGTTCATCTTGAAGGATCCTAAGCTGTGAGATAAAATAGAAAATCTCAGGCTAGAGCCCTGGCATGCGATGGGTCTGCTTATCCTGGCTGTTCCTTATGCTGGAGCTTTTCTGGGTGAAGCTGGCTGTGACGATTCTCCATTAAGGAAAAACGTCAGGCAGAATCCTCTCATCCTCCTCCCTTCTAAATTTGATAACAGTTTCTTTTTTTCCTCTTTTGTTTGTCTGTTTAGGTGATAATCATAGGAAACCATGTGATAGCCTGTGACACCACAGCTGTTTGCAATTCCAATTGTATTTACGAAGGTCCCCCGAGACTCTGGTGATGGAGTGTTTTGCAGCCAGAAAGAATTTCCCCATGTGCATTTGGTTTGCAAACCTTTTTTTTAGTTTTGTATATCTTTTCACAAGCTCTTTATTCTTGGAGGGGCAGGGATATGAGCAGGAAAATTCCTTTTTGGGGGGTAATTTGTAATTATTTTTTACTAATATTCCATGAAAAACACAAAAGTCCTCACACATTTGGAGTAAAGCCAAAAGTCTCTATTTCTGTTTGAATGTAAGTGACATGCTCTTTCATTAGCACCTACGGCGTCTAAGGCACTGGTCTTCAGCTGCTTTATCTCACTGCTAGAAGATATTTACATATCACAAACTTGAATCAAATAAAATTTATCAGATAGGTTTCTTTTAGGAAAAGCAGTTGTACAGAAGTAAAACAACTAATGGGAGGGAGAAAGTGTTACAAGAAGTGAAAGGCAAATGCCAGGTAACTTTGGAAGATAAATGCTGACTCAGTCCTTATTCTGGATATAAGTTGTGGCTTATTTTATTTTATTTTATTTATTTGTGGGTCTTATTTTTTTGGCTTCATTTTGTTGGATTTTTTTTTTTAAAATATGAGCTGTGATGGAAATATGTGCCCTTCCATTTTGTCCTCACTTGAATCTTTCCTGTCTAGGTTAAAAAATAATTTCTAGATCTTAGAATCACAAAATGTCTTTTCCTCCCGAATCCCTCAGAAGTGCAATAAGCACAACCCTTCAGTTCACAGTGGTGATTTTCTGGGCCTAGTGATTTTTATAGCACAAGTACAGAGATGTAGCTGAGCCTATAAAATGACTCTAGCTGGCTGGAAAAAAAAAAAAGTAGTCTGTAGTCTTCATGATTCTTTTTTTTTATAAACGGTAATGTAATCTACTCTGACTGATACATGCATTTTGACTGAGAAATGTAGATATGCAATCATTTTTAATATTCTGTAGGAAATAAGGTTCTTGGTCAGTTACCATGCATGAAAGCATCAGCTAAGTACCTGCAACAGGTCTATAGCTCTTCTCCAGCACTGTGGGCTCTACTGCTGAAGAACAGAAATGGAGAACTTTAGGAGTTATTTACTCTTAGATAAAGAAAATAAACCAATTTACTTGCTAGGAATGAAATTAGGATGACAGTTCAGGAGCTGAAAGCTGTCTTCCATGAGGAAGATGAATTAATATCTCGCAGTACTTTTGTAGGAGGAGAATCAGTTAAATTAATTAGACAAAATATCTGATAACTAGGCTGGGAAGGCAGTACTTGATAGAGTTTTCTGTCCAACTACTAATACCTTATGCTTCCTAAAACATTGATTTTTTTCCCATTTAATTTTAAAAAACAGTGCAAGAACTCAAGCTTAAAAATAGGATAGCTTTTTGTAGACATGTGAGTAGTATAATTAATTTTCTGCCTGGGCCTCTGCTGTGACCTGGGTGAGAGGTTGTATTTATTTTTTTGGTCTGGGAAGGAAATGGTTTTGAATAGACAACCATATGTCAACTGTGCTTTTATACAGTAACAAACGCGAGGCAAGATTTGTGGGATAAGTAAGATCTTTTGTTAGAGCACGTTATGTAGTTGGAAAAAACAGACAAGATTTCAGGCCCATAAGCCCTTTTTCAGGTCTGAAGTAGAAGCAGTTATCTTCAAAGCCAAATACAGGTGAAGAACAGTTATTCTGAGTTTAATTAAATTGTTAATCGGTGAGACCATCTATGGAAAAATGGGTAGCTGGAACTGTAGTTCTTCATGTGAAATTTCTGATCATTATTTCTTGTTAAACAGCCAAATCTCCAATAGAAAAGAAAAAAAAAAAAAGTGGTGTGATGAATTTCTGCATCGTTGTTAGGAAAGATATACCTGACTAATTTCACCTGTTTGTTTCTGTAATTTAATCGAGATTAGGAGACCTTGGCCGTCTAATCTTAATTCATTCTGGAGACTGGGCAAGCACACTACAAATATTGAACACAAAAGCATACGATTGTGTAAATGAGCTATCAAGCTATAAATGTCTGAATGGGATTACGCCAGTGATACCAAGAAAATCAATGGCTGGGCATTGCCTTCCAACAGCTAAGAGGCAGAAGAAGGGCAAATACTGTCGAAGGCTCTAAGGCTATCGGAAATTTCAGATTCTCCCTAGTAGAAATTGGAAATCTTGAGGATTGCATGATCTGTGAAAGACTGAAGACAGGCTGAGGATGTCTGACCTGAAGACTTGTGACACGACAAAAGAACTCGCTGCTCTCTACTAACTGATTGTTTTATGCATTGAAATTCATGCAGTCTTTAATGCGTGTCTTCTCTCATCATTTGTGTGTGGTCAGTATTGTCCCCATTTTGTGGACAAAGAAATAAGGACCAAGATGATTCTCTTTCCTGAGGCAAGACATTCCACTTTGTGATGTCTGAAAATGTAGAAATAGCAAAATATCTGTCCTTATCCTTTTGTATTTCAATATGCAACTTCTTACACGTGTATTGGGATGACCAAAAAGAGAATGACAGAAGAATGTCACACTTCTCTTCCCATCATTGCTGCTCCCATGAGACTTACTGCAGCTCCGATGAGGCAATAGCTTTGCTGTGCCTTCTGAAATCCATGCTGGGTTTTGCTTGGATGCTACAGCATGTTCCCACCCCACAGTAAGTGCTCTCTACTCTTTTTCGTGTGTGCCTCCAGGCTCTCAACAGCACTTAAGAAAGGGAGCACGGCCGCCTTCTCCTTCTGCTACCCCAGCATGTGTGATCTGCACTGAAGAAATTATACGGGTATTCCGATGGTTTATTTTTAATGCAGCTAACTTAACAAGTCATTATCATGGTTATTAAATAGCCAAAAACTTGTAAATTCAAAATTTGCAGAGTTCTTAAAGACGTGACTTCTGAGTTAAAGGAAATACATTGTTGCTTTAGCATCACTGTTCATAATTCTGTACTTGAAAACTTCTTTCCCCTCTTTTAAGACAAACACATAATTCAACACTTCTACAGTGCGAAGATTTAATTTTAGGAGGCAACAAGCAGGTAGTTTATTTTGTGGCTTCTTACTATCAAAGGTATATAAATAACTGGAGATATCTAAAATTCTGTATCCTCAGGTTTCAGAAAAAAAAAAACCCACAAAAACTCCAACAATACCAAACTCCATCATGTTTTCCATCCAGATCTATGACCTTGATAGCCTGTATGGGTGGCTGTCCCTTAAATCTGGGGAAGGGAAATGAGCATATCTTAGAAGCAGCAATTTTGCATTAGACATTTTGTTATCATCCAGTGAGTATTCTTGGCTGTAGAATGTTTTCCCTTTGTTTTACGATCATGTATCCTCACAATCCACAAAGCAAATAGACATTTGAAGGTGTCTTTAGGACAACTCCATTTATCTGAATAGAATGACTGACAAGAAATATGTTTGTGTATGGGCAGCAAGCAGACTTACTCTTACCTCTCTCTGGCAGCATAACCTAAACTCAGTTAACTGGAGATAACCATAAAGCACTAATAGACCCTTATGCTAACTGAGTTTGTTATTGTGTACATACACTCGTAGAGTTAGATCTTATTTGCCAAATTTTCTGATCAGATCGATACCTATTGTAATTCTGCAAAGCACATCACTGTAATTAGTAAAAATAAAATTTAAACAATGTGCTAAATAGTGGACAAGCATCTGTAAATATTATTTTAAAGATGGAAAAATAAAACCAATATTATAATTGGGATTAGCACTTCGAACAATGGAGTCACAGAAGAAAATTGGTAGCCTTTGATAAAATTGCAGAGGTTTATTGTAATTTCATTGGACCAATGATTTTACAAGCAGGCTCTGTGCTTTATGGCAAGAAAAAAATACTCTGTAAGGAACTTGTTTTGATTTGAGACATTTTCAGAGGGCTATTTTAATTTAATTAATGAAAAATCATAGGTTAATTGCCTTCTGCTTTAATGTGAGGGTATTATGCATGCAGGCATATTTTATTTATATCTAGACTGTTTGATGTACACAATCAATTCAAAAAGGGATAATGAAGAAGTGTTCCGCCCTGTGTAGAATAGTAATTAGGGACTCTAGTGCAGGTTTTTTTATTAATTGTGCAGTTCTGTAAACATGTTTGACATAATGCTGAGAAAAGCATTTGTCAAATTTTGCTATTCTCCTCTTTTCTTCTTCTTTCCATCCCTTCTACCCCCACCCATTCTCCCTTTTAGTTGAAACACATGGTATGGCATTAACCCCCACTGCCTCGGCAGCAATCTGACTTTATATGACAGATGTATAGCGGTCAACAAAACATCAAGAAAAGCTGCCCCTTGAAGAGCCTATGTTATGAGAAGTATGTATGTCGATAATAAACATATGAAGGTTTGTGGGCTTTGGAAGAGTCTATGAAAGATACTGAGCTATAATAACGTGCAACTGGGATGCACTGGGCAGAGCGGTCACTGTGGCAACAGGAGTACCAGTTCTTCTGAGCTGAGTCGATGCTGGGTATAAGCCACAAGGGTAAGAGAGATCATGCAAATGAAAACTCTTTGTTTCTGTTTTATCAGTTTCTAGTGAAGTCAGCAAGAACAGAGGATGATACCACATTGTAGACAGGAGCGTCTTCTGATGTATGACATTTCCTTGATCCAACTACTGACTATTTTTAGAAGTACAAGAAAGCTACATTTAATTCGGGCGGTTGTGCCATTGTGTCTCCTTTTCTGTTCTTTCCTTCTGCTTCTCTTTCCATTTTGATTGTATGCCATTTTGAATGTTCAGCAATACCTCATTTTCTAGATAATTCAAAATTAACATGACACTGAAAAAATTTTCTGTGTGTACAAGCTACTTCTTATAACAGATCAGCATCTCACAGAGAGGATAATAGTCTTCAAGAACCTCCTTTTGAAGCACATCCTGAATTATTTTACCCCGGATCATTTCATGGCATAGGTAGATGGTTTTGTTGCCTTCAGGTGAGACATAGATTGTAATCACACATCCTAACAACCTCCCATATTCTTCAGTAGTCAAAGATAACCTTTTTTGAGGTTACTTGCCTCAGAATTAGTTTGGAAGGGGTATTCAGGGACTAAAGCTCTTTTATCTGCCCCCCAAACTACTCGAGTGATTTTTCACTATAAAAGAGTTCAAGGTAACACTATTGCTTCCTTGGGTGAAATTCCTCGATCCCTGCTGTGATGAAACTGACACTAACAATCATTATTCGTGCAGTCTGTAATGACTACCCAATGCTGTCTGTGCACATGGTGGGAACAACTCCAAGTGGCAGAAGTAACTCCTTAGGACCACACTGGCAAAATTTTTCCTAGACTGATGATGGATCATAGAATGGTATAGGTTGGAAGGGATCTTGAAGATTATCTAGTTCCAACCCCCCTGCCATGGGCAGGGACACCTCCCACTAGACCAGGTTGCCCAAGGACACGTCCAGCCTGGCCTTGAACACCTCCAGGGATGGGGCCTCAACAACTTCTCTGGGCAACCTGTTCCAGTGCCTTACCACCCTCAAACTGAAAAATTTCTTCCTAATATTTAATCTAAACCTGCCCTCTTCCAGTTTAAAGCCATTCCCCTGCAATGATGCAAGGAAACGTGACTGAGCGTGTGCAGAGAAATAGAAATCATCTAAATATAAGTATTACAAGCCTGAGATTGTTTTCAAGTTAAATAACAGCCAATATTTGCTCCACAAGAAACTATCCCACCTGCTCATGGCAAAACATCTGTAGGGTGCTACTAAAAGCGTGTTTGTCTTGCTGGAGGTAAAATTAGTGTTGACAAGATAAAACCGACCACCTAATCTGGAGAGGTTGAGCCCTCACTAAGGGTGTTTTTTCTGACATATTTTTAAAAGATGGAATGTAGAAACAAAACAATTAAATGAGGACAAAGAAAATTCCCTCCAAGTCTCCAGTTCTCTTGAATCACATGGGGAAGAGGGGAGCTGCTGAATTAGTTGCTCCCAGTGCATGCTGGAGAGTGGGAGGTAGCAGGGTGAAAAGGCACCTCATGTGCGCTCATTCATGTGTACCCTCTCCCTTGTCTTGACAGTTGGGAATTGTCAGACCATGAAAGAGTGCTTGGTCTCAGCAACTCTTGAGTGGTTGTCTCCTTCTGGAAGCATGCGGTGGAAGTATTACTTCAAATACCAAAACTGTACTATAGCTGGATACATGGAAAACTTAGGAATCCTAGCAAAAGTAGTCTTCACTTGGAGCCTTCTCTGCCTCCCTGATGCCTTCACTGTTTGAAGGCTGAATTAATTAAAATCGCCTTTGGGAAAGGTTACCATGACACAGGTGGCTTTGTGGTAACTGTGTTGTGTAATAACATGATGGCAAACAGATGCCCATGATTCTGATTCCACAGTTGTATTTAGACACGTTCATGTAGACATGGTGTCTCTTCTCTTATCTGGTAGGAGAGGGAAAAAATAATCTTAGGTTGTATCAGTTCCACTGCTCAATAGACCCCCTCCAGTGGGAGCAGGCAGTCAAAGTATCTTATATATAGAGGACATGGATGCTGAGATCACAGGAGCCTTACAAACTGCTGTTCTTTCTCCCAACAGAAAAAATATGCATTGTTTGATTCTTTCATTTTGTTTCAACACAGTATAATCAATTCTACATACACGATGAGCTTCTTTTAAATACTCAGATCCCAGAGGAAGATCCTCTGGTTTCATTTGGCTTTTCTTGGAATAATCTTAGTCCTTACAATAAGATAATAAAGTCTTGTTAATTCATACTTACTAGGCTATTGTATTTGAAAGATTTCAGATGTCATAAATAAAGGCTTATCTTGGATTTCTAGCTTACCTTTATAAGGAAATATCTAAAGCTCTTTACAAACAGAGCTGAAGCTTGAAAATCACTTGAAATAGTGTCATTCAAGGGCAAGACCAGTCTTTTGTCCCATGGATAAACAAAATAAGATCTGTTAAATAAACATTAATGGTGAGAAAACCTTATAATCTATCCATATTAAATTACCAACAATGATTATTTGAGAGGGAGGTTTAGATGGAACGTGGTCATCTGCTATTTTCCGACTATAGTTCACTGATAACTCCTAGAGAAGGCAACAAACCATGACTATGTGACTAAATAAACATATTAATCAGAAAGAGTTCCTGAGGACTAGAGTTCATGCCTTCCTTCAGATGAAAAGAGCTAAAAATTCATCTCAATATATAGATAATAAAGTCACCGAACATAATTTCTCTGTATTTATAGCTCTGTAATTAGACCCATTGGTTTCCTTAAAACTGCTATGAAGTAAATTAAAGGAGGCTGCATATCCAATGAAAAATTATTTCAATAATCTATGTTTGAGTTTCTTGAATTCCTAACTGTGTATGGTTTACATGAACCTTGCAACTGATACCTATTGACCTGTATTCTAGAGATGTGAATATGAATTTTGAAGCCATCTCCTCATGGGCCTAAAAATTTCCTTTAATAGCTTAGGCAAGCCCCTAAAATTTTAATTATCCATCTTGCCATCAGTAAAATTTTCCAAGTTCAAGTTCAAAATTTTCCAAGTTAGCAGACATGAAGATAGATCACTGTTCAGTATGAAAAGGCTACCCCCAAAGGACCTGAGTTATTACCTACTTCGATATAAAATCATCTAATCTAAAATTGTACCAAATGATTTCTCTACCAAACACAATAACTTCTGGCTGAAATATGGTATCTATTTTTGGAGGATTTGCTATCTTGTTTTAAATAAGTGACAGAGAAGCCAGTGTAAACCTAGGTAACTTGTCTCAATGGTTGTTTTGCTTTACTTTTAAAATTATCTTAGATCTTATTCCAACACTGCATTTATTCAGCGTAATAGACTAAGCTCAGGCTCTTGCTATATTTTCATCTTCTTAGCTAAATAAGTTTACTAACATCTGAAATTTACATCCCCTTTGAGTAATTACTTGATCATATTTCCTCCTGAATAGTATACGCTAAACTGAGTATCGTTAGCTTCTCACAGTAATCAGGCTTTATAGTTACTGAAATAATTCTTGGAGCTCTCTTTCTTGAGTTTCTCACATATGATAAACTTAGAGGCCATTACAGGTTAAAGGATTTTGCTAATTACGTCACTGTGGTGTAAACAGCTCCCACTTTCTATCTGATGTTCCCTTGATCACTGGGTCAAGGGCCATATTTACTTCCTTTGCTGCCACAAGGCACCGTGTTGATTGTCCTGACCCCAAAGTCCTTTTCGTAGCTGCTTTTCTCTCTCATAAATACGGTCTATAATCCTGATACTTATATTCAGTTTTATTAAAATGCATATTGCTAAAATAAGCCAGTTTTCTCATTGGAACCGATCTGTCCTTATTAACAGCTCTATACATTCATAAGTCATTGGCAAAATCTACCTGTGTGATTTTCCTCTTGACTGTTCAAAATAGCACCGGACTAAGAAAAGATTAATGCCTGGCAATATCACCAGAAGATGATGCTTCCCTATGTTAAGATTTATAGATTTATCACTTTTTAGTCCATTTAATATGTTCTAAATGGAGCTGATCAGAATTTCAGAAAATAAAGCATTTAAATGGGACTCAGAAGGAGAAATACTAATTTCATCAGAATGAAGCAAGACTAAGTCAGGAGCCCTTTAGAAGCTAAAATATATCTAACCATAGAGCTATCTTGGGCAGCCAAATCTGTAATCTCATAAAAAAATGATACAAACTTTGACAGAACCTTTTTTCCATCGTAGATAGGCATGCATCAACTAACTACTTTCCACACAAAGTTTATTACATGCTTTTGCTGTTTATGCATCACTACTAAAAATATTACCACACTGACGCAGTATTATGCTCTATCTAATATTATAATACAAATTTATACAATTGCAAGTGTGATAGACTCTAACCCAAATAACATGAAGGGTGATTGATTTTGGTAATTAGTGGAAAGTAGGGGTAAAAATTGTTAAGGAGGGCATGCAGACACAGGCATGCGTGGGAACAGATTATTTGGAAGTAATTCTGTCTGATAAATAGAATAAGAAAGGGGAGAACAGAGATAAAGTTAAAGAAAAAAAAAAGAAAAAAAACTTGCTCCCAAGTGGATTTGTTGTTGTTGCTGAAGATGAAAAGAGGTACCAGGAACAAGTTCAGGAAAACTCTAAAACGCTGCTTTCGGGGACAGTCTAGCAAGAGGAGAGCTGAAAAAGTCTCTGAGCTTGCTGGGCTCTGTTTAGAGGGCCGTGGATTGATGGGGTTGTGAACCCCTCTGAGGGGTAGGTGTTGCGAGCTGTCCCGGCTCTGGTAATTAGATAGGTTCGGCAGTCTTTATGAGTGGCTTACGTTCACTGATTAATGTTCCACTTGTACACAGATGTGATTTAGCTTTCTGCTGAATAAACACAACATGGGGATGGAAAGGTGATAACTGCCATACTCAGCAAAAAAAGAAGGAGCCTATAAATATGCCAGTGGGTCAATAGAAGTGATTTCATTCTGCCTTCACAAGACTGCTGATGAAGTCTGACAGGGAGCTCTACTTCATTAATGCATCACAATGGTGAAGAAAGCCTGAAGGGCAAAAAGAGCCACCTGCAGCAGATTGGAGCCTGGGCTGCAGCTGTCAGAGAACAGCCAGGGAGAAATGAAAAGGGCTGCAACAAGGAAATAAAGAGGATATCATAGGCAGATAGGGTGTGTTTTCGCTTCTGCCTGAAACGGCAGATAGGGGAGGCGCAGTGCTCAGGGCACCGACTGCAGATGAAGCTGTACTGCCGATCAGAAACAATTTGGGGAGGAAGGGAAGATGTTTTGGTTAAAGCTCTGAACAGAAAGCGCCAAGTCTAAGGATGGGTGAATGCAGATGAGTTTAATGATTCATTAAAAAATACGAGCGTCTACCAAAGAAAAATTGCTCACAGCACAATTATTAAAAAAAACCCCACCACTTTGGAGGAAGCACTGGGAGAAGTATCATATAGTTGGTATATAGTTGAGAAGTGCTGTTAGGCTTGCTCTGTTTCCAAAGGTCTTTCCATAAACATCTGTTAATGGCTGCTGTCTCTACTGGGTTCCCAACCTCCTGAAACTGAAGTCCCTGCCTGGTTTGAGAGGGGCATGTTGCTGAATAACCAAACTAGTGTAGAGGATGAATAAAGGAAAAAAAGAGAAGGATGTGATGGCCATATACTAAAAATAAGCTCGCTGAAAGCCAGCCATGGAGCAGGTTAAAATTGCACAGCGGTGGTCTCTCTCCTAGCATAGAACAAAGTAGGGAACAGCAAATAGCCCCCACGGTCACCAGGAGCCATTGGGCTTCCTCAGCCCAGAGCTGTCGGTCAGCAACCACAGGGAAGCCGATGAAAAGTCTCCGTCACTTTGTGGAGCGCTGGGTGGGAAGCACACGAATGCAAAAAGGGCAGAAATTCAGTCAGGACCTAGGCAGAAGCACCTGATCCATATCTCTGAACCTTTGGTCTGAGTCATTTACATTCACTCTTAGGTTTTCACGTGGACACAAAGTCTGATCCCTGCATAACCCCAGAGAAGCCCTGAAACAGTCTGGCTCTTCTGCGATCAGGATTAAACCCACGTTGGCTCTGTCTCCTTACAGCTGGCTCCTGTCTCTAACCACTGGCCTTATCTGGATCACAAAAGAGTCATCTGTGCCCTGCTTGTTAGGTGCCTGCTTTATTTTATCAAATTTTTTATTTATTTCCCTATTGTGTTCCCATCCTGTATGCACAGCAGCAGGAAGGAGATACAGACAGATTGCTTACTGAACCTTTCAAATGCTTTCAGAAAATCCCAGGATTTCTCATTCTCCTTTTACCCTGCTGGGCTGTCTTTCTCCATCACTATGGTTTCTATACAGATAATTATTACTTACAGGCAGAAGTAAATTACTTACTTTCACTAACTGAAAAGATCTGAACTTTCAGCAATGCGTTTCAAAATTATTTTTTCTGTCTCCAACACTTGTAACCAGACAGAGGCAAAAGCTGAATCTCTCACCTGTGGTACTTCCAATTTTCCACAGAAAAATGCCACTGTTGTTATACTAGATTTTAAATGAGATGGTCTGCCACAAAGCTGACTTCCTGAGGTGAAAGAGAAAATCCTTAATATAAAGATATTACACTAGAGAGGAGGCCATTGAATATATTTTTGTACAAGCCACAGCTTGGGAGATTAAAATTAGAGGCACTTAGAAAACTGCTCATAATCTACAGAGGGCAGAGATCAGTATTATATAGTCCTGAATCCTCCCCAGCTGACTGTTCCGCTTTCGGCTATTCAGTGACTAATGACATATTCAGATGACACAGCTTGAGCTGCAAACACTTATGAGGGTGGTGAAGTCAAGAAAAGGAACTTAGAAAAGCTAAAAACAGAGCAAGAGCAGTCACCAGGCATGAGGATCCGCCATTTCCTTTGTGGGAGGGAGGAATTAACTCTCTTTACAGGAGCGTCACTCCCTGCTGTGCTGTTGAGTTGGGACTTTGTAAGGGAGAGGGCTGAAATGTCCACCTGAGCACGGACTGTTAGACATCACCTATAAATGAGGCTAATGGGCCACCCAAGGTCACCGTAGAAGGAAGTTTCCAATGGTCTCATGCTCACCAGAGCAATTCACAGTGAGTCCAGCATTGTTACTGCTTTTCCTTAAGGTCCCTGGGCTCAGGAGAGGGATTTGGTCCATCTTTTCAGTAGTTCTGACCTCTCTTTCCTTTGGGATCTCACAAGGGCATGCTGACACAGGCACGTGACAGCACCTGCAGATGTGGAAAGTATATGACATGGAAAATCAGTGATACGATGGGATACAATGGGTGCCCATCCCCTTGTATGATAGGGTAGGGATGTGGCAAACCACATGTCAGTGGTGTTTTTATGGGCTCTCTACGTTTTTTCGTATCCGTCAGCAGGTGAGCACTCAAGGGAAAGTGTCTTCCTTTAAAGGCCCTTTTGAAGAACGTTTCTCTTGAAGGAACGTCCTGGGGCTGGGGTGAGTACAGCAGTCTTTGGCAGGGTAGATCAGCATAGTAAAGATTCATGTTGACGTTAATGGACTTCGACATCTACCTGATAGCTTCAGTCATCTTTAGTAGTCTTCAAAATAAATAATTTGAACTGCACAACATCTAG
This sequence comes from Charadrius vociferus, assembly GCF_000708025.1. Classification (NCBI taxonomy): domain Eukaryota; kingdom Metazoa; phylum Chordata; class Aves; order Charadriiformes; family Charadriidae; genus Charadrius; species Charadrius vociferus. The sequence continues at coordinate 1,043,889 of NW_009649460.1, read as the reverse complement.
ATCGAAAAGCAGTAAACTCAGTTAAGATGAAAAAGTCCTCAATGGTCAAGTAATGTCACAGGTCTGACGTCTGACTTAAGCACATGCTATACAAGAGCTACTGTAATGGAGCTGCAATCAATCAGTCATTCTGCTCTCAGCTTATACCCAGAAACAATAACCCGAACGCTGAATCCCACCAGCTGCCAAAGCGACCAGGCTCTCCAGCCGGGATAATACATTGTGTGCAGCGCAAGAAGCAGCATTCCTGTTACCGCGCCTCTGAGGATGGGGTATTATTACTCCAGCTCATAGCTTTGTGAAAGCTTTGTGCACGCCTGTGTTTATAGAGCTGCGTATCACTGACCTTGAGATGCTGCATCTTTTCACGTCTCCCTCCCATGGAAGCGAGAGAATTCTGCCGCCTGGCCTGGAGTAGGCATAAGACACACATGTTGCATCTGAAAATTGATGCCTCGAAACACAGCCTGCACCCACTGACATATATTGGCCCCTTATGAGAAGAGAAAAAACCCCAAGATACTGTTCTGGAGACTCAGTGCGGTGTATCTGCATTCCCAGCTGGGATTTGAGCCGTGGGTCCCAGGAGCACCAAGTCAATACTCTAAAGTAGGTGCATTAGAGCTAAGTGCCATGTTGGCTGCTGCTGCAAAGCCTCGTATAAATATTACACCTCACTCTGCAAGGCTGTATGTTTGGTTTCTGAGTCTATTAATATATAATGAGGATATGGTATAATTAATATAGTTTTGATTTTCCTATAAATCCACATTACTAATAAGAATGCAAAGTAATTACTCAAAAAACCTTTTCGACAAATGGCAGTTTTCACTGATTAAAAATAGAGTTTGTGTTTAAAGTGTTATTTATGGGTTTGCTGAAATGAATAATTATTAGGTTATTGAGCTAGAGGATAATTGAGAAAAGTGTTTTTACTTAAACTCACATGTCAGAAGGTACATCACAGAGCATGTGACGTCCTTTGATTTTTTTTTAAAAAGTTTCTTCTAGAAATCCCGTTTCAATTTAAAAAATTTGAACATTCTAGATGATTATTCTGTGCATTCAGGTCATGAAGTAGATATCTCTGTATTGTAAATTCTTTTGTAATTTGGAACATCACTGCAAAAGTATTTTCATTCACTTATTCGCAAGAGAATTAAAAGTTGATGCATCCATAAAAAATGGAGCTAAATGTCTTGGCCAAATTTTGCATGTGAATATTGGTGCTAACCCACTCTGCGTTGATTTAAAACTGTCTTTAAAATTTTAATTTTAGCCTTCACAAGTGTATGTGTAAATAGGTACATGGCAAAGCAGCACGTAATTTGGATACATTTTTCATATTGCTATACTTGTAGAGAACTCAATTCAGCTGCTCATACCTGATTTTATTTTTTTTTAATTGCATAACTAAAGACATTGTGGTCCTAATTCTTCTTTAAGACTATTTCACATAAGATTTTGCAAAATTCAGAGCAGCAGGAGAAGCTGTCCCAGAGTGATGAAGCACCACTTTGACCATTAAGCCCTTGAAGTGCATTTGTGATTTGTGTGGGAAAAGACAGAAACATTGGAATACTATTCATTTAGGGTATGTGTCCCTTATTATTCTACCCCAGCTTGCTATGGCTTTGAGTCCAGAGCTATGTGCATTAAGAGGTGTTTTTCTTTTCTGTCCCACATGTAACAGCTATGCAGTATCCAAATCTTCCAGAACCTTCTCTGTAGGGCACTGTCATCACACTGTTTAGGTGAGATTTTCTGCTACAAAAACCTGCTGGGTGATAAAACTTCGGTCATGTGTTCCTGGAAAATCTGGAGTCTTTCAATGGCATGCCTCAGCTGGAGAGGATTAATAGAGTGCCATGAAATTAATTGGGTTTTCCAGTATATTTCAATGTGAGGGAAGAATGTCCCAGTGAAGAACACTGGAACTGCATGAAGAAGTTTTATGAGAGCATGCCTTAACAGGATCGCTTGTCTCTCTCTTATGTCAGTCCTGTGGCATTTAAAGTCCAGCTGTCAAGCTCGCAGGTAAGGTAGTGTCTCCTCCATTACCCTGGGCTCAGTGACTGCTCAGTGGGGGTGCCCGTGGCTCCTGGCAAAGGTCAGTCTCTTGAATCTCCCTCTTTACTTGATATTGAGGCAATGAAGCATCTTGCTCTGAGTAGAGTTAAATATGTCAGTGAGAAGTTGAGGACATCTCAAGTGAAACTGTTATTTATTTATCTCAGAATGTAGTCAATATGACATGGTCACGTTTTCCTCATTAAGTACTTCCTCATTTACAGTGTATCGGTTTCCTATCCAATCTTGGAGCCAACCAGTATCAAATACCAAATGATCTTGAAGTTTACAATTAGGTAGAGTGAAAATGCTGGAAATGGGAAGACCCTCAATAATTCCATGGCATCAGAAAATTAAATTTCTGCAATAACAAATTACGATATAATGAGGTCACATTAGAGGAATAAGAGGCCCAGATGCCTCAATGATTTAATCTGTCTCTTCCTGTAGGCCTGCACCTAATTTTAATGAATATTTTGATAGATAACATATTTGGTTCAAAATAGGTCTTTAAAGACAGTTGTGAGAGTATTATATTTTAAAGATGCTATGATAGAAATTCATTTCATTAACTGCCTGATAAGAAAAAATGACTCTGCAAACGTACTGGTATCAGCTATACTATTATGACCCATCTGCTCTTATTGAGTAAAGTGACAGTAATATATCTTTATTGGTCTGTTCCTTGAATGCTGTAGAGGCTCATTTTCCTTGTCTAATGAAAAGCCAAGTGACACTAATGAAACAGGTACTGTATATGCTTCAAATTCAGGGGACGAAACAGAACATCAAGTGAAAACCTCTGTAAGGAGAATAGACAGGTGTAAATATACACGTGAGACCACAAAAGAGAAAAATAATCCCCAAACCAAAAATGTTGTTTTATTCATTTTTTCTGTTAATCAAACACAGGTTTTGGTCTAGTGGCAAAGATCATAAGAAACTCTGAAACATGTCACTCTTTTGAGGTGAGTTACAGTTCGGTTGGAGAAAAAATTATCTTGTTCACAGTTTATTTATTTATGTCACACCTCTGAAACCTTTCCCCAGCTACTGTGATGTTGCGTGAGGACCAAACACAAGGAGGTCTCTTCTGAGTTGTCTTAGGTGGAGTGTGGTAGCCTCTCTCATTCTTGTATGATCTCTTCAATCCTGGTGGATTGAGACAGTGCCAATAACTCTGGTAATTCAGCTTGTTGCTGTGTAATTATCATGCCATTTCCAAAGTCTCCAAGTTTTCTCGTGGTGCAGTTTAGGTACGTACTTTCAAATACCTTACTTTTAACAAAAATGGTAATGATGTGGCAGTTTTTCAGACACACCAAGTCCAGGTAGTTACATAAAAAGGAGAAGTCTGCATGCCTTTTGAAGGCGTGCACTGCAGACCTGTGTCTGCTGAGACATCTGCTGAGTCTCTGTTCCTATGCATATGAATGTGTCATTCCCTGCAAAAAAAAAAAACCCAGAAGTGGCCAAGGGCTCCCAAAAATGAAGACTTCTTTTTAAGAATAAATTTTGATGCAGTCTATTGAAGGCTTTGAAATTAAGAACTGAGACTTGACCTGACTTCAGGGAGGAGCAAGTAGAGCAGAGCAAATGGATGTTATATTATCCAGACGCTTTGCCTTCTTGGGAACATACTGTCCTGAACTGTATAATGGTTGTACTTAGACCTTCAAGCCCTTATGTCATGACTAGCATTTATTCAGCCTATAGGATATGGAAGACCAGAGAAAGGTACCATGAAGAAAGAAGAACGTAATCTTCTAGGTAACTGTGGGTGCCCATGCCACGTGTTCTGTAGCTGACATTTGAGCATCCAGAAGAATTTATCCTCTGAATGTCCCCTTAGCCTGGACAAGCTGGGAATTAGGTTTACTGCAAAAGGATCTTAGAATTTTCTGAATTTTTTAGAACTTTTTTCTCTATCTAGATTGCTATGGCTTAGATTCAATTCCTTATCAATGTAATGGGGATTGATATATCTGGCTCCTGGCTGTCCATGTAGAAACTTCAGAAATTTTCAGGTATATACATCTCTAAACAAAGCAGAAAATCTTACCCGAAAAGACTGGCGAAGCTCGACAACTAGCAAGTACCAGAGTTAAAATACTTTACAGTCTCGTATCTGCAAACTGTGTACCTGCATTATGATAAAGTCTTTAATCCACATGATCCAAAACAGTTTTTCTTCATCCTATTCTGGTGAGTCGTCCCACATGTCATTTAATGCTTAACATCCAAAAGTTGTACTGAGCACAAACGTATTCGTTTTCATGGTCTTTTCTCTGATTCTGATCTCTTTGTCTTCTTTGTAGATATTAATGAATTTATTTATACAACACACCAGCAAGGTAACAGGACGGTGTCTCAGTTTTACAAACTGGGAACAGAGGTGCTGAGACTAAAGCCAAAATTGCCCTATATGAACTCATTTTTGGAGGCTAATTTTCAAGACTAGAGCCTAGCTTTTCTGAGCATTCAGCTGCTTTTATGTGTTCAGAGCACAGTTCGTATCAAACTTTTGCAATTATGAGAGTTCAACACTCCAGCTGTTTCAGATTGGGCACTCAGAAAATGAGACAGGAACGATCACAGAGAAAGAGTTTGCACAAATGCTGTGATCAGTATCACACAGAAACTCTATGATCTAGACAGAGGAAAAATTCAGAGCTCAAGATGATAGTCAAAGGGCTTAATCAGGAAGACAGCCTCTCTTCTCAAAATTTTCATCCTGTTTCACCCTCTATGTCCCTTTCCAGCAACCAGCTAGACATGGGAGTCTTTCACATAACTGTCCACTTCACTTTGATTCATCCTTAGGACATGGTCTGTCCAGTAAACTGCATGAAGCAGGAGCACTGCAGATGAGCACGGTATGCTGTGTTTGTCATATAAAGTTATACAATTAAATAGACTCTGATAATGTATATTATCATGTATATACTCTGCAGGTTGTAGGTGGGGTTTGCATGGTTATAGACATGGTTTTGAAACATTTCATAATTTTGAGTTCTTCAGCTTGTAAACTTTTTTTTTGTTTTTTTTTTAAATGCTTTTCCAAGTAGAAAAAAAAAAAAAAGTCCTCTGCTGCAATCACATCAAGCCCATTATTCCTTTTCTTCTCTCAGAATCAGCAGTAGCTTTAGATAGGAAAACACCATTGTCTTCATGCATTGATCTATCAGTGTCATTTAGTAGCCCTAGACCATGAACTTAAATGTAGACCTTGTTTCTTCCTCTTCCCCCATTCTCATCTGTACTGGGTAGACCTCTTAATCTGATTCAGAGTCCACTATCAAGCTCCAAAATGTGCCAGCTGGCAGAATTAGATGTGAAATATAGTTGAAAGAAAGGAGACAGTAGGAGGAACACCCTCCAGGAGCTGATCTTAAAAGTCGCTTCTGACAAGAAAGTTGCACCTACTTTGATCCTTTCGGCACTTTGAACAGACACATGATTCTGCAATTTGTTGCAGCAGCAGCAGTGTGGCAGCTTATGTCAAAGACTGCAAGCCTAATTCTGTCATTATTAGCTTACAAAAGCTAATAAAAAATTCAATATATAAACACTAATGGCAACATTGAAAACAAGTTTACGATCACACTCTTGTTCCCCTTTACTGCCAGTACCTCAAATAATTTTCCCATTCATTAAAATGGAGGTTGCAGTTGAGGACACACTTGCAGTGCAGTGGGAATTGCCACTGAGCACGTGAGCTTCTTGGACCCTCAAACTGAAGGAAAAAAAGAAGTAAGTTCCCTTAATTTTCTATTCTGCCATTTTTGTGCCTGTTTGGTACCAATTCCGATATGTACATATATAATATCTCAGCCACTGTTCTCATCAACGTTGATTCTGATAGCAATTCTTCCTTCATGTTTCATTGTATTCCATATTAAAAACTTAATTTACTTTGAACATACCGTCTTTGATGCTTGTGAGACTTGTCATTCATATGTTAATGCTGTAAAATGAAGTTGACAGAAGAATTACGTACATGCTTGGCTATCTGCCTGAGTGTGCTGTTTGTTTGCCCTGGTAGCAGGTTCTTGTTTAGTTAGTGAATTTGCCTTACCCAGTTAGCTGTCTGGTACCTGTTCTTGCCTTTGAGTTGTCTTGAAGGAAGAATCTTTCTGCCTATACACCCTCTCGATGACATACAATCCATTCTGGAGGTGCAACACCTGTGGTCCTCTGCTTTCTGCTTCTTTGCTTAAGTACTCAGAAGAGATGTATCTGATCTGTTCAACAACTCATCTGCATTTTGGTGCATACATGACTTCATCTCTAGACTTTTGCACAGACAGTGTGAATACATCCCACTACCTTGAACCTCAGGCAGAATATATCCATCCCTTTAAACAGAGCCTGGAAATGTATTTCTTGAGGTAGTAGAGCCTTTCTTTAATTTGATCTCTGAGCATTAGCTTTTTAACTGTACTGTTCAGAAAAGGAAGAGACAGCAACGATATGAACAGCCAAAATAATCAGTATCAGTCCAGTAATGTGTGACAGCTCCTCTCTGTGATCTCTCACTGCATTATGGGAATAGAAGCACACATTCATCCAGTGCACATATTGTATATTAACTGAGGAGATACTTTTTGAACAAAAACAGCATTCCCAGTGTGAGTTTGCAACTCATTATATCTAGGAATGAAGCCACATACCCTGTTAGAGCTGCATCTGCTACAAAATGCAACAGCTTGTCAGCTTTCTGGTTGCTGTATGTACTTCAGTCTGTGCTCTTCTGTCTGTGTTGGACTTGTCTTAGACTCTCAGCCTTGTCAATTCCTCTGCGGGATGAACCAGAGCTGCATGGGAATTGTCTCTTTTTGCCCCTCCAGCTGGGACTTTCAAGGAAATTATATCAGACTGGGGAAGAAATCCAAGATCCCCTAAAAAACTTCTTGATTCAGAAGCAAAATGAAATCATTAGTGTACAAAGGAGATTTTTTTTCAGAGAGCCCTGGCTGTGCTGCCATGTGGTTCTCTTCCAGCAGAAATCAAGGCAGAGGGTGCAGGAGCATTCCTTGACCCAAGCCATTACCAGGGCGTGCACCCAGAACTGGGATCTGGGAAGAGCTCCTGGGTCTGTCAGTTTATGTGTGACTACAGTATAGCTCCAGTTCCTGTGACAATTCCTCCCAGAAGACAAAAAGTGATTACTGACCCCCTTATTAATGAATTGCAGAATCACACTATCAGTGAGGCTGGAAGGCACCTCTGGAGACTTTCTAGTCCAGTCCCCTGCTCAAAGCAGGGTCAGCTAGAGCAGATTGCTTAGGGCATTGTCCGGTTAGGTTTTGGATATCTCCAAGGATGGAGACTCCACAACTTGTCTGGGCAACCTGTGCTACTGTTTGACCACACTTGGAGTAAAAAAAGAGAAAAAGTCTTTTTTTTTCTAAATTTGTACTTGTCACCTCTTATCTTTTCACTGGGTACCACTGAGAAGAGCCTGGCTTCATCTTCTTTGCTCCTCCTACCAACCATTTACACATTACTAGGATCCCCCTGCTGAGCTTTCCCTTCTTCAGGCTCTCGTTGTATGCCAGATGCTGCGGTCCCTTGCTAATTTTTGTGGCCCTTCTCTGGAGTTTCTTTGGTATGTCCATGTCTCTTTTGTATTGGGGAGCCCAGAACTGGACAGGGCATGCCAGATGTGTCTCACCAGTGCTGGGCTGAAGGGGAGGGTCACCTCTCTCTTCGTGCTGACAACATTGCCTATTGCAACCTAGGATGTTGTTCACTGCCTTTGCTGCATAGGTGCCTTGCGAGCTCATGGTCAGCTTGTTGTCCACCAGGATCCCAAGGCCTTTCTTTGGAGAGCTACTACCTGGGGTTGTTCTTGCAATATCCTGAACTCCACCATCCCATGGTCACTGCAACCAGAGCTGTCCCTAACCTTCACATCCCCAACCAGTTCTTCCCTGTTTGTAGGTATGAGGTCCAGCAGAGCACACCTCATCATTGGCTTTTTGATCACTTGTGTCAAGAAGTTATCATCAATGCACTCTAGAAACCTCCCGGTTTGCTTATGCTATGCTGTGTTGTCCCTCTAGCAGATACTGAGTTGGTTAGTCTCCCACGAGGACCAAGATCTGCAAATGTGAAGCTTCTTCCACTTTTCTGAAGTAAGCCCCATCTACTACTTCTTCCTGATCATGGTTCTGTAGCAAACAGCCATGAGAATATTGCCCATGTTGTTTTGCCCACTAATCCAGATCCACAAGCTCTCTTCTGGCTCTTCACCCATCTCAAGGCAGAGTTTCATGCATCCCCTTTCCTCCCTTATGTGCAGCGCAGCTCCACTTCTCACCATCCTGTCGTGTCATTTTCAAAGAGTCTGTATCCAGTCACTGCGTTGTTCCAGTCATGTGAGCTGTCCCACCACACCTCCATGATCCCAATGAAGTCTATGCAACCCTGTGTAGTCCCGCACCTGCTCATAGACCTCTAATTCTTCCTGTTCACTCCCCATGCTGTATGTGTTATTGTACAGGCACTTCAGCACATGGTCATGCTGATTTCCCAAAAAAGGTATGAGAGCTTCCTCCATATTGCTTAAGTAGGTACTTCTTTAAGTCTGTACACATACTTGAGGAGGACTCCCTTCTGCCCTGTTTTGATGATTAAAAGTCTCTCTTTTCCACATCACCCTGGACTCTTTGCCAACCAAACCAGTCCACCCCTTTTGGGGGAGGTTATCATCATGACCCTCATCATTCCCAGTTTAAAGCTCTCCTCACCAAGTTGGCTAGCCTGTTGAAAAAGATGCCCTGCTGGGTCAGGTGGATCCTATCTTTTCCTGGCACTTCTCAATCTTCAAAGAAGATCCCAGGGTCCTATAAGCCAAATCCCTATTTTCAACACCAGCAGTGCAAACATTTGTTGATGTGCAGAATTGCAGAATCTGTCCATTTCTCCCTGAGCCCTCCTCTTTCACCAGCAGGACCAAGGAGACAGCAACGGACCCTCATATCCTTGGCCCCCACCTCAGAACCACATAATCAGTCTTGACATGATCCAGACCTCCCCTGGCGATTCAATAGCTGCCCACATAGAAAACTAGAGGGGCTTCTAGCATGAGGACCAGATGAGCTCAGCAGCACCACCGGTGTCCTAGATCCAAGCCCTCAGTAAGTGGCAGAACTCCCTGGGCAGCAGATCAGGCCAGTGAAGGGGTCTCTGTGCCCCATTGCTGCCCCTGGCACTTCCCCCTGTGCCATGCACCACCAAGCCTAGGACCAGTTGTTCCCTGAGTACCCATCCCCCTGAGCTAGAAGACAAGGACAGGGAGCAAAATGAAGCCCTCATAATCCAAGGGGAAGTGCTGAGTGACCTGCTACAGCACTTAGATGCATACAAGTCTATGGGGCCAGATGGGATCCACCGAAGTGTACTGAGGGAGCTGGTGGAAGTGCTCTCAAAGCCACTTCCCATCATTTATCAGCAGTCCTGGCTAACCGGGGAGGTCCCAATCGACTGGAGGTTAGCAAATGTGACACCCATCCACAAGAAAGGCCGGAAGGAGGATACAGGGAGCTACAGGCCTGTCAGTCTGACCTGCTGGGGAAGGTTACGGAGTGCATCATTTTGAGCGCCATCACACAGCACATGCAGGACAACCAGGTGATCAGGCCCAGTCAGCACAGGTTCATAAAAGGTAGGTCGTGCTTGACAAACCTGATCTCCTTCTATTACAAGGTGACCCACTTAGTGGATGAGGAAAAAGCTGTGGATGTTGTTTACCTGCACTTTAGTAAAGCCTTTAACACCATTTCCCACAGCATTCTCCTGGAGAAACTGGCTGCTCATGGCTTGGATGATCATATGCTTTGCTTGGTAAAAAACTGGCTGGATGGCTGTGCCCAGAGTTGTGGTGAATGCAGTTAAATCCAGTTGGCAGCTGGTGACAAGTGGTGTTCCCCAGAGCTCAGTATTGGGGCTGATTCTCTATAATATCTTTATCAATGACCTGCGCGAAGGGATCGAGAACACCCTCAATAAGTTTCCACATGACACCAAGTTGCGTGGGAGTGTTGATCTACTTGAGCATAGGAAGGCTCAAGGCTGAGGCCAATGGTATGAGGTTCAATAAGGCCAAGTGCCGGGTCCTGCACTTGGGTCACAACAACCCCATGCGGCGCTACAGGCTTGAGGAAGAGGGTCTGGAAAGCTGCCTGGTGAAAAAGGACCTGGGGGTGTTGGTTGACAGCCAGCTGAATATGACGCAGCAGTGTGCCCAGGTGGGCAAGAGGGCCAAGAGCATCCTGCCTTGTATTAGAAACAGTGTGGCCAGCAGGACTAGGGAAGTGATGTGCCCCTGTGTCAGGCACTGGTGAACCCACAGCTTGAGTGCTGTGTTCAGTTTTGGGCTGCTCACTATAAGACACTGAGGTGCTGTGTAGTGCGTCCAGAGCAGGCCAACAAAGCTGGTGAAGGGTCTAGAGAACAAATCTTAAGAGGAGCTGCTGAGGGAACTGGTGTTGGTTAGCCTGGAGAAAAGGAGGCTCAGGAGAGACCTTATTGCTTTCTACAACTACTTGAAAGGAGGTTATAGAGGTGGGGGTCGACCTCTTCTCACAAGTAACAAGCTATAGGACAAAAGGAAATGGCCTCAAGTTGCTCCAGGGGAGGTTTAGGATGGTTATTGTGAAAAAATCTTCATAAAAAGGGTTATCAAGCATTGGAACAAGCTTCCCAGGAACGTGGCTGGATCACCACCCCTAGAGGTATTTAAAAGACAGGTATATGTGGTGCTTCAGGAGATGGTTTAGTGGTGGGTTTGGCCGGGTTAGGTTAGGCACCATCCCTAGAGGTATTTAAAAGACAGGTAGATGTGGTGCTTCAGGAGATGGTTTAGTGGTGGTTTTGGCAGTGTTAGGTTAGTGGTTGGACTCGATGATCTTAAAGATCCTTTCCAACCCAGATGATTCTATGATTCTATACCATGGACTTAGGTTCTGGACTGTTTCCATGGGGACTCAGATAAGATCCAGGGGACCTCCTTCCTCATTTTGGATGGCACACAGACCCCCACCAGCACCCACCACCTGTGGGCAGGTAACCCATCTCCCCAGTCCCAGCCTCCATGAGAGCCCCAGGCTTCCCTGAAGCCCAGCTTGGAGAGCCAAGTCTTACCCTCAGGAGCTTGAGCTGAACCGAGAAGACTGAAGTGCTTGTCTTCATACATACTTACACTGCTACTGACCTCAATAATCTCATCTATATACCCACACCCCAGAGAGTGACATTTAAACAAATAAAGCCTTTTCTTCTACAGACAGGGAGGAAACATGGGTGTTCTTTTGTCCCTTATACCTAAGTACCAGAGGAGCTTGAACAATTGTGAATATGCAATGTATCTAAAAAGAGAATTAGTCTACCAGCTACCTTCAACTCCTGCTATGTAAAACTGCAGATAATACTGTGTATCACTGGTGTTCTCTGACAGATGTGTGGTTTTATTCAGTCATGTTTATTAAAATGCTTAACTGTTTTGATTAGCCTAATAGAAAACACAATATAGAAATAAACTTTTCAAAATATTTCCACAAAGCAGGATGTTATATAAAACTGTTGGAAAGTGAGTTGGCATTGTACTGATTTTTGAACGAAGGCAAGCACAAGTATTTATTTTGAAGGGGACAGAACACAGAAGAATCAGAGATATGATTTCATTCTCCTCTGCAAACCTCCTTCCAGATTTCTAAGTCTCTCACAAAGCAGATGTCATTTTGAAGATTCAAAATAGAAAACCACTAAAAATCAGCATTCTTCAAGAATGCAGCTATGCTTTATTCCCATTTGCCAGTAGAAAGCATGTGTCTTGAATACTAATTGCATATTATTTTAGGAAGGAAGAGGACTTCATGAGGTAGCTACGAAGCAACCATGAGATAACCTCATTGGTTCCAGTGGCTGGTGCTTTTCTGTAATCTCTTCATATTACTGCAACTGTTATTTAACCCTCAGAAGCTTAAATGACACACAAAAACCTTAGGAATAGGGCTCAGTTCAACCAAATTCTATATTTAGTCTTATTGGTAAAACTGCCGGTATAAGCATTAAGAGCACTGAGATCCTCGGTTTCTGAATCTCTGATTTTGCAGGATGAAGGCAAAGAAACACAGCCTACTTGTTAAAAAAGATGCCCCTCATTCTAGCCAGTGCCCACTAAAAAGCATTTATCTTGACTTCACAAGGCTTTGATAGGAGTTTTCAATAGAAAGTGCAGGAGGACAACAGGTTGGCTTCCCACGAGTTGCTCTTGAAGAATAGCTCTCTGGAGTCCCTTTTTTTGATTTAGAGCAACTGCTTTCTGTAATTGCTCTGAAAAAAAGTGACATGATGGCCATTTTCACCAAGACGCCATACTAATCCCTTGATGCTAAAGACTGAATTAACATCTCTATGCCTACAAGTAAGCAAAGAACTGCCTATCCTTTCTGGTTTTAGGCTCTTTTCTATAAACTACTAAAGAAACAAGTACAGATTCTTTAAAAATCCTGGGTATGTTCTTCTCAAAGCTGATACTTGTCTGATTATATCACTGAGTTGGTTGGAAAGGCAAAGGTGAAATATCCTTCCATCTGCAAAATCAATTCACAAGAAATGGTGGGGCCTCTTGAGGGTAGATGATAGTTAAGGTAAGCTGATGAGTTGTGTTTTCCTGCCTGTAGTGCCAGCTGAGTAGTGTTGATGCAGAGCTGCCTCTGTTTCCTGCACTATTCTAGGCACTGAAGATGAGCAAAACTCAGACTTCTGAGAACCAGAAAATCATCTGCTATTTCCATACTGCCATTTTTAAGCAATACCCAACATACCTGCCACACAGGCGCCATTTCACAAAAGTTGCCATTTAACACTAGACTTCCCCCTATCCATCAAAAGACCCACAGACTTTCTTAGAGTCCACTTGCTGCTAAAAATTCTCTTGCTAAGGAGAAACAGCAGTTAGTAAAGCTCTAGATCTCATCAGTGAAATAGGCTTTGCTGAATTTCTTTCAATACATACCAAGTATGCACACAGGGAAGAGATGCACAGACCCCTGGCCTGTGGAGCAGAGTTTCTTTAACCTTCTATCTCAATCACAGCCCTGCCAAGCTTATCTAGCTCCCCCCACTTATCATACTGAATGCAACCGGAATAAAAACTGATCATTCCCGGGGGCTATTGCCCACAGCACACTGTTAAGGTTAAACAGCTTGCATCTTAATTTGGTTTTCAAAGGCTTTATATTTCTCAAAGTCAGCACTGTGCAAGAGCAAGATACATCATCAGGTAAACTTAACACCGGATTCATTAAGACTTCGTGTTGAATCCTGTGATAACACCTAGTATTTATGGACCGGGTGGTACAGATTTTAGGTCCTTATTCTTAATTTTGGTCTTTTCTCTTTGCAGAACAAAATGTACAGATTGAAAAGACACGCATGTAGAACTGCCCAGAGCAGTGACATGTGAGACACAAGTACATGTTCTCAAGCCACCTATAGGTGTAGTGTAAAGCTTGGTGTGGATTTTTTATTTGGTTTAGTGCAGAAGTAAACCAAGAATATGTTGACACTTTTGTCATTATGTGGCTGCACTAAAACATATCAGGAAGATGGATAATGTTTGTTTGGAAGGAGATGTTCCTAAAGACAATATGGTGGCGTACATCATTAAAACTGGCCTTTTTCATTTTATAAATGGTGCCAAATATCTCCCAAAACATGTTTAATTACCAGTGGCAGAAACACTTCACATGTTTCTGCTTTGCTGGTTGACACAACATAGATTCTTGTTAAAAAATTATAGACCTTGGAGTCAATTCCCTGGAGGGTCCCCAAAGCGTTTCCTGGATAATAATGATGCAAGAGTTTCCTACCCTATTGATGGTTGTCCCAGAGCACCTCAGAACAAATGCTCCCATTCCCTGAAAGCCGCTCAAGTACCAGGATGCTGCTATAAATGGTTGAAATGTGATGCAGTTTCCCCTTCAACTTCCTCCAGCTCAGCCTAATGGGGATTAAGAGCCATTAAAGGCTCTTTGCAGCATATGCAGTTGCTATTGATCAGTTGTTCTAGCCAATGATCTGATTACAACCACCTTCTCTTTCCAGTGCTTTACTGGCAGAAAGAAACATACAAACATACAATAAAAGGTAAGGAATGAAGGTGCCAGACCTTTCTGTGTGTGCTAAGAATTTGTTTAGTTGCTAAAATGAAAGACTCCCATTGTCTTTGTCCATGAGCAAAAGTTTCTACCTGCAACCCAAGAAGGTAGTCTGGAGTAAAAACACATATACTGAGCAGAGCTCAAGGAGTTTGTCTTGCTGGAGCATGGCACAGTGGGTTTTGCATTCCTTGCTCAACAGTGGTGAAGCTTAAACAAGATGAGTTTGGGAAATGCTTTCATTGCTGCGAAGTTTAGAAAAACTTCTGTGAGGTAGCAAAGTGGATGAACTCTGCTTTTGCCTGTGCTGAGTCAGCATTCTAACCCCTGGTCTCTTCACACTGGCAGGTTTTACCCTCTTTTACCACTTCTTCTTAAAAGAACCCAGAAGTAACTCTTCGCTGTACTGAGCCCAGCTGTGTGCAAATTAGGTCAACTCCAAAAGTATGTACTGGATTAAGCCCCGATGACGGGTAGTCTGGGCAGCAGTTATGTCAACTTTCTGACTCCTCCAGGGCTGAGCCTTCCAGGTCTCTGGACTTTGGAGGCTGTGGAGGATCCACAGGGCAGACCTGAAGCAGTCGATGTCAAAGTCAAATGTCCAGGCCTCCCATGAGGGAAGGCAAAGTTGAGCAGAGCCTTTCTGGAGAGCAATTATTCAGTGTCAGCACTCAATCTCACCCAAATTCTGTTTTTGGTGCCTATGTTCTTACAATATCTAGAACATTCATCCTACGAATGACTTTTCTGGCAAGGTGAAGAAGAAAAGAAGGACACTGAACTAAGAAGATCATTATAGGAAGCCTGGGGTAAAAGAAATTCCCCAAAACTCTGATGGTCCTTTGTGGTCTCAGCGTTTATTTTGCAGTATTAGATGGTTCTTGGGGAAGGGATTAGGCTTCATTTGCCTGATTGTATCAGTCTTTTATGAGATGGTGGCAGAGCAAGGGTAGCACACTGGGTCTCTTATTCAAAGCAACATAACTGCCGATAACTCACTATTTCAAAGTGTGAAGAGGCATTAAGTTTAGGAGGATAGATTTAGCAGCTCACACCTATGATCCAAGATGTAGAGGGTTAGTTTGCTCTTTGCGACTGGACAGGAAACACAACACAGTCATTCATGCCTTCCTCAGGATATAAATAATTTTGGACAGCACTTCACTAGCAAAGCCACAAAATTGCTCAACTAGCAGGATGTGTCACTGCTTAGATGGGCCCTAGGAATCTCTCAGGAGATAGTCCAGAATGGGAAAGATGTATAAGCACCATCAATAAAGTACAGGTACTTATGAAAGTGCAGTATAGGTGGGTGTCCAGAGCAGAAATGAGATCTCTGCCTGACAGTGAAAGGAAATGTTAGCGATGGAATCAGAGTTAAGGAAAGAAGTGGCAGAGAGGTGTCTTCCTCTCTGACCATTGCAACAATTTGATCTTGATTCCTAGAAAGGGCAGAACGTGTCCTGCATTTCTCCTCATTTCATGATGAAGTACACCTATCCCAGAGCAGTCTGGCACTCCACAAAGGACTGCAGAGTCTTCTGTGCCCTTAGAGTCCTGCCACAGAGGACAAGGACCTGCTTCAGAAGCATAAGCATGAGCAGAAAATTACGCTTGCCCGCCTTTGGAAGACCCAGCAATTATTGGCAGCTGAATGACTCCCTACAGCACTTTGGTGTTCTTAGAAAGGACAAAAACTCAGACAGGGCACTAATAAGCTGTCTAGCTCAGCACTGGTACCCTGTTCAGAGCTCTGATGATTCAAACAAAGTTTCCTGTATGGATAATGTAGAAATTCATAGAACATTTTATTGAGCGTTTATCTGATTCTTGAGTGTTTTCCTTTTTGTGATACAGTTTTCAGCCTAATACTTCAGTTATAATAGAGACCACTGGTTTTGATAACTAGAAGATCACAATGTCCTAATACCTTGACTCCAGCAGGCAATACCAAAGAGCGTGTTTCATATGAAATGTCCTCGGAACTCAGGAGATCAGGTTGTTGATTCTCTTCCTACGGCAGGAGAATTTCATGTAAGCTTGTGCTGCTGCAGGTGTTCCTGCACCACACAGAGCTCCCAACACAAAGAGCTGGGAGCATCAGTGTCCTTGTGGGCTGCTATTTGGCTAGAGGTATCGCTCCTCAAGAGACATCATTTGTTACTCTTGATTTCAGCATAGCAATGAGCTGGGAGTCATCAGCAGCCCCTGCTGACTGAGATGCCACTGGCATGAAAAGTTTCCTCGAGCTGATGCATGGTGAGAAGGTGCAGCTGGAGGGAACTGTCCTGAGAATCAGAAGGATCAGAGCAGACGTGACCATGCTGAGAGAAACTGTGAAGAGCTCTTACAAACACCACACCTGCAGGTGTTTGGAAAGGCAGCAGACAGTCATAGACCTCTATATGGGAAAGGAAACAAGTCACTGTGGGCTAACGAGTGGACACATGATGAGACACAGGGAGAGCGAAGGGAGGGATGTGATGCTTCCCACTAGGGCTCTCAGCGTAGCTTGTGGGAACCAAGACAGTTGCAGTAACATGATACATAGAAGAAGCCTCCAGTAAGTTCCTCCAGGGCAAATGTCCACCGCGAGCACAAAGAATTCATGAAGTGTAAGGCACAGCTCCTCTCCAGTCAATTGCTGGGGCTCCTACCTGCTTTTCCAACTTCACATCCTTGAATTCAGGCACTCCTGCAGCATCTGGATATTTGGTATTTGCATCTCTGAATCTTATATATAGGACGATAACGAGCGAGTGATTCTGCCATACTGACTTGCCTCACTTTGTGTACTTAGGTCTTATGCAGGGTGGTCTTCCCTCCAGCAGCACAGACTGAGAAACTGGGTGCAGCAGAAACACTGCCAGCAGCTACTTGCTATAAAAAGCTAATAGTCCTTTGTGGGCCATGAGAGGAATGACAGAAATACAGCTTAAATTCTGGACTGCTTACACTACCCTTTGATGAAACGGTGCCCTGACACTGGGACGGTGAGATCAGTTTCGCCACATTGCAGTCATTGTTCACAACAGTGGTAGGTCAGAATTTTCCATGTCAGTCAGTCATTTTACCCCTGACTTTGAAAATCCACAATGCTGCCAACTCTTTTGTTAGGGAAAATCATATGATTTTAGTGACAGAGTTATTTTACTAATCTTTTAATAGCGCCTGGCAGGATCTCTGTGCTGTTTTACTGTTTTACTTAGAATCCCTGGCTCAGAATGGATGTCATTTTTTTATTATTTTATATGGAAATAAGGTCTAAGTCCAAGCTGTCCGCCATCTCCTCAGAGAGGCAGCTTTTAGCTCAGGTGGTCACCTGCTCCTCTTATTTCACTGGAACTCAGTTATTCAGATTATGGTTATTTCTGTCACAGATGATGAAAAGCTGTATTTTTTCATATATGGCTTTTCTTACATGTTACAAATCTTCAGTTCCTGTCTTAACTTTATGCAAGCAAATTTCCAGTCCTGGAGTCTCTTGAGCTATCAACAAACTTAGGTTGTTAAGCCTTCTAACTTTTAGAAAGTTGGAATACAACTACTTGAGTTTACCCTAGGTGAAGCATCTGGGGCAGTTATGTCTCATCTAATGCTTAATGGCCCAATCGCTTGGTAGACCCATTCATAATTCATCAGGCATCTGATTAAATGTAGTTTAGTCTGACTCATGTGATAGTGTTTGAGGCTAATTTAAAGGCAGAACATTATACTTGCACAACTTGCCAATATATGCTAAGCATGTAGAATGAACTCTCTCCTTCTGACTGAAATATATGAACCATTTTATATGGTTCTATATTCCAAAGAATACAGATTGCTTTTTCTGGGATAGCTGAAATTTCTGTTTGCATTGATAATTGTTTCCTCTTTTCCCTTCTTTTTACCTTTTTTCTTTCTTTGAAAACAGCAAGACAGGGTTATACTGTAAGTCATTTGTTCATATCTATTTCATATGCAGTGTCCCAAACAATAGATCCATGGGTCCAAGGTCAGGCATGCAAAGGTGACTTGGGCAGGTGATAAAAACAATTCTCTGTTCTGGAACATTATGCAAAATACAACAGAAGCACATTCTATTAGTACTCCTCCTTTGTTTTCCAGTTAGAGTTCAGTATTAGACATTATTTCCCCGACTCCATATCAAATTGATTGTAGCTTTTAGAAAATGTTAAGTGACTGCAGTACAGTACAGTTTTACCATTAATATGATGATCTTTCCTTTTTTCATATCATAACACAGGAAGAGTCTTACCCAGTATATGTATCTTTGGAAAAGTCACACAAAATAAGGTCACTGACAAAATATTGTAGCGAAACAGCAACTAGTCTCAGCTGCAGAAAAAGAAAATGAAGAGCAATGCTGGCAATGAATGGTATGGACATTTAATTGTAAGTATAATATTAAATGAAAATGTAATAAATTTATATAACCTCACAAGGACAGTGGAATCATAAATAACTGAAAGCATGAATTTGTAAGGAAATAGGTCTTATAGGTAAATGTGATGTCCTGTTCATAAAAGGTTAAAGATTGGACACACTGAGTGAACTCACTGTATGTTAATATGGAGCCATCAGATCTGATCCTTTAGTAAAGTCTGAATTTTGCACTTAAACCAGGAAATCAACTTTGTTTTGTTTGAAAATTATTAGGTATTCTTCCTTTTTGAGTACAGAGTACTATTTCTGAGAATTCCCAAGCAGATTCACTAATTAGAGTTAAAGAACCCTTTTAAAATTCCCTTTAAGGAAAGACATATCGAATCTTTTTTGTTGTCCTGAGGGATCTTGATAACACAGACTCTTCAAATTCTCCACAGAATTAAAAGTCACTGGAATATTATGCATATGCTATATTTGAAGATTTCCTTAGGAGTGATGATCTTTCTATATTCATAAATCATTTTCTCCTGCTGTAAGGTTAGCACATAAAATATTCAGAAAAACTAGCAAGAAATTACTGTCTTTCAAACCGCTGCCATCTTCCATTGTTCGTAGGCATATGGCCAGAGTCTGAACTAAGCAGAGGTGAGCATCTCCACCAGTCTTAGACAGCCTAACAAATCCTAACCAGGGGTAATTTGGCTTCATTCTCATTGTACGTGCTAGAGAGACGCAGTTGTACTTGTTAAGGCTGCCATCAGTGGGTCCTAAAACATATAATTTTACAGCCATTATTAGAGATCATACCAGTCTATTAAGACTCAGATGATGAAGGTAGACTTCCCTGTTACTCTGTCTTGAGCTAAAGCCAAGAATTTTTCCCACTAAAGATTGAGAAAACAACAAGAGGCAGTAGATGGAGGTGGGTAAGAGCTGGGGGCAGGGAAGGAGAGAGATGGAAAGACAGAGAGCTGTGTACAATCCATATATTGATGGTACTGCAGCACAAATGCTTCAGTCATCCTCAGTAGTCTGACATGCACATTTACTGAGGAAATTAATGAATGGAGTCCTGTGCTAACTAAGAAGAAAGATCTCTTGGGGAGGTGCACTAGTGGGTTAGCCTTATCCCATGATAAAGAGATGGGACAGGTGGGCCATGTATTTCCACTACTCATTGAATGCCAGTAGCTGTAGCTGTACACCAGACTGGGTAAAGGAGGAAAAAAGCTTCACTGGCGTTTTTGTCATTACAAAGCAGAACTCAGTTTTGCATGTGGTTTGCCTCCTTTCGGTAGCTCTTCAAGAACAGTTGTAAAACAATGGTTTGATCATGCGGCTATTAATGGAAAATGTATTCTGGATGGCGAAATAACAAAAGAGGTTTGATTCAATGACATCAAGACTTATTTAACTGTAAACCAGACTCCTCTGTGGGCAGCTCGGGAAGAGGACACTCTCCAGTGAGAGAACAGAAAAGATAGCACATGGTATTGGCATCCAACTCTGCAAAGGTCCATCACAATAAATTTTGAAAAGCAATTCATAATATGAAATGTGTTTGCAAAAAATATTCTACCTTTTGTAGCAGTGAACAGGCTTGTAAACATTTGATGACTGTCAATTCACTGTCAGAAGAAAAAATAAAACCTTGCTTGGACTCACTTCTTGGATACTTTGTCTCCTAATTGCAGTTTTTACCTTCCACTTTTTCCACGGAAGTACAAATCTTTTGACCAGCTTCTTTTCCAGCCTCCTAGCCAGTGTCTCGGAAGACTAGCTTCGTGCTGCTGCATTCACTTCTTTGTGTGGAAAGAAAGTGGTTTGCTTTTTGTATGCTATTTATAGAGAGCTTCTCCACAGAGATGGCATCCCCTCCCCCCCGACGGCTCTGAGCATCCTCGTACTGCGGCTACCCACCACCTGATGTCCTATTTTCTCATTGGCTCTGGCTGTTCCCAAATCTTGTGACTCCTGTGAGCTCACGCCCAGCTGTACCGGCTCCGAGTCTCCTGCAGTGAGACATAATCTTCACTTTCACTTCTATCATTTGTCCCTAATATGCCAAAGCATCTGAACAAGTACTTGCATTCATTCGCAGAGCCCCCAGTCCTAGGTTCAGCCGGGGGGTCACAGTGGAAATGGATGTGTTCCTTGGCTTGCCAAGGTGGCAAGCGGCTCTGTTACGAGATCTCTGTTTCTTGCTGGAGGACCGTAACCCCTATCATCGCATCTGAGACAGAGATTTTGTATTCAGATGACCTTTTATTTCCTGAAATTGTAAATACTGTCTCACCCTACATCTGCTGCTGTTCAACTAGAAGTCAGGCGACCGATTAACTTTCTCGATGGGATTTCCCTGTGATTATAAAGCCAGGTGACTGTGACAAGGTCACCAGGAAAACAGTCTTGTGATTTTAAGCTTGACAGAAATCTGGCAGGAAATGCAGATGAGAGAAATGTCACACTTAGGCAATGATAACCTTAAATACCAGAGACTGAGCTCAGAAATGTTTTTTTTTCAGACCATCAGAAGGGTTCATGAAATATGTCTGTTTGTTCATTCCTCCAGGAGACCCTCTCTGTTCTTACATCTCAGTGTGTTATGATAAATAATGCATTGCCTTCCCAATAGCCTTGATAAAACTGCTTCCTTAACCATATGAGGAGTACATTTCAAAAAGAGAACAAGCCGAGCACAGAGATGGAAATTAACCCCAGGACCGCCAGCCTCCATTAGCAATAATGGTGTCTGACAATTCCGGGGTTAAATGAGAAGTAGGTGCCTTTTTACTGAGTTCTGCTCTTTGTTCTTGCTTTAGTGTGTGTCATTGTGGAGACTGTCATGTAAGGTTAATGACAGCCTCTCATTACCCTTGTCAAATATGTAATAATGTGGCCCAACAACAGGGCTGAATGGCTCCTGCTTGTCAGACCCCTATGTTTTGCCTAGCAGATGGTCACTGTGTTTGGAGAGGCCCTCAGATCCATCAGTGCTATCCTGAACACGTGTGTGAGGGAGGCATTTTTCCCTGATGGGACAGTTCATGGATGGAATACTAATTGGGCACAGCAAGACAACTGAGAATTTATTTATTTTTGTTCCTGGTAGAAATATGTTGTGTTCCAGGGAGGGGAGGGGGAGGGAGAGAGAGAGGCAAAACCCCATTTCTGCCACTGCCAGCCCCTTTTTTATTGTCTGATGCCTTACACTGGCAAAATCACTGCGCGCTATACCTTATGATGAAAATCTGCGCTCTTTGGCTACACTGTCAACGGACATAGAAATTCAGACTTTGGTCAACTTTTGATTCTATATTGCGAAAGCCTGACTTCTATTGTCCTACCTCTTAAAAAAGAAAACAAAGTTGTTGCTTATTCACTCTAAGCTTTGGAGAGCATCATGTTAACGTATCCCCTTGATATTACCTCCCTAGTTATTAGGATTAAATATTTATATTGTGGTAGCTGACCCTCCTATGTTAGGTAGTATGCAAATACAAAATATCTGTTCCTTCTCATGGGAATATAAGCCCCGTTAGCATTAGGTTGGTGATGTGGAAGGCAGTGGTTTGCATTGTCAGATGCATCAGTAGCCTGCTCTGAAAGTTGGTACACTCAGCCTTTGACCATGCACCCATGCCTATTAAACACAGAGCGCTTTGCAGCAGGAACTTATGCTCCTCAGAGGCTTGGGCTGGGGCTGCGCCAGTCAGGTAGACAGTTTTAGTTGCTGGGTTTTTTTTAAGTAGTTTTTCCTTTATTTTTAACAAAATTAACTCTTTATTGTTCAAAATACAATCTTTAAAATGCAAAGCTAGTGCAAAGTGATGTAATATCATCTTTCCCCATTTGGGAAACTTTGCGCTAATGGAACTCCATTGTTCTTTGTTGAAAATGCCTAATATGAGCAGCTTGCACAGCCATAAAATAATGCTTTATCTGATGTGGTTAGGTACAATTCGTCTACATCAAGGAGTGGGATTGATGTGACTAAAATTAGGGTAGTCATAATGGTGCAAATGTTCTTAATGTAGACAATACCTCAGTCTGCAGAGCAAGAAAAATTTGTTCTAAAAAGAATAATCAGCCCTATTTGTTTCAGAGGGATGTTAACTCTGAAACTTAAATATAGCAGTGTAGAAATCAACATGGTTAACTACTTCACTGCTAAGCCTTATAATGGAGATAATCCCTATCACAAAGACCTTTTTTATTTTCCTAAGAACTAGATTCAAATAACGTAGGACAAAAATAACAGTGGGAAAGTGCACTGGTTGCTTTATTCCATTTTGTATTACAATTATTAAAACTCTCCATTGCTGACTCTAATTAAGCTGCCCTGGAGTTCCCAGCATCAAAGTGGTCCACATTGTGGCAGCAGGTCAGCTTCTTGCAGAATTCATATAACCAAATCTGTTTTGGGTCAGGAAGAAAAACTGAGAGTCAGGAAAAAATATTTTGTATAGTTTTTCCCTGTGCAAGGACATGAAAAACTCACATGGAAAATCCTAATCACTTCAAGAGTGTAAGGAAAACAATGAACAAGAGCTACCCCTAAGAATGCCCAAGGGTCTTTTCAGGAGATTTAGTCTCCTCATTCTGCCATCCTTTTCAAATCTCATTGATAGTTTGTTTTGGGTTGTTTTTTTGGGGGTTGGTTTTTTTTTTTGGCTTGGTTTTTTTTTTTCTTTTTTTTTTTTTTTTTTAGCAGTAAAATGACTAATTTTCCATCTGTAAATGATTCTGGTAAAGGCCAGATCCAAAAGTGGATGCCTAAAGTGGAGAAGCACATACAGCTTAGTCACCTCATCTTTTGGGGCTGTGAGTGTGCATCTGAGAGAGCGAGAGGGACTTTTTTCACTGCCAGCTTGGCAGCAGGCTTTTAAAAAAAATATCTGCAGTCAGCAGACTTCAGGACTTTTTTCAAAAGACATTTACTGTGAATATTACTCAAGTTGGCATAGTTCCCTTTTCTCTTTACCACTTCTCTCTTATGGAAACAGGAAAGAAATGGGACATTTGTGGTAAATAGCTAGTTTGGGAGATATCTGCTCCTTCATACTGGTGTTTTTGCTCACAGAAAGGATCCTAAGAATAGAAGACAAGAAACCATGGGAAGTTACTGGAGCTTCCTGGGGGAAAACAAATGAGAAATAGAAAGGATGCAGTATTTGAGTCAGCTTTCTACTGTGCCCACACATATGATGATGCGCTGTGCCCTAGAGGAATGGGGCACCAGAAGAAAATAATCATTGCCATGTAGTATGTCCACTTACTTAAGAAGACTAGTGAAATACAAAAGCGTAGGCCAAGGATGCTAAATATTATATGTAGAGATGGTAAAGGAACAAAATTATGCAAATGAGGATGGCAATTAAAACCAAGGACATTCTCAGCAAGTATCTCTGAAATTAGCAGACATGTAATAAAGTCAACAGCCATCTCTGCTGTTTTTGTCAGATAGTGCTTTCTGCAGCAACAGAAAGAAACAGAAGTATGGAATCTAAAACTCAACTTTTTGTTATAAACACTTTTCAAATGCACATTGCAGATTAAGCTTGTAATTTTTTTTGTCTCTACAGTCACTTTGCTAATGCAGTGTAGCTCATGACTTTACAAAATGCTGAGAGATAGACAGCACTCCCATGGGACCTACATTTTAAAATGAAAGCCCCCTGAATTGCAGGTAAGAACATAAGCCTGGTGACACGCAGGTTTTTTGGCTGACCAGGAGGAGTGGTGAATCCACCAGTACATTAACAAAAGCCTGGGAAAGTAGCCCGATTTTCCTGCCATTAAATATTGGTAAGAACTGAAGTGCAAATATATTGCTTTCCACAAAGTATGGGAGAATATGGTAAGAAGGCAGAAGGGATGCAAGGGTGGCAAAAGGAAAGTGTAAGGGAAAGAAGGGTAGCTCCTAAGCTCCCAGGCTGATAGATGGGGTTGGAGGCAGTATCTGTTATGGTCACTCACTCACAGAATGAGAATGGGTCCAAAATGTAACTCCAGAGATGAAGAAAAGCCCAACTTCAGTATTGAGATGCATGGCTGATCACTCCAAGGCAATTAAAATGAATTGGCTGAATTTGTTTATTTGAAGGTAGCTTGAGTGAAAGCTCTCCTTTTTAGGAATTCAGGTAGGGCTTCCCTCTGCCCGGGAAAGGTGAGGGGATTGATTTGACTGATAGAATATATTACAGCTTACTGTTTCAAGAGTATTGATATGCCAGAGCAGAGTATATAACCTGGAGCTAGGCAGATTTATTTTTTTTCTAAGCTGCCTGTCTTCTGAATACGATGTGAGAAAGGCATCAAGTTATTTGAGTGTCAATAAGCTAGACTACATATTTATGAGTAGTGAGCAAAATACGTTTTGAAGTGCTGCCTCCCTGAACCCTTATAAAGCCCAATTCTTTTAATGTTTTCTATATTTAACAATTTTCCTGTCACAGATTGTGACAAACACAGTGAACAACGCCACAGGAGGGGAGTGAAGACCTGCAGCTGCAAGGGAGACAGAAGGTCTTGGGGTAGTCCTGTGGCTGGATAGACAAAGCTGAAAATAGGGTATGATATTTGGGTCAACTGCTTAAATGTATTTGGGGCAGGACACATTATGGAGATTATGGATCTTTGGGTCTTCTCAAGAGAGCTCAAGAGATCTGCAGTGGTGAGATCATGAAATGCTCCTATTTTGTAGATGTCAGAAGTTGGACAACACCGTTACGGTTATCCACTTCGAGTCACAAAGGACGAGAGAGAGAGAGCAGAGTAAAGTGAAAAAATAATAAATCCAAACACGAGTCAAAACCACAGAACTTTCTTTAAAAAATAAAAGTAATTATGATTTGGAGTCCACTTTCTTAATAAGCTTGAATTCTTAAACTGAGCAATGCCAGGAATAAAGGCACAGGTCCATAAAGTAAAATGGACTTTTCCCAAACTGAGCTGTGATCAGCTTGGACTACCTGTTCCCCAGAGCTGCCAATCCCTGGCTTTTTATATAGTCAAGGAGAGAGAAAGTTATGACAATTACTATATATATTTAAGTAAGGGGTAACAACTTTCTCCCTGCATTCACAGCATATGAAGACAGTTTAGTAGCTCTGGATATTGGGCAGTCTGAATAGGTAAATTTAGATGTCATATCAGGCAAACAAGTTTATCTTGGACATTGGACTGAAAATGGTCCCTGATGGGGCCAATTCACTTTGGGGGATTATTATTGTAATGAGTATAAATTTCCACACAAAACAAACAAACAAACAACAAAGACAAAAAGAAAAAAAGAAAAAGATTTGTTGATAGCAGATTTCTTATCCCTTGGTTCCTTTTAGCTGGCATTTTCATTTGAGTGTTATAAACTCCAACCAATTTTTTTGGATTCAGTAGAGTAGATGGACCATTGCATCAAACGCATCTTCTTCCACTCACTAAGCAGCCATGAGCCACAGATTTGATTTTCTTAATTGAAGATTGTTATTTCCCACGAAGTTACAAAGTTTGAAGTTTCCCCTCCTACTGATTTGCCTCCATGACTGGATATGAACATACATATTTAACTGCTCTGTAAAGCTAAGAGAAATGTACCTTAGTTTTGTATGGACAGCCAGAACAGGTCTGTCTGTTCCTAGTTGTTTTGATACAGCCCTCTAGTTTTTTAGAACCACAGATGAAAACTTTTCCTTAAAGTTTAAACTTTAAAAATTGAAGTTTGCTTTGCTTCTTAACTATCACTTAATTATGACTGTGAAAAGCCAAGTAATTTGAAAAGGCACAGAGAACTTTTTTTTTTTAGAAACTGGCAAATTTAAGACTCTACTGTGCAGCAGCACAGGAAAGAGAGCAAAGCAATCTCCTCTATTTGGAATGGTCATGATTTAATTGGCTCCTACTGATCCCTTATTAATTAAAAAAATATTGTAGGCTCTTTGAAGCCTGCATTTGCTTCCCATGTAAAAACATGCTTGTCAGTCTTGCCCTCTCGCTGCATTATCATACAGAGAGTGTATGGATTTTAAGGACGCAATGAGAAGTCTATGTGTTTCTTCCCTCCTGTGTTTACCCCAGGACTGGAAGGGCAGCCAGGACTTGAGAGGTGGTAGTGTTCCCCAGCTTACACGACTTTTCTAACAGCACAGTAGAGTTGAAGGTTTCCCCAGTGCCCGTTCTTGAGTATAAAGCCCAAGTTTTGTGTATGTAGCTTCAATTGGGATGATTTTACTGGCTGGCACTTAAAAGGCAGAAAAAACCTCTGCAGTTCCTAATGAGACCCAATTAAACACAAAATTCAAATGCATGGCCCTATTTCCTTGTGTGACCTTCGTGTCAGGCTACTGCAAATGGTCACGGTCCCCAGGAAAAATGACAGCCCGAGGAAAGTGACTGAACAAAAGAGCCACATCTGTCTGCTGTTGGTAGGAAGAAGGCATGCAGCCCATCCCCTGCTGACGGTCTTAATGGTGCACCACAGTTTCTCTCAGAGGAAGACAGGAGAAACATAAACAAGCCTGACTTACCCTGAACTGCTTCCTAAGTCAGGATGCCCTCTCCTCCGGGAGCAGCTCTGACATGGCTACGTGCCAACAAAACCATTTGGCTCACACCGTGGTGTTGGTAACTCAGTAGCCGGGTAATGATAGTAGGGGTCTTTTTTATTTTGATGTCTTTAATATTCTTTTGAGTTTCCACAAAATCTGAAGTCTGCTATCAGTGTCCTTTCCCATGAAAACATGCATAAGCAAGATATATATCTGTACAGACAGTTTTTACTTTAATTCCCCTGCTACTGGTAAATTTGATTAGTAGAAAAGAAAACTGCTGAACAAATATTTTAAAAATCTGCCAGCTGATTAAATCACAGTTTCTCCCTATCTTCTTGGCATATGAAGTCGACTTGGGCATCATTTTAAATCTTCTAGTTCAGATTATGATCTTTAAAATGACATTAAGCTTGCTTTGATGTTCCGTGTGAGTACAGGACAAAAGCCCAGGAATTAAATGATTGTTCATATTGCAGCATCATAATAATATAGCTTCAGACTTCATCCAAAAGGTACCAAATGAATTATCCCAGAAATGTTCATGCTTCTACATTGAGTCATGTCACTATTAGAAAGAAAGTAAAAGTGCTCAAAGCCTCAAACTAGATTTTTTTTAACAGGACTGGCAGTGGTATCTGGGCTCTGCTTATCCTAACAGTTTCTGGCACTGTTTTAAGTGTCTGCTTTGAGGTACATGGGAAGGCTTTGGTTTCAGAAGTTGGAATTGTACCTTAGTTTTGTAAGGTTGTGCTATTCTGGAGCCCTGTATGAACACACTGCAGGTCTGTAAACCATTAGTGGTCCAGCTTTTCTCATTAAACATTTTTCCATTGCAGAGGTTTCCTCGGTTTAGTGGAAGGTAGCTGCTGTCTGAAGTCATGATATTCATTGGGCCAGATAGAGTTGAGAACAAAATGAAATTACCGGGTTTTACTAAGTTGTTGCCCATCTGCTGAGCTATAGTAATTTTCCATTCTTGGCCTGTTCCAGTTCCCAGATAATATGGTTTAGCATTAACCTCTTTCAATTAACTTTAAATCGAAAAGCTTCAATTAAGTCACATCACTTTACACCTGGGATGGGCTAACAGTATGCCCACAGTCATCTACCAGTGATTACAGCAGCTCAGCCAACAAACAGCAGGCTGGTAAACTCCTCTAACGTGGTCATGCATCAGAGCCTTCAGGTATCCTGGGTCATTCTCATAAATGACCTTGAAGATGCTGCTTCTCGTATGAAGTAGACGCAGCATCCTACTTGGAGCCAGGGAGAAGGACAAGGCACGCGGGTGAAGCACTGTCAGAAGTCGCTGCTGCTGATCTTCCAGGGACCAGCTTTCTGAACTGGCTGTGGGGTTACTAAGGCCTGAATTACCTAGTCCCTGATCCCGGCTGTGGGGTTACTAAGGCCTGAATTACCTAGTCCCTGATCATCTCGATAGCAGGTCTGGTGATCACCAGGGCCTGGCTAAATTAATCTGAGAGGAGAGGTGCGACTGTCTGGTCTGCTCCGTGAGCTAATCCAAGCTTTTCATGGCTCCTTATGGAGACCCCCAGAGAACCCATACCTGTTTGTGGCTGCTCCAATCAGGCTTCTCTACAGGTTGTGAAAGCGTTACAGTTCATGTCTTCTGGTTTTCTCCACTTTAAGATAAACTTACACGAAAAGTCTCATGCTTGTGGATCATTGATTGCAAGTTGATGAAACTGGCTGAATATAATATGTAAATGTCATCTGTAAGATATTTTATCTTTTTTTTTCCTTTAATTACATTTTCATACCATTTTGAAAGGCTCTAGTTATTGATTCATACCTTGACTGGAAGAAATTGCTGTGGAAAGGATGAAGAATAGAACAAAACTGGTAATAGAGCAGAAGGAATATCAGAAAATCAGAGGAGAAAAGAGAGGGAGACGCTTTAGGGAATTAGGATGCTTAAAGGAAGAATTTTAAGGGAAAATCAAATAACATGTCTTTACTAGCTGCAAAATATGAATTTAATCAAGCAAAAAAGTATCTTTTCCATTGAGTTAGTAACAGAGAAGACTTTATTTGAAGGGTTTTTCCTGTTGACAGCCAGAGTATGCACTGAATATGACTGCAGTCCTGGCTAATGTGAAGTATACAGTGATAAAATCTCTTGGAAGTGATTAAAACTCTTGAGAATAAAAGTGACAATGCCAGAGTTTGGTACGCTGAAGTAGCAGAAATGCAAAAAACATGAACCCTTGTGAAACCAGGTTATAGTTCCTATACGCTTGTCCAGAGAAAGAGAGGTTTATTTTGAGTCACACATTAAAGCTGCTCTAAGCTATGCCGTATGTAAACACAGGTTTGTGTTTCAGCTGGTGTAAATACAGTCAACGTTGCTAAGTGGTGGTGGTCTCTGTAGCCCCTGGAGACAGAGACCCCACAGAAATGCCTTAACAAGTGCCATCCAGGGGAGGGCAGTGGGGCACGGAAACGCTGGTGTGCACATTGCTGTGTGGTGTGCTGCAGTTTGCTGGCTGCTCGCTTGATAACTGGCAGGGAACCCAATGCAAAATTGACAAGATTCATGTCTTCTGCACTGCTTGGACAGCAGGGTCCTGTCCGTTCCTTTCCCCTGCCAAGCAGCCTGGCACAGAGAGAGGAGTGCAGATGGAGCGGCACAGCTCACCTGGGCGCTCGAGGCACTTAGATCTGCGGTCTTACTGAACTCTATTTGTCTTTTTGCTGGTATTTTCCCAAACTAGAAGCTGGAATTTAAAGCCCTGCAGCCTTTACTTCAGTCTCTTTGACAGCAAAAAATACAAAAGGATAAATATCACTTTGCAAGTGACAATTGAACTTTATAGGAATGTGATATACGTAGTCACATATTAATAGCTTTAATTCATCACAACCCTGTCTTAAGAAAAAGAATACAATTTATTTACCAGGAACTAGTCTAAGCAGTTTGAAACATCATACCTTTATACATGGTCTTTATATTCTTTGGATCTACTTTTTCACTGTTTCTTCTTCCAGATCTGGCCCTGTATATGGCCATAAAATTACCAACTAGAACAAAAAGAGAGAAGCGAAGTTAGAAACAGAAAGACATTTGCACTAGGTAATTTAGGGAATTGGCAATGGTATTTGAAGCCTTTTGGTCTGTCTGAATCTTGCTGATGGGAACTGCACAAACAGCTAATGGGGATAAATGGTTTGAAGAACTAGGAGAAATGCAGAGTATTGGAATATGTGGTGTTTTCTGAGAGCGAGCTGGAAGTGGGGAAAAAAGGACAGGTTTATGGAAATAAAGGAAAGGAAGAGGTTCTTTAGAATGAGATCATCAAAGACAATACAAAGAAACCATTGGTGTCACTGCTAGATTGTCTTCATCTCATCTTCAGTGAAAAAAAGATTATTCTAAATAAAAATGTTGTTATAAATGTCCATTTTCTCAGGGTAAATGAAATTATTCTCAGCTCTGGGTGTGTTAATGGTTAAATATGAATAGTTTCTATGGAGAATTAGAAGGTGAGAGAGGGCAGAGTCATTTTTCCAAAAATCTTTTGTGAGCCATAAAGTCATACGCAATAGTTTTGTTTAAATAGGGAATACAGACTACTACACTTTCCAAGCTTCAAGGTAGCTTCAGTTTGTATTTGCTGTAAGCTCTGATTCAGGACTATCCTTTGTGTTCATATTTCATTTGTCCTTTTTCTGAATAATTTGGGTTGTTGATAATTTCAGTTTTAGGGTTCATGACATTCATATTGTAGCCATGTTAGGTAAAGAATTTAGAACCTGTAATTATCACTATTGTGACTTATTTTAGTTTTTTAGAGACATACAACCTTTCCAGAGGTTAAAGCAGAAAAAACAATGACATTGCTTTGTAACGTATATTGATCACAAGTATGTAATAACATCTCTGACTCTGAGGACATCACTGCTTACAGTCAAAACCACAGTTTGCTTTTAGCCTTATCCAAACAGGCTATTAAGCTGGCAGGTGAATTGCTCGTTGCCCTTCTCTTTCCTCCTCAGCTCCTCAGCGCGGTATATTAACTGCGCGAGCATGTTAAAGCGATTGTTGATTTCAATCTAAACCAGTAAAAGCAGCAGGGAAAAATTGCCAGCTTGGTATCTTCTCACCTTAGCTGACTGGAAGGTTCCCCAAAGTTTGGGGAGACTGGAAACGAAAATTATCTAGTCTGAGAAAAAAATAATTGTAAGCATGCCGAGCGCAGGCATTGCTCCTAGAGCCTGAAATCAGCTTTACTTCCCCTGTGCCAGTTTCTGAGGGAAACAAAAAAGCATGCAGTAGAGCACAAATGCGCCCTGAAATTTTAAGGAGAATGTGCATTGACCTTTAAGCAACATGCACACACCGTTGAAGAACCTACCTACCAACAGGCAATTATAAACTGCCTGAGGTCCGCTGGGAATTCAGCTGTGGTTTCCCGCCTGCCCCTCTCCTCTCTTGGAAGCAGCCATATTTTGCAGCATGACCCCGACAGGGGAAGCTGTAGGGAGGTGCAGAGGGGCTGCGCCGAATTGCGGCTGCTGTGGTGTCACAAATAAGAAATCTGCAGCTCAGTTGCTGCCTCTGCCCAGTGCTTTGTCCCTGCGCTTAGTAAATAGAATTTTCTTTTACTCTCCGATAAACTGTTTTCACCGAAGCTTTGACTCTTGCTGGATTTTGTCGACACTGATGTGACTTATCCTTCTGAGGCTGGGTATACTCCTGGCCTGGGAGAAGAAAAGGTATCAGCATGCCCATGCCACCAGGTTGTGCGTGGAAGAGGAGGGCAACAGAGCAGCACTGTAACCCCTTGAGAACAAGCAGAGTGATGGCAGGGGTCAGGGCTTCCTTAGAAGGAGGTGTGGGCAGGCTCCACTTTGAGGACCTCTCTGCCCATATCTGGCAGGGGTTAGTGATGCATCTTCCCAGCCAGTCCCTGTCCTTGTCCCAGTTCTTGGCACCCTGCTGGTAATGTCTGAGTGAGAGGGTCACGGCTGCTGAAGTGCGTGAGCCTTCCTTCACTCAGACAGAGGTGAGATCTGAGCACACATCTCATCCAAGTGACTTGATCTAATCTTTCTTTGTTACACATCACTTTTTTGCAGCACCCGGCAACATCTATTTTTCACTTTATCCTGGGATGAGTACAACCTTGCAATGTATGTATTCCCTTCCTTTTCCACAGGACAAAATAAATTTATCAATTAAACAGACAGTCTAACAATTTCAGAATAATTTTACTATCTTCCTCTTCCCACTTGTGTCCCACAAGTATTTTTAAAAATTCTTGTGCATGACAAATCTCTGATTATATGCAGTGTTTGTGTTAATTTATTTTTATTCCTGGGTTGTTTGTTGTTTGTTTGGTTTTTTTTTTCCTGTAAAACTGGAGATATGAAGCTGTCTTTCCTTTAATGTCATTGTTATTGCATTTCTTTAGCAGTCACACCCACACTATATCCATCCAAACTTGTTACCTGTGCTGCTCTGGGCAAAAAAGAAAGGAAGAGATTTAACAAGGTCAGCTGTAATTTTCCTGACAGGGTAGAAATCAGCCAATTGGAAGCCCTTTTTCAGTAGACACTGACGAGACACCACAATACTCGCTCCTCAGGTGAACGCAGCAATCGCATCCCTCGCTAGCACTCCGGCGCGTCGGTGCAGTGGAAGATGGCGAGCGGTAGGCTGCCAGCCTCCGCTATTTATAGTATCAAGAGCTTCAGGGTGTGAGGCAAGCTGTTTTTAACACAGTGGCATTTTCTTCTGTTTAATCGTGGAGTAACATCATTTTTAGAAAGTTGTTACTTCTGCTCAGGAGAGTTAAAAAATTATGCTTCTTTACCTAGTTAAATAAGAGGTATTTGTGAAATTTAAAGAAAAAAAAAAAAGCACTTTTCTAAGACTTTAGGTGGTTTAAAGGCCCTTAATGTTGTCTGGCAGATGTAGAAAGCAAAATCAATAAACAGCATGCAAATGAAAGAGGAAAAGTGCAATGAGAGACATCAGTCAGGCTCCTGTTCTCTCTTTTCTTTTTTGGTCCCATCCGCTGTGCTGCCAAGTAGAGTATGGACATCCCATGCCCAAGGAAACGCACCAAAACCTGCTTAAACTGAAACGATGCTTGCAAGACCTGATCAGCAATTTAGTAGACTGATTTATTATAGCAGGTTCACTTCCAGTTCACAAGGACCTTTTCCTTTTCTACCTTTCCCCTCAGCACTTTCTCATGTAATGCCTACAGAGATATGCGAGTACTTAGACAGAAGTATGGCGGGGCCTTGTCTTTCTGCAATAGGATTTAAATAATTCCCACTGAGCCACACAGTTTTACAGAGATGCCCGGGATGCAGAACGTACCACGATGTTCACAAATTGTTAGGGAATCAGGGCAGAAAATCTCCAGTGAAGGACTTTGTGTGTTTTGACAATGTCACCTTTTCTGGCAGACCCCAGGGGCTCCCACGTACCTTCCAGAACTAATTTATCTTTGTGTCACACAAAAAGGTGATTGGAAGTCATTGGAAATGCAACAACCCTAATTTCATATGAAAGGAGGCATTATTTGTGCACATTTTAGTATATTGAGCACCCACAGCTTTTTTTTAATTCTTGCAGTTCAATAGAATTCATACATTAAAATAAAATAAAAAAAAAACAACCAGAAGCTTCTGCACCTTTTGAACAATGAAACTGTTAGACATAATTTGTACATTTAGAAACACACAATATTTTTAGCTTTTTCCCTTCTTGCTCACAGAAAGAAGAGTAAACACAACAGACAGGGAGAAAATAGCTGAGAGACCATGGTTTGGCCTTTAAGGTACTGCAAATGTCCTCACAAATGCATGAATGACATGAAAGGAGGAAAGAATGACCCACACAGACATGAAGATGGGCGAGTTTGCTGCTGGTTTAGTATTTCCTGTGCAGCCCCAGCCCAGGCCAGCACCTATCTCCATGAATCAGATCAGCTTCTAAGATAGCTGGAAAACCGGATGATGACTTTTAGAAGGGTTCTGGAGTTGGGGAGAGCAAGACTAGAGAATGTGGGACTGGCAGAAAGGGCCAGCGGCCATGTGGGCAGCCAAACAGTTGGAAGCACCAGACTTGGTTATCTGTTTTCAGGAACTGCATTAGCTACAGACTTCCCTTGTGACCTTGACCTTCAGCTACATCTCAGCTGTGAGACCAAGGAGGGCTTTGAGCTTTTCAGCTTCAGTGCTGGATCTGGTCATGTCCCATCTCCACATCTGGATTAGTCCCTGATATGCACCGACCTCCTGCCACTCGATGCTCTGGGGAAAAACATGTATTCTTACCCATTTTGTCGACATTTGTCCCATTTATAATGACCAGGGGACAGGTCTTGTCATTCTGTGGACTCACAAATCACTTTGGTGGCAACCTAAATCTTCTTTTTTGCTTTGGTTCCTCATATGCAAAATAGAAATGATAATTTTCTACCTTGGATAGGCCAGTGCCTTTCCTTAATAACAAAGCAATAAATACATCCACTTAATAATCTCAAAGTGCTAATCTTGATGAATCTATGTAAATACATAAATAGCTAAGGGGTTATGAAGTCCCGCTATGCTGAAGCCAAAATATGGACAGTTACCTCATTCAAAAAAAGCAGACATGTATTATAGTCTGTCTTCCTGCAAAGTCTCTCCCTGCCTCCTGCCTGCTCCATCAAGGGCTCCGTGAAGTCAATAGCGCCTTAGGTACCTGGATCCATGTGGCGACAAGCAGCTGTTTTGTCAGCAATTGGGCTGTGAGATATAACTTCTGGGCCAAATCACAAGGACTAATCAATGTTTGGTTTTAGCTTTGGGTGTCTGAACAGAGAGAAGTGTCTCTGAAGTTCTTAAAGAGTCCTGCCTCTGCAAAGGCTTTCTGGTTTTGGCTCCTTACATTTCTTTAAAGAAACAACTTCCACTCCTGATAAACTGTTTCCAAATTAATGAAGAAAGTAATGCATTTTTAGGTTGCTGAGGTGACTGGGCCTTAGGCCTCTTAATTATAATGTACCCAAGGCCTTAATTAATTCGTAGGACTGAACAGGGGATGATGTCCCAAATACCTTCTGAGTCGAGTCGAAATCCTGTACTTATTGAAGCAGAAATATTAAATCAGGGCCAGGTGTAATATTTTTGCATCCTTTCCAGAAATTGAAATGTTTTTGCTGGGAACAAAGTACCATTAGACATGTTACAGGTTTACATGGTGATGTTGGGCTCAAGTTTCACAGTAAACCACTTGTGTAAGACACTGAGAAAAAAATAAAATTACATACCTGGGGAAAGGCAGACCATTTCTCTCAGGGCTTTTTCCTAATCCTGTCTAAATCCAAAAACTTCTGCCATTGACTTCAGCTGGAGCATGATGGTATAGGCACTGACAAGTATCGCCTCCTTATTCCACGGAAGAAACCCCCGTAGCTATTTGAGGTTTTACCAATAGAGGGCTCTATTGGTTTGATTTAAGTCACAAAGAAGGGGGAACCAGAGTTGGGGGGCGGGGGAGGGAGGGGGGGCGTTAGGTTGCTATAGTAGATCTTATACTATAAGGCTCCACCTGTAAGTGGAGTGAGCCGAAGTGAGTTGAAAGAAATGCTTAAAGGGACATCATTTAAGTGTTACTCCATCTGTTTTGTTGTTGCTTTGTTTTGGTATTTTGAAATACTGATGCTGGCTGACTTGCTTATCTGCTTTTGGAAAGGCACAGTCCAGAATGCTGTGAGGTATTTTAGGAATAGGGAGATACTAGCAGGGTGATAATTTTAAGTCACCTGCAATGATTAAAGCTTACCAAAAATAAAACGATATGTCTATATATGCTTTAACAAATATTTATTTAGTCATGTTTGCTCTTACGAGGTATGTTTTTAAGCATAGCACACAAAGATGTGCACGTTAATGAAAAAATGAAAATTCATGTTAATGAACAGGAAAGTGATTTAAAGGAAAATATTTGCATTCCTAGGTTTCCTAAGGTTTTTATTCTGTCATACTTAAGATGAAACATATTATCGGTTCAGCTGTAGGAGGGCATAAAATAAACCGAAAAATAACCTAGAGTCTTTCCAAGGTGTTTGACTGCTACCCAGTGCCTGACCTTTCTCACTAAACAATGTCTTGATGCCCTGACTCACCTCTTCGCTGCCACAATAGGCCTTCCTATTCTGCTTTTTAATTCTTGTTATCCATTTCTCAATGACTGGAAAGATGCTGGTCTCATAGAATATTCATGCTTTCACAGGTTAGCTAGACTGCAGTGTATATGTTCTATAATGCACAGCAAATGAAATTCACAGTTATTTTAATGTGGACGGCACTGAACTGAAAAAATGAAAACAGTACTAACAAACGTGCTTATACATGCATGATGGCTAACATACACATTTGCATATAAATATTATATGTATGTCTTCTTAATGGAAGACTGGGATTTTTAGCTGTGCGTGCCTTCTTAGGACACAAACTGTATAGCTACCCAAGCAAAAAACGCTTTCTACGTATATGTATGTTTACATACGTACACACATAAGAAAAATATATACACCGTGTATAATTTCAATGTGTCTGAATACAGTGCATTGAAGTTCATTTTATGGTGCAAGCATTGTTCAAATTTCATTTTTATGCAACGCTGCAGTGACAGGCTTCCTATAAAATAAATATGGGCCACAAATTAAAATACTTTAGCTTGCTGTTCTTACATTTTTTCCTAGTAATGAATACAGACTTCAACTTGGGAAAATATAAAATGATCCTGCTTTCAGTATAAATGTCCCTACAAAAATCAATTCCAATTTCATCTTTGTTTTAGTAAAAAAAATAAAAGAACAGAAAGATCAGGACTATAAATAATGACTACCTGTGGTTTTCATAAATAAATATCTCCAAAGCAGTGGAAAGCTGTAGAAATGCATGGAAATTTTATTTTCTGTTCCCTCATGAATTTGTTGTGTTGCAGGAATGTGTATAAATAGATGGCTAGATATGGCGTGGATTCAGATTCAGCCATTTTCTCCAAATAAAAACATATGTTTCCCCGTTGATGTTGCTTTTTGTCCTTTGGAATGCATTAACACATTAATAATGGAAAGACTGCAGTAATGTATGGTCTACCTATGATGTTTTTAAAAAATCTCATAAATATGAATCTATAGGTACAAGAAAGCTGTATATGCTTATGCCCATGTCGTAAATCATCCATCCTTTGTTTAAAAAAAAAAAAAGGAAAAGGTGGGGGAGGAGGGAGTGAGTATTTTCTCACTGGAACCTTTTCATCTTGTCTAGGGAGAACTAAGAAATACCGCCATTGACACTTACCTAGATATTTTTACAAAGTCATGTCCCATTTATTGTTCCTCTATAGGAAGGATGTTTTCCTTCTGTTTAATTTTCAGGAAGGGAAAAATCTTGTTCTGCTTTCTAGCCTTGTGAGAGAGAAAGGACTGCCTTTCCCCACCCCCAGGTTACAACTTTAACTCATAATTCCCCCCCTCCCAAGGAAATAAGTAGATAACATGATGTTATGTACAATGTGAACTGATTTGGGAGACTTTCAGTTTCGTCTCTGCAGTCAGGAGAGGCGGATGCAGCTCGATTCTTTCAATAACTGCACATGCCTTTTATGCTGGGGTCCATGTTATGTTTGTCTACAGAAAGACAAATATACTAAGCAACCTTGCATGGGCACCTCTGAATAAATTGGAAACTATATTATTGCATTAATTGCATCTCGTGAAGGTAACATTATCTAGAAAGGAAAAAAAAAAAAAGAAAAACAGCTTAGAAACGAATAGCTTAGCTCATCGTGCTTATCTTGAGTGTCTGACTTCTAATAATACCACACTGGAAATACTGGTGTGCTACAGCATTTTATCCTTCTCTTTCTTCAGGGCAGATTGGTTCAGCCAGCACTTTATTCCTGAAACAATATTCATGCAAAATGGATTGCTAGATTTAAATGTACTACCCAGTGCTGCTGACTAATATAATGTTATTCTGTTCCTCCCTCACCCCTCTGTAATCAACAAAGCATGCACAACAGTGGAGTGTTTCGCAGTAATTTTGGTGATGTTTTGCCTTGCTTGATTGGAAAGTATTTCTGAGGAGGATAAATAAGCTCGCCCCCAAACTCTCCCCTCTATTTCCCTTGCTGATGTTGCAGAGAGTAGCTCACTGCGAGATGTGAAACAAGAAATACAGTAGATTGGGATGCTTCACGGGGAACAAAATTTGCAGCTCACTGGCTTTTCTCCCATCTGTATTATTAGCACCGTATAGATTTAATAATTAGGTGATTGAAGACATTTTGATGATGGAGCGGTTTCTATGATCTGCAGAAGAAAGCATCTGTTTTCCTCATGTACCAATTAATTATTTATGCAGCAGAAAATACAGTAGACTACCTTGAGGATGAGCAGGTTGGGTGTTTGTGTAACAACAGCAAGGCCTGGCCTGGAAATTATGTCATTCTGACCTTCAAAGTCCAAACCCAATTATTTTTCAGCCAAGCAGTAAACAAACAGTACTCTTTTCTGTCTTCACTTCCACCTCTCTTTTTGCCCCCCTGTCCTCACAAAAAGCCTGTCAGCTTAAACATCACCTTTCCTTTTATTTTCCATTTCCTGTCTATGTATTTTATTAGCACCTTTTTCTATTTTACAGTCCTACATGCTGATTCGACATCAGCTTCATCCCTCGCAAGATCTACTGTTCAGACTAGACACTGTTCTGCATTGTGGGAAATATGCAAAAGCACCCAAACCTTTTTTTTTTTTTTTTTAATGATTGTCAGGCATGGATTTATTTTGGAAAAATATATATTTCTAGGGGTTAGGACTTACTAAAGTTTGCAAATGAAAGAAAAGCAGATCCTTGGATCTCACAAAATATGTTGCTTTGTATTATGACAGTGGTGTTCACATGCCTGACATCCTCATAATAATATTAAGCTCTTTTTTTCTAACATTATGTACTTTATACATTTGTATAAATGTCACAGCTTGTAATCACTTCCTTTGTCATCGACGATTAATCTAAAAAAATCGAATAATTCACTGCCCCTTGCCATTTACATATCGTCTGCTACCATCTGTTCTTCTCAGCAGCAGTAAATGATGGGTAATTAACTCAGTGCCTTTGTCTTTCCCTTGCTGAATGTCTGACACATATAGATTTTCCTCTGTGTGTGCGCGTGTGTGTCTGCGTGTGCGCGCGCGCATGCATGTGTGTGGGGAAAGGAGAGGGGGATAGGAACAACAGACAGGGGAAAAAAAAAGAAGAAAGATGCTGAAAGCCTGACCTGAGAGGGGAAAAAAAAAAAAAGTCAGTACAAAAATATTTGCAAAGGAGAAAGCAGGACAGAAATGTTGGGGCTGAGAACAGACTATATCACGTGGCCTTTTACTCCTTTAATATCAAAAGAAAGGGGGACTTGGCTGTGGACAATAGCTGCCCTGCGCATGCAAGTAGCCTTTTCTAAAGCTGTAAGGTCAAGGTCAAGATGCAGCAGTGAGAAAAAGCTTCATATGCTCCTCTTGTCAGCCCGAGTGCAAAGGGGGAACATGAAAATGAGGCCAAATGGAGGGAATACACAATGCCATTTGGCTCCTGGACTAGAAGCCAGAAGGTTCGCAACGTGTCATATTGAAACTATGATATAGTGGCTCTGCATATTGCATCGGTAGACAAGTGAGCATGAAGCAATATGCAGTGTAAAACTGAAAAAAAAAAAAAAAAGGACAGTGATATCCAAAGAGCTTTTTGCCCTTCTTGATAAGCACTACAAACCACCCTGCCACAGGCTGCGGAATGGCAGGAAAAGAAGGCGTTCCCTTGCCGTGGTAGGAAATACGACATGATAACCTAAGCAGCCTTTCCTGGCCTGACCCTTTGATATTGTTTATAGGGAAAGGAAGAAATAAAAACCTGAAAATAGTTCAAAATACTTTTTAGTAAAGGGTTTCAAGATGGAGAAAGCATAACAATGTGTCTCGACTACCGTTACACGCCTGTTTATTCGCATGTATTTATTATAATTCATTTGTCCTTAGGTAGTAGGTAGAAGCCTCCTTAAGGGCTGAGGGCCACATTGTGCTAGGCACTGTAAAAGCATGTAATATGACATAGTATTGTTACTCACAACATCCTCAGGGGTCGGCCAATGCTGCGCGTGGTGTGCTCTGTGTCTTTCATTAAAAGAAAAAAAATAAAGAAAAAGAATTTGTTCTTTTTTAATGTGATCCCTTTTAATCTCAAGGGAGTTGCATTGCCCAGACAGATCTTCATGCCAGCTTGGTTATTCTACTTATGCTATCTCTATGCCACATGGTACCGGGTATGAAGCTTTGGTTTTTTCAACATGAGAGAAATAACAATTGGAGATAATGATTCCCTATGATTCAAGACTTTCTTTTCCCAGTACTCTGCCCACAAGCACTCTCTCTCAGGGCTTTTTTCAAGCCTTTCCAGTCCAGGTCGTGGTATGGGTAACATCCCTTGTGGAGTTTACACAAAATTTCTTAACGGGTGTACATCTCTCCAGCTTTCCCTCTATTTCACATACCCATCTAACCTTCCTCAAATCTGACTCCCGTGTTACTCTTTACTCCTTGAATGCAATTCCCTGCATGTGTAATGAGCTTGGGAAGTGACTTGCTGTGATTCAGATATCTTAGTTCATGGAATAACTTTAATTATATTTAACCTGAA
The DNA here is from genome assembly GCF_000708025.1 of Charadrius vociferus. Classification (NCBI taxonomy): domain Eukaryota; kingdom Metazoa; phylum Chordata; class Aves; order Charadriiformes; family Charadriidae; genus Charadrius; species Charadrius vociferus. Next base: position 1,002,989 of record NW_009649460.1, on the reverse strand, counting down.
TGAAAGATGGTTATTTAATCCATCAGCTTCAAAGCTGAATGGTGTAAACTGATGTGATGGGACTTCAGTTGCAGTATTTGTGGGAAGTCCAAGCAGCACATCCACTGCCAATCCAGCTAGAATTTCTATTATGAAATTTTCCCTGCCCTAATAAAAAATGTCCTTTTACATCTATCACTACACTGGTCACTTCCAGCTTCTCTAAGGGAAGCAGTGGTGCTGCTATTAATGCCCCTCATTAGATTTCCTTTTCAGGCTGGAAGGAGAGAAGGTTTCCTGTTGCAACAAACTGCTGATAATTTCTTCATATAATCTCCTGGGTTTTCTCTAGCTAAGTAAAGGGATGCTCAGGTTAGAAGACTGGCCATATGTGAATACAGAACCACAAGTGATTGGCAAATTGCCTCAAAGTGTCAGAGGAATGAGTAGAAGGGCAACAAAACTAAAAGAAGCTAACTGGTGAGGTTTTACCTCATTATAACAGGTATGGAAGTTATAGTCTAGGACGATTAGAATTATCCCACTGATATCAATAGGACGAGGCGTTTTGCCTTGTATGTAGTGCATGATAAGCGTGACTTGATCTCGTGAATAAGTGGCCAAATATCTGTGGGCAATGAATACTAATCATTAGCATTCCTATTTTGTATTGCCATAGTGCCTAGGAGTCTTGGTTGCAGATCAGGAAACCAATGAGGAAAACAATAAAAAGTTTGACCTTATCCCAAAATGCTTAATGGCTAATAAATAACAGGGGCCACAGGTTGCCAAAAAAGGGTGGAAGGGAGAGGGGCACGGGGACAGAGGATAATGAAGACAGCAGTGGTACACCAGGCAACGATATTGGTCACCCACAGCCCATCTCCCAGCTACTGTTTTTTCAGTGCAGCAGTAAAAGAGTGCTTAAAGGAGCAAAATTATAAGGATTTTCTGGTATTTGTGGGAAGCACTTTCCAGGTGAGTTAAAAGAAGGGAGAATCAGGGAAGAGAGAAAGCACAAAAATCTTTGAAAAATTTAGTAATTTGGTGATGAAGACCATCATCGTGTGTTGGTTGGAAGAAGCAGTGTATCTATTTTTATCGAAGGAGAAATGACAGGGTGGCCAGGGCACAGGCTATGAAAGACTTGAAAGTGAATCCAAGAAAGTCGTGAATCATGCCACAGAGAAAGAGGAGCTGGTGCAAGGATGAGGGTGGGGGAAGAAAAAAGAAAGAAAAAAAGGACACAGCCTCTCTGTCAGTAAAGAGTAAAGTCAGGAGGAGACTGACTGGCACAAAGGAATAAAGTGGGAGATGAGGGTGACTTAAAGAAAGGGAAACTTCTGGCTGTAATGGAAAAACCTGAGTGACGCACATTACAGAGTGTAATAACCTGTAGCATGTAGTGGAAGGATATTTAGCTAGATTTAGAGAAACAAGAGAAAATGTGATACAGGCAATAATCTTGTATCATCTGGCAGATGGACTGGATGGCTGAGATCTTTTCCACCTCTTAATATCTCTGATAGGAGTACAATCTCTGCACTTTATGGCAGTGCATTTGTACCATGAAAATATGGAAGTGCATGCTGGTTTGTCAAAAGGCAGTGTATCAAAGAGAAACACTTTAAAAAACTTCGTACATGAGGGGAATTTATAGAGTGTTTGTGAGTGTGAATACACATATATGGATGTATTTCTCTATATATACACACATATATGTATCATTGAATTGCTCTGTTCTGTTAGAAGTAAATGTTTTCAGTGCATTCAAACCAGGCGTCTTTTGCAATATTGACATGAAACTTGAGATAAATCTAAAATCCAGTATTTTTTATGTGATGTGCCATTAAAAGGCAATGACGGTAAAAATCTTACCTGAAAACCATATTTACTAGTATGTATCTTTACAATTGTGTACTCCTCAGACTGATATCTCAGTTCCAAAGTCTCTATTGCATGAAAGTATATATATGTTTTTAAATAAATGATATCTAGAACTAATGAGGACAGTATTTCTTCTTCCATTTATACTGCAGATCCTTTACCTGCAGTGCAGATTTCTAATGCATAGCCTGTGCTTGTTCCAATGGCAACAGAGATCTGCTTTTTAGCTCATAAAGAGGAATCTTGACTGCAGTCTTGTGATTTGTTCAAACTTCAGGAGGGCTTACTTCCTGAGGGTGTACAACCACCATTGATGTGAACGCACTGTGTGCATAAAGAAAAATGACTGCACAGCTGAGCATGGAGACTTGGACATATGCACATCCTTGGTGTTGCCTGAGTTAGGCAGAGTGTGGCTTCACTGAGCTGATGCCTGATTTTTGTTGAGTACTAAACCAGAAGGTTTTTTTGCTTTTATCACTCACACCGTACTGTGTCACCACACCAGGAACTCCCTCTATAATGACTTTCTAAATCTGGTGTATTCAGAGTGATGTAACATTCAATGAATTGCTATTCAAGTGTATTTGTGAACATCACATTCTTGATGAAAGATGGGAAAAATATATTGCATTAAAGCAGATAACTGTTGAAGATTACCAAGATGAGAAATGAATGGCAGAAAGAGAGCAATAATTCCCTCAGAGGGAAAAATACACTACACTATGCAGTAGGTCACTAAGGAGGCTTTTTGATGACTTGGAGCTTTTCAGTGAAAGAAAGGGTTGATGACCAAGACCAATGGGCTTTAGTGAGACTGCCTAGTCCAGGTGTCCCCTAGTTTCTCTGTACATCAGTAGATAACATAGTCTTAGTGTGCACAGGTTGGACCACTGTACAAAAGTTTGGGGTAGTTTTACCCAAGCATTTTTCTCCCCCCAGCCAAAACATTTTCTTGGTTAACAGACTTGTGAGGGGGTCTTCATAGTGTACTGAGCATGCATTCTCTGGAGTATAGAGAGATATTTTCACGCTACTTGATTTTCACAAGTGTTTCTTAAGATCTCGTTAAAAAAACAAATGCGAGGTACACCCAGTAAAAAAGATGGCACAAATCAAGCATGAATAGTGAAAGAATGAAAAGGGTACAGCTGTCTTGCCACCACTCGATAAAAACAAAGCATTTTAATTGATACATTCACTGTATCATTCACTCTTATGGCGCTCTTTGATATTTCAAGCATATATATTTGGACCTCAAGCATTTAATGGACCTGGCCTACTCTTTTGTATTGATCCACCTCACGTCGTATCAATGGTGATGTTCTTTACTCCCTCCCTGTAAAATGAAAAGAAATCAAATCAAAGTATCCTAAACTTTTTGATTCAAAGCCATTTCATCTATCAGTATAGAAAAATAGGGTAACAGTCTTTTTCACATTCTTTGTTCTGCAAACTAAATCGAAGCAATTTGGCTTAAAGTAACCTGGGTCTCAGTCATAAAAGCAACACGCCACCATAGTGGCAAATCCAGAATTTATGACTCATGTTTATCTCATCTGCACTTGGCTTTATTATTCTTTACTGCTTAAGTATAAGAACCTATGACACTGCCAGTAAATTTGAGACAAGGCAAATTCAGGACTGAGGAGCCTAATTTCCAACAGCCTCTAATGTTCAAAAAATGTGACCTCTGAAGGAAAGAAATGTTATCTTTTGTGTGTCCTGTATTTCCTTTTGCTGCTTAGCTTTGAGCTTTATCTTTACTCCTTCACCTTTGATTCCTGATGAAAATGGAGAAAAGGTAGGTTTTCAGTCTGAAGGAGAATCTTTAGAAACTCGGAAGTCCTTTAGGTCTTCCACACTGATGGGGAGATATTGAGATATCATGGTTAAGCCTGTCCAGGTTCTGAAGCCCGTCCAGGTTCTGAAGCCCCATGAGAGATTGTTTGCCTGATCTTTTCTGCTTCCCTAGGAAAGTCAGCTAATGGTCTCGATCCCTATCTAATTCAGGATTGTCATCTCTAGTCTCATTTAACTTTATAATACCACTATCCTGGTTTGAGCAATACAGAATTAATTTCTCTTTCAGTAATTTTACTATTTGGTAAAGGTGTATTCTAATGCTTGGGAAAACAGCACTTTTAGAATACTCTAGTGTCTGAATTTGTGAAAATATTTACTTTATAACCAGCTATGGTATGCGGGTTTCAAGGTCTCAGTGTTTTTGAGCTAGACAGGTGCAGGGATGAGGAAGAGCGAGATCTGGGCACTTGACCCAAGCGGGCCAACAAGATTATTTCATACCATAAACATCACAGTCAGTATAAATTAGAAATTTTGCTGAGGAGCTTCTGTCTTCTATGATGGATGCGATCCTGAGAACTTCTTGCCACAATGCTGGACCCCTGAGGCCTTTCTTTCTTCCTGAAGCTGTAGTGCTCATGGTATGCGACATTTGCTGTCCACTGCTGGGAGTGCACAGCTTCCTACTGATATAATTGGCTGAGTATAATCCTTGTATATTTCGTATCGGTATCAGGATCAATACTGGTTCTTTAGTATTATTAATGTTAATTATCTAGTCTTATTCTATAAAATCTGTTTATATGTCAATTCTTGGGTTTCCTTGTTTTTCCAGTTCCCCTTCTGAGGTGGGGAGGGATCATTGGGTGATAGAATAATTGTCTAAATGGCAATAAATTGTTATGGGTTCTTCAAACAATAACACCTACTATTCTGTTTGAGATATTGCTTAAAATTTAATTTCAGTAGGAAAAAAAAAGTAGCATCCCACTGCCAGTTATTTTTGAAAGACCTACAGGGTGCTACAAAAAATTGGTGAAACATCTTGATTTGAGGAGAAACATTACCCACAAATAATTCAAGTACAAGCACCAGACTGAATCTAGCTGGACACAATGAGATGATTGACAAAAACACTGATTTTTTTAGGCAAAAGGAAGCTAAAGCACAAGAGTTAAGCTTTGCCTAAGATCACTTATGTCTACCTATTATTTTCTTGTCACAGTAATATTTTTAAAATATTTTTGAATTGGGTAAGTAGTTTATTTAATATGCAACCAGCAGTAAGTCTGGAATTGGACTACTGTACTAGCAAATGACAAAGCTTTTCTAAGAAGTCAAAATAAGCTGAAAGAATAAAGAAAAAAATCAGAGCACACTGCAGTAAAAGTTGGACCCCAGTCAGTGCCAGACTGCCAACTGTTAATAAATTATGTCTTTGGTCTGTCGTATTTGAGATGTTGAACTGAAATGTCAGTAAGAGTGTTCATATGCTGCTATTTGATGCTGAAAACTCATTATTAAAGACAGGTTGTCTATTAATAAAATTGTCCCTTTCTTGTCTTATTTCATGCTTAACCAAATGGATGTATGTCTCTATCACAATTGTCCTGGACCATTAGCATGAATAAGTGAGAGTCTCTATAAACTTGTGGTGTGTCTGTGGATACTTGCTGAATGTTATTTGTGGGGAACATGGCTAAAAAGTTTGGGAATTAACTGAAAGAACTGCCAAAACTTATTTCAACACCTATTGAAAGAATATTTTGACTTTTATAACCCACATGTAGCTGCATTATTAAATTCTTTGATATTCTGATGGGAATAGAAAGAGAAATAGCAATAAGAAAATAGTCAAGAATAAAATTGATGCCTTAACAATCTCAGGTAGTCTTCCATGTAGTTGGCAGAGAAGACCACAAGAAATCATTAATCAGAAAAGACTGAGCCACAAAGTCAACCTGAAAGTTGAATAGAAATTGAACGGGAAGAAGTACCTCTAGAAGTTTCCAGATGTTGTCATGGTTAAGGTCACTGCACATGGTGGCATTCCTAATGTTGCTTCTGTTTCCAGTAACAAATTACAAGTTCTCAATTTTCTGCTCCTCCATATAACACTATGCTTACATATATACCTTGGGGAATGTAAGGAAATTAATGTGTGTATGTTTTAAGTTGTTCCCTGCCTACAGTCTGGTACTAAGTCTCCTGGAGGCTTGACCTGACATCTGTTGTGTACTGATGACTCTTTTCCTACACAGCAGAGTTTTCTCCTTTCCCTCTGTGTCTTTCAGCAGCAGTTTGGTCCACCAGCCCTCAGTTTTAGTCATCAGCCTCTTCCCAGTAAGAGTTATGTGCTGCGTAACATAACCCACTAATGGTTATTCATCACCTCTAGCGGGTGAAGCCTCTACATGTCATGTCATGTACTTCTAGATGAGAAAATAAACATCAGGCTATCTAAAGTGAGCAGCCTATCTGCAAGGGCCAAGGCTAGATTCTGAATAATAAAAAGGAGCATTTTACTATCAAAAATATTTTAAGCTAGTTTTATAAAGCGATAAAACAAGAATCATAAAATCACTACTGTATGCCTGCAATAACAGCTGGCCTAAGAAGAAAACACATTGGGCTTAAAGGTGTGGTTTGAAAGTTGCAGTAGGTGTGCCTCATGATTCAGAAAAACATTCTACTGCAAGAAAACGAAATTTAGTAAATATTCTTACAGTATCAATGTAAGAGGCTGCCTTATGTCTAACCCCAAAAGTGCTGTATCCACTGACTTACAGGAGCTGAGTTGTCTCTGATACCATGGGAGTCTTCCAGCATAGTCTGTGGTGTGATATGCTTCTTCCAGCACTGGCTGAATATAAGGCATTAACTATCCTCTGTGTTTGTATATAATGATCCATTTTACTTTAATAGATGGATCAGCCCTTATTTCCCAGTTTATAAAAACCTTGACAATAGGTATTTTATTGGTGAGTACTCTTTACCAAAGTGTGTTTTAGTAAAGTTGCCTTTAAAACTATGAGGAGGAGGTGTTACTCGTGGAACGTAAACCACTCTTGGTGATTCTGTGGATCCCAAGGAAATGGGGACAGAGTGCCTGGGTCTTGCTTTCATGTTTGGAACCAAATACTGGCTTTAAAATAAGTCTTTATCCTTTGTGGAAATTTCAACATTTTTCTTTGAGAATAAGTTAACACATGTTAGACTTGTACCTGAAATACCAGTTAAACTCTCTACACATGTCGAGCCATAGCTTTTTGCTTGTCCTCAAATATTGGAAGACTTTTAGCCGTAGATGAGGAATTTTTAAAACCTTCCTGAAATAGAATTAAAAGAAATCCAGGTTTTTAGGGCAAGTACACTCAAATAAATAAACTCTATCAATATTAAGGATACCTTTAGACTTGCTTTAATTAAATTAGGTGATCTGCATCCCTTGCAACTTATGGTTGATATTTTCCATAAACCTACAGTGTTACATTTCAAGGTATCTCCTGTCATTCTGATGTATTGTCCACTTTTTAGTCTTCCAACAATACTTTCATCTTAAAAGTGATGAAAAAGAAACACATCCATGTGTGACAACGTCTGATTTAAAATACAGCATGTTTTATGCTTTAGCCATGTCCTTAAAAACGTATCATACACTGTCCCACCAGGAGATGCTTGTTTACTGGGACAATAGCTTCATTTGTAAGCATCTCCTTTGGCAGCCCAGGAAAGGATAGCCAACTAGCTGACAGCAGTACAGCATTTAAGTCATGGTTCTTGTGCAGAATTGAATATAGAAGAGAAGGAATGATTGGCTATTGAGCTGCAGTGAAGAAATGATTTGTGCTACCTGCTGGTATATAAGGTATATTATGCACAATAAGAGCTGTTTAGTTCTCCTAGCTTTTAGGTTTACAACTCTCCACAATGTTGGTGGAACATAATGCACTGGGCAAGTTTATTCTTTCTTATGGCTTGGGCAATTATTTGGCATTGATTTTTTTAAAGTTTTGTCTTGCATGTCAGGTTTTTGTTGGCAAACTTTGCAGAAGAGTTTGATCAAGTCAGTAAAGATGTGAGAATATGGATTAGATCAGTATTTGGCTCATGCTTTCCTTTTACAAGACAGAAATATCAAAAATAGTTTTCAACCCTCCTCTCTAGACACACACCCACAGATGGAGAGTTGGACCTGCATTTGATTTGTTTGATTTGATTTTGTTCCCTGATAAATCTCACACTTCTTAACATTTCTCTCTACTCTGCTTATAATAATCAAAATACTCTGAATTGGCTCCACATGACAGGACTTCTTTCTCATTTGCATTTTTTAAGCAGTGACTCTGCACTGATTCAAAACCAGTTGGCCAGTTCTGCTGAAGTGATATAAGGCACTGGTTATGCTGAATTGAAACAAGGGAGCCTAATTGTCCGCTATTTAACTGAGTATTTACAAGGTATTTTCAGACATACAGAAAAAGTGTAAAGTAACACTGTTCTGATTTGGTAATAGTTTCCATCCTCTTTGTACAGGTGAGAGTGAACACATAACGTGCAAAGCTGTGATGAATCTTAAACTACTGCCTGCATGCTGTTTTATTTTTGCGATGACTGTAATTGGAGACATTTGCTAGTTATCCTGTTCTGTAACGTGAACAGCCCAGGAAGTGCTGTTTGTGATATTATGTAAATCAAGAAGCTACTTTTGCTAAATTGGCCTGGGAAGAAAATAAAGATCACCCCCTTTAATTCTGAGTATGCTATTTTTACCATATTCTTACACATATGCAGGTAGGAAGAATACTTCCATGGCCTTCCGTAATGCTTTAAAAAATATTTTTAAGAAGTTGAAAGTACTCTAAGTGGGCATTTTTGTCTTCTCTTAGCTATGTATTGTCCTCTTTATAAGTTCATCTTTAAAACTAGGGTGTCTAAATTTAGACACATGACACACATAAAGCTATGTTTAATGTAGTATTTAAAGTTGGCAGAGATACAGACACCTGAATTTTAGGCACTGCATTTGAAAATTCTTCCTTCTATCTATAGATACAATAGCTCCTGAGGACATTAACGGAGCTGTACCTGGGCCTATCGAGAGAACTGTGCTGCCCTTCTTTATTATGCTCCAATCTTAGCTTCTCAGGTGAATTCAGAAAGCTGTAGGTTTCAACTTGCTTTTTGTAATGAGCCTAGTGGGCAAAGTAATATGAATTGAACTCACAGGGGGCATTCCT
>NW_009649460.1:911701-994062 GCF_000708025.1 Charadrius vociferus | reverse complement strand
ATTCCTGACAGAGTTCAAACCTCTTACAGCGTCTTTAATAAGACCTTTCTTTTTAGTCAATTGGAAAACTGAATAGACCACATGAAAGGTGGGCTTTACAGTTCAGTATATCTGTGTGTTACACCAAACAGAGGCCCTGGGAGAAGAAGAGAGAAGCTGAAGTGATGCACCTACTCTCCTGGGTAAAGAGTTTCAAACACTTACTCATGAATATAGTCCATTCCTGTAACGACACTCCCTCAGTGCATAACAATTGCTCGCATGAATATGACTGCAGGAATGACCCAGTTTCTTATTTTAAGGTAACTGTCATAGGACATTTGGGGTTGTGTCATGGTAAAGGTCCTTTCAGCTGGGTAAGACTCTGAGCTGACGTGTGGTGTAGGTGAATGCCCTGTCAGAAAGACCCATTTTGCAAATCAGCTCCTGGGAAACTCCCAGTAGGATGACCAGGTGAGACGGTACCGATAGCTCAAAAAACAGATTGCAGTAAAAGATCATGTAAGTGGCTACTGCTTTCTAACTGCCCCAGTTTGGTCATGACCTCCATGTGAATCACCTTGTACAGGTATTCCTGTCTCCTTCAGTACTTCTGTCATGTCCTTAGAAGCTTTGTTAGTGTGTGGTCTTGTGGTCGTATAAGATTAATCCAGTGAGAAACTGGAGAGAACCAGAATCATCAGGATGAGATATCTTGGTCCATTAGGAATTGGACTCTGGACCACTTTTAAGCACAGAGGCAGCCCAACTGACACCCAGATGACCTCCTTCAAGTTAATGAATCAGGGCCAAATCTCAAAGCTTGGACTACTTGACCTCCCTCTGCAGCTTATGCCAAAGTCAGGCACAAGAGGCTCGTGACCTATTTATATGACATAGAAAGAGTAAAGAGTATATAGCAAGTTCTTTCAGAATTCAAAAGCAGGACCAGAAGACAGTGACAGGTAATTTCGCCTCTTTCCCAAAGCATTTTCCCTTGTGAAAAAATCTGTGGATTTTTCCTCGCCTCTCCCCTTCTCTATGTATATGATGTTCCTCAGAGAGGTGGTGGAGAGAAGGTACGTCCTTCGAGAGATGTAGAAAATTTTCGGAGTTTTCAGAGCATAAAAAAAGTACTCAAATCCCACAGCTTTTCAGTAGAAAACTGTTGTGTAATTCTCTTTGTAGACTTGGAAAACCTGTCTGTCTGCTTTTAACAATAGACTCATAGCTTTCCAGCACAGATTTTCTCTTTAACAATCCTAATTTATAGTCTTATCTCAGTGTTTCCAAAAAGACCAATTTTTCGTTGAAGAGCGTGATTCAAAGATCTGACTGAACACTCATTTATCATTAATAAATTTAGATTAGGAGGGAAAAGAAGATTCTAGTGGTCTTCCACATAGCATACCCCAGGCAATAAATATGAATCATTTTTAAATATATTTTTGAAAGTTTATGAAAGAAATTATATAGACAGGTGAGTGAATTCTTGACAACAGCAAATAAAGTTTGTGGTAGGAATCATTGGCTTTCCAATATTTTGGACTATCAAAGGTGAAGGTTGACAGGCTCACTTTCACTATACTTGGGTTCACAGAATCACAGAATCGCAGAATGGTCAGGGTTGGAAGGGACCTCTGGAGATCATCTGGTCCAACCCCCCCACCAGAGCAGGGTCACCTACAACAGGTTGTAGTAATCCCAAGCTTCAGGACTTGTGCTGAACATGTGTGGGACCCAGGAAAGGACTGTTCTAGTCAAATGCATAATCAGGCTTTTGGGTTTTTCCATCTCTTTCTGATGCGTTAGACGTTGGCCACAGTTGGATGCAGGATATATCAGGTTGCAGTGGTGCTCTTAGTGATGCTAAATTCTGTTAGGAGGCTTACTGATACATCTTGATCATTGTCGAGCCAAATCTGGTGACAGATTTAAGAGGGATTATTTTCTCCTCATTTAGATTTAGAGAGACCACTGCAGTGTGTTTTATTCACACTATGAAATGAGTGAGGATTCAGCCCCTAGAACCTCAGAGAACTTCATCTAACAACATCCATCATTATTGCAGGGATTAGGGACACTGGCAAAATTCTCAGTGTCTTTTGCTGTCTTCCTGTAGCATATTATCGTTGTAGTTCCTGTCTAATTCTACAGACCAGAAGTAAATGTCTTGGAGATGTTCTGTGGTGAGAACACCAGCCACTCCATGACCCCTTCCAAACGTCTTGCATGATAGTGATGTGCCAATAAGGTAAATCGGATTTATGACCCATGAGGTCATTTCCAGTTCTTTGTTCCTGTAGGATCTCCTTCCACAGACATTACCATTCCTTTATGTGTAAGAATAGAAAGCCAAATGCCAAGCAGGAAAACTTATAAACAAAAACCCAAGGGCATGACTTACCTGGGTCCCAGATGGCTCTTCACTGACCTTGGTGAATGACTAGAAGAACATCAGGAGCAAGAAGCACCTGCATTCATTTTCATGTTATTCAGATATTTTATATATTGCTTTGTGTTGAAGGTCTGTACTATGTAGAGCCAGATTTGTTCTTATTCCCCTTTGTCTACTGAAAAGATATGACTAAAAGTCAATCCCCAAGCGAGTATGGAACTAAGAGATCTTATTTCTAGTGCCAAATTTCCATAGATTCTTTGCTCATCTCTCTGTGTATAATCCCATTGTACTAAGCCGAATTTATCATTCATTACCTTGGCTTCTCCCAGGTCATTATAGCGTAAATCCAAGTTTATGAGGAAACCACTGTTCTCTTCACACTGACAAGACATATTCTTGCTGTTTATAGCTGATGCAGTTTTGGTGCAGACACTTCATATTAAAATTAAGGCAGCTGCAGTTACTTCTGAAATCCAGGAAGTGATTTAATAAAGGCAGAGTATTGACTGGCTGGATTGCACTGTTAAAACAGAAACAGGATCATTTTCAAACTTTTGTTTTTGAATTATTAAAGAGGGTATGCCAGAAAAAAAAAAAATCTCATCCATATACCTCAACACCAGTTCTTTATCCAACATGAAGTGACGGCAGGGATCAGTTGTGCCAGTGATGGCAGCTCATGTGCTCTGGAGATGTTTCAGGCACTCTGTTCTTTAGCTGCAGCACGACTGTCTTAAGAACAGTATAAAGTTCAGCTGCACAGTTTAAAGGGCACATGTACCACTGGCTCCCCTTTGAGACATTAAAAACAAACAAGCTATGAATAAAATTCTTAGCGACCTATCTGCTGTTTAATTAACAATACTCCTCTTCTGTGCCAGACATAAATAAATGTACATTTGTGTACACTGTGCCTGAATACGTTTGTGTGCCAATTGCTGAACCCTTTGGTCCTTTCTGACCAGTGTATAATGTGTAATGTCTCACGTTTCTGTTAAACTCTCCAGTTCTGGGCCTCTGGTGAAAGATCAGGGGAAAAGCACTAGAGAAAGGGACTTAAGTTGTATTTCATACAGCTCGTGGACTTCGACAAGGTGGTAAATTCTTGTTTGTGACAAGCACTTTTTTCCTGTATAAATACATTTCATACTATAAGCAGTGTCTCATTTAAATAGAGACAAAAAGCTAACAGTCAGCATTGGGATTTTGCTATGCTGTCTTGATGCAGGTGTTCTTCCGATGCGTGATTGCACAAGCACAACACATCTGTCAGGATTTATGGCCGTCTGCTGCCTAAACCATGTATCAGCGAGTCCAGAGGAGGGCCACAAAGATGATCAGAGGGCCGGAGCACCTCTCCTATGAAGACAGGCTGAGAGAGTTGGGGTTGTTCAGCCTGGAGAAGAGAAGATTCTGGGGAAACCTTATTGCAGGCTTTCAGTACCTAAAGGGGGCCTACGGGAAAGATGGGGACAAACTTTTTAGCAGGGCTTGTTGCGATCAGACAAGGGGTAATGACTTTAAACTAAAAGAACGTAGATTTAGACTAGATAAAAAGAAGAAATTTTTTACAATGAGAGGGTGAAACACTGGCACAGGTTGCCCAGAGAGGTGGTGGATGCCCCATCCCTGGAAACATTCCAGGTGAGGTTGGACAGGGCTCTGAGCCACCTGATCTAGTTGAAGATGTCCCTGCTCATTGCAAGGGGTTTGGACTAGATGACCTTTAAATGTCCCTTCCAACCCAAACTTTTCTATGATTCTATGATAATCACCAGTGCATGCTTGGTTCTGGCTCAGGCAGCTGAGGTGCTGCTGGGGCAGCCCCATATCTGACTCAGTGAACGCCACATTTCACATTATAGGCACTTGCAGTTCCGGCTGCCCCAACAGCATTGGCGATGTACTGGTTACCACATCCTGCAGAGCCTGGTTGCATCTCCAGCTGACATTTGCACACCCCGGCTTTATTTTTACTACAGCCCAAGTGTGACAGGGCACTGTGGGCACTGGGAGTTCCCTGGGGAGTGGCAGCGACCCCCCCAGGGTAGCAGAGAAGGTCCTGGCAGCCTATCCTGTCCCACTCCTACCAGGAGCCAGGCATCCAGGGGCACTTGGTCAGCCCCAGCCCTGGGCATTGGGCACCTCCCTGGGGATGGGCCGAGGCTGGGATGGGATGTCAGCCCATGGGTAGGGGTCAGGATCAGGCCCAGCGAGGGTAACCAGGGTCAGACATGTGGCATGGGTGTGTGGGCAGGGCCACAGGGATGAGGAAGGGGCACACAAGCTGAGGAACCCATGGCTGTACCCCTGCGATACAGGTCGGGGATATGCGTGGGAAATCAGGCTCAGTCACAAAAACCCCATGGGGTACCAGGCCGGGAGTTCTCTGAGAGTGTTGATAGGTGCAGTTTTGACATTGAACTTGTTGCAGAGGGTTGACTGGCTGTCAAGAGCTCTGGCAGCAGCTATGTCCTGCTTCAGGAATCAAATGTGGCACTTGAAGCTCTCAGACCTCACAGATGTCCCCTGCCTTGATACCAGGTGGGAAACAAATGGTACATGGAGAATAAAGATCCACCTGCGGTAAATACCGTGTCCTTTGGTATTCCCACTTGCCAGTACCTTAATTCCTGTATTTCTGTTTAAACTGTTCTTGCAGATGAGGATAAATAGATAAAATAATTTCCTTCTGTTTGCAATGACATATACTTGTAATGTATGTCATTGTAATGTAAGGAAGGACAGTGTAACAGCTATAGTAATATCAGATAGAGTAATACAAGAGTAAACATACGTCTTTTTAAGAAAAAAGGTCATTACAGATATTATTTTTTTTCAAAAAACCAAGGTATTCAAATTATTTCTCATTTCCTTCAAACCACTGTGACCCCTTTATTGCTCTTACTGAATTTTAGGACATTATAGATTTACTCTGATTGTCCTTTGTGGCTATATTGCATTCATCCAAGCTATTAATTTTATTCTTTGTCAGGCAAGATAGAAACAGACCTTTCATGTCCTTCTGGCGCTCTTAAACTCAGCCATATTTAAGATGCACAATTATGTTGGTTTAGGAACTTGGTGTTCCACTGTTCTCCATATTCTGAGCTACCTCTGCCAAAGTCTCTGTGTATGAAATTATAATAAATCTTTAAAAAGTTGCTAACGTTCTAGAGAAAAAACAGAAGTGAGAAATGCGGAATTTCACAGCAAAACAAAATATATAAAAGCCCAAGAATAGCAGGAGGACATTCATGTACATTTTCCCAAACTTGAGTCCTTACATGTAAGCATTTTGTCATCAATTTAGTTTAAGTGTCTTTGTAGCAATGAAATAGTGGCATTACCAGGAGAAAAATAAAAATGAATAATCTTATGGTAAGGCACAGCTGTCTTTCATTTTGTTGGGGTCAGAAAAGCTATTTATATTTTGTCCTTATTTATGTGCTTTTCCTTTAACAGTTTTTTAATCTTTTTCTTTTTCTTTTTTTTCTTTTTCTCTCTTGAAACAAACAAACAATCTGTGCTCTCATCTAGCCTAATAATCTGAAATGAATAATTTATTCCAAGAATTAGATAGCAAAGTCTTTACAAGCATACTGCTATTTCCTTAAACTAACCTTTTGCGTAAATTTATTAGACTGAAGTAATTCTGAACTTTTTGGTCTCTGATGTCATGGTGAACACTTGATGTCTGCCATGCATTGCGTAACTGTTGGTGTTCAGCTCCATCTCACAATATTTTTTCTCTGCCCTGGCTGAGCGTAGGAAATCATTCCAACCCAAATACTTGCCTGAGCAAATTTAAAATTTAAGAGAACATATATACTCCCCTATGCAGTGCTGAAATTAAGTTTCTGTGAGCAGCTGTACCAGCAAAGACCTTAAGTGCTTTATCAAGTAGTGCCAATAAAGCCCACCGTACAAGGAGTAAATGTGCAGAAGGTGTGAAAGATGGACAGAATAAACCAAGCCAGCCTGCCAATAAATATCCCTGTATAATGTCTGCATGTTTCATTCAGCTCTGCTTTCTCAGGCATGCTCAGTGGAGAAGCTGGGAGATTAACTGTCACCATTTCTGCAAGCCGGGCCTTGCCTGAGACAGGAAAACACCAGAGCTGCTGAGCGAGCCTTCCTCACTTTTTTCTTTAAAGCTTTTTTTAATGAAATGCATTTTGAAGGAAAAAAAAATAATCCCGAATTGAAAGGCTGAGGACTGTTAGGAATGCCCTTGGAAATCCCAAATTCCTTGTATTCAATAAGGATTCCTCACCTCAAATAGTCCAAAAGGAAATCCTGGCAGCGTGGGTTGGTTGGTGGGCAAGAGCTCAGCGGGCAATATTTTCTCCACGGTTTGTCTAGTCGGAGCCCTAAATATTGTTTGGCAAAGACTTGTGTATTTGTGCTTAAAATCAGAGAGTAGTCACAGCTCTTTTAAAATTTCAGCCCCATCTCCCTTTGATCTGGCATAAATCATCTGCGGAAGGCAGCGGGGACAGGGTGTCCTGAGCTGGGGACACAGTCCCCAGACGGGCTGCTCTGGCTGCCGGGGAAGTCGGAGGGCAGGCAGAGTCCTCTTGACTTTGATGTGTTGTGGATGCAGCTGGTCATGTTTACATCTATTGAACCAAATCATTTCTTGTGGCATGGCTAATCAAATTATTGGTGATTGGTGATTAGGCAGCGTGAGGTGAACTAAGGACACACTCTGGCCTGACCCATTTAAAGGAGTGCCAACATTGTCGTACAAAATCGATTTATTAAAGCAGAGGAAAAAATACAGTCTCTTTAAAATTAAAACCAGCCCGTTTGTTTCTAAATTCTTAGCAGTAGTACAGCAAGCTGCAAAGAGATGGTAGAATTGTTACTGTAGGATATGTAAGCCTCAATAAAAAGAACACATCAGTAATTTCACAAAGTAGCTGAAATAATTCAGCATATAAACTGTATTTTTGAAAGCCAATTTAAACTGCGTGTAAATAAAAGAGTCGAACCATCACTACTATCTCTCTAGAAAAATAGATGTTTGAGCAAATAGCGAATGTGCACTTAAATCTGTTTTTTTTTGCACAAACCTTAATTATGAGAGATTTGTCCTTCTCCATAAAAGTGGTTGAATGCATTATTTTTCACACACATTCCTGCCTCTTCATGTTCTCACTTATTTTTCTTAGCTAATGAAAACCCTTCAATATAAAGGCATTAAAGATTGACATCGAGGTTTTCGTTATGACACAGATGTCACTGTCATATAAATTCAGCAGCTTGCCTTGCCTATCTAAAGTCATATATGGAAGCTGAGTAAGATACTAGTCTGTCTGTCCTAGTCTTCCTCCAAATGATTGATACTGAAAATTAATTATTTTACATCTTTTAAAATACTTTTTCTTATTCTCACATGCTTACTGTGATTCTTTTCTCTCTGTATCAGCATTCCATTATTTATTTCTGTCCTGGGGGGATGGTAATACTAATTCATAAAATGAATTAAGAAAAATAATGCTGCGATATGCTAAACTGCCAAGTAAAAGAGCTGCAGTATGCAACAACCAAGAAAGAATTTTGAAAAACGTACTGCAACTCCTTTAGAAACAGTACAGTGCTTGGTTTCATACTCAGGAACTGGTATAACAGTTTACTTTGCAGTGGTGGTTTTCTTAATAATGTCTGAGCAGCCTAAAGACCAGCTTACCGAAAGAAAAACATCTAGACCAAAACAATTTCATACCCATCACTAACAATAACTATAAATAAACATCCACATATACATATCCTTGTGCCAGATTTTCCTGTACATTCTTTCAAAGAATGCTCTCGATGTTGGGAGCTGAGTTTTGAAATGCCTTTCAAACTAAATTTGGGGATTTGAATTGAACAAATTTATCTCGCTCTTTACATTTTACAAAGTAAGATGACTTTTTTCCCCCCCTGAGCACTCCCAGTTATATTTAGCCACATTTTGACAGTTCAACAGCATTGCAGGGGGAATGCTGTGGGGCTCTTTTTGGGAACAAGGAGTTCTCCACATTTCAGTTGAAGCAGGAATATTTCCAGTCTATTTTACATGGGGCTCATTGTAGGAATTCTGCATTAACACTTCCCCCAGGATGTAACAGCGGCTTTATAGCTCACTGCAGATGCTGTTCATTTGGTGGGGTTTGTCACTGTGTCAGCTGAAGTGAAAAGGAAGGAAGGTTATATTCTAAATCTTCTTGCCTGTGTTCTTGTTCTTAGTCTTCTCTTCTTCACACAAGAAGAAGCAAACATTGTCCTTGTCAAATGATAAATGAGGCACAATTGGTGACTTGCATGTTTGTCAACATAAGCAAGATCAAATGAAATAATAATAACGGCTGCCTAATGATTACCTTGTACTGGGTTGTGGCCTTTTATCAGGCAGCTGCAGACTACCGCTTTGAAGGGAACCAATGGTTTTCTTTGAAACTGGTGTCACGGACTTGGAGGATTTGTGACAAATCTTCTGAGACTTATTGCTCCTTTGTGTAGTTGCTATAATTGGGAAGAAAAATGAGCCTGTTTCTAAATGTTTAAAGAGGAAAGTACCTTCTCTCCAGATTTTATTTGGAAAGATTTTTAAACTAGTTGGCTTGTGTGTGTGTGTGCATGTGCATGAGTGTGTATAATAATTTTCAAAAGAGGGAATGAATCTTAAGGTCAGTTAAAACCTACAAAAATGATTTATCTATGTTGTTTCCACATAGTAACATTGACAATAAAAAAGACAGAGGCTTACCTGCAACACAGTTTTACCACAAAAGTAAAGATCAGGAAAACAGTGTGAGTGAAGCCAGGAAGAAGGCCAACAGTTTGGAGCTTGTAGTTTGTATTCTGCATACCACTCACACAGATTTTCAGAGTGAAACTCAGCAAGTTGCATGTATTTGCCTGCAGGATTAGTCACGAGCACAAGTCTGAGCCCCAAAGGTTTGAACGGACCAATTTCAGCCTGCAGTCAAGTGCTAAATTCAGCAGTTCTTCCAGAGCTGCAAACACCAAAGGCAGGCTATACTTTGGGAAATGTGGGCCACCATCTTTCCTCATGTTAGCTGATTCACTGGCATATGACATATGCCATATGAATAATGACACTGTTTCAACACTGTGAGGGTGCGGTACACTTATTACTCTCCTTACCCTAACTGCCACCAGCCAGAGCATCGTTCAGTAAATGGCAGGCACTGTCTCACTGCACCATGGACTGAATCTTGCTCCCTTTGAAAAACACGTTCGTCATACAGCCAGTGGAAATTAGCTTTAATCTGGCAATGTTAAGTCAAGACAGTCCAAAGACTGAGACGACTGAGGAGTGTTACAGGTCAGACCCGAGCACAATTAGCAGAAGCCTGTGGAGCCAGGGGCAACATGCGTGCCTAAATCAGTTTCACTCTCAACATGTAAAAACTTCAATGCCTAAAGTCCAGGTACTGACTCCTATTGTTTAGGCTTCTAAATAAAATTGCCTGACTTGAGAGGTGTTGAATAGCTGCATTTCCCACTGAAGTCATTTAGCCTCAATAAAAAAATTAAAGCTCAGAATTCTGTAAGTTGATGCTAACTGACCTGTATGCTGGAACCAGAATTCATGGACAGTCCTTACACCGAGACTGAGTACAGCTGTGGGTATCTGTCTCTCATTGTCAGGACCACTAAAACTCTCTTCTATTAGTTAAATACAGCCCTAAGGGTGAAAAACAGAAAAGGTATTGTCACAGATAGTGAGTGGAAGTAGACAGGTCAGTACATTTCAGCAATAACGCCAACTACTATATGAGTTCAGCAAAGGATGTGATTGTAAGACCTAAGCTGAAGGGTCCTCATGCTCTTTTTATTTCTTCTGCTTTGTTTGCCATTACTTGGTCAAATTCGGGTATTCCACTAAAGAGGGGGGGGCAATGCTTGACTTCAAAGCTCTAAAAGTGGCTGCTCATCTCTGAGTAGATACAACCTTGTGGCATTGGCTGGCATGGCATTGCTTTTTGGGTGGCATTCACTGCTTCTTCCACCAAAGGAGAATTGGGTATGCACAATGGCAAACTGTACATACATGTCACAATGTTGGTAAGAGATCTCCTCCGGCCAAAGAGTTTGGATTAATCTGGGTCAGGTGAAAATCACAATATTGTTTACCACCTAATTATCTGCTTTATCACTGACTTTGATGGGTGCCAGGGTGCAAGGAGACACTTACATCCATTTCCATCCTGCTAGGGCATTCTGTCTTCAGTTTGAGAGGCAGAAATGATCATTCAGGTGCCATCAGTGGAGGCAATGGGCAACACAATGTCCTTCCTAGTACTATGGAGTGATAGACATAGTCTTTTCAGATGGCTGTGAGGTAATGGATGATGGGAATAAACTACCTCAAAGCATAAAATCCACTCACCAGTTCCACACAGAGCTCTCAACGTGTGACAGAAATAGTTGACTTAAGAAATAATTCCCCTCCATTTCCCATCCAATCCCACTGTTCCTGCAATGGGAACACTGCACAGTGCGGTGCCCTGGACCTATCCTTCCCTCCCTGGCAGTCTTTTTTCCTGGCTCTGTTTGCTGGGTAGGACACTTTAAAACTCAAGGAGAAAGGCAGTGTCAAATCCCACGGCTATGACAGCCTGAATAGCTTCTGAATTATCCATGTGGCTCTAGAGGTCTTTTCCACGAGGCCAAGATTTGGTTCATTAGCCATTGTCCATAACTTTGTGAGAACTTTAGCAACCAAACGTTTCCTTCTGACTACATTCACAAAGAGGAGTGTATAGGTGGAGAAAAGGCAGATAGGATGACACCTCCAACATGCTGCGTCTTTCACCGCAGCCAGTGAAATTTCTCAGCTGCGGAGAGCGGGGAGGGCCCACAGGTCTGTGCAGAGCATGTAGAAAGTCAGAGCAAGCCCAGTGAGCTGGCACTTGGCACACATTTCTCTTCGTCGTCAGATGAGTTGAATCTTGCCAAAGTATCAAGCACATCTCTGCAGAGCGGTGCTTGAAGAAGCAGTGCATCTCAGAGAGAGAACAACTTGAGCAAAAGTGTTCTGCAGGACATTTCCTATTCAATTACTGTTACATAAAAAGGAACACTCAAAAGTTCACCTTATTGAATTCTGTTGCACCTGTGGATAGATGCAGGGTCACTTCTGGGTTACAGACTGAGAAAACGTATTGTGTTCATATAAGAAATGAATAGAACAAACTTAAATAAAATGTTAAATTCTGCTGGGCCTTGAATTGTTTTTGTCTCCCTTTTATTTCTTTAATCTTATTCCACAAGTTATAAATGTATGATTGATGTCCTGCAAATGAGCTATGACTGGGCATTACTTATTTATTTTATT
Source organism: Charadrius vociferus (assembly GCF_000708025.1). NCBI lineage: Eukaryota > Metazoa > Chordata > Aves > Charadriiformes > Charadriidae > Charadrius > Charadrius vociferus. The sequence goes on along the minus strand of NW_009649460.1, from coordinate 982,327 downwards.
TAAAATTTTCATTAAGTTGAATAACCCTACTGAGGTCACAGTCTTGTTTCAGAGTAGACCTGGATGAAACAGAAGTGAAAATTTCACACAAATTTCCATAAATTCCAATACATACAAACACCAGCATTAAATTTTAACAGTTGTGTATCCACAGGCTTTTAAAATGCTGCTAGCATTTCCTTTAAAATAATTAGGTCATGTTGCATGAATTACAGTTCTGCATCGCTGTTACATGTTTTACTTCTGTCAAAGATAAATTCAATCCTGCCTGGTATATGATTTCCTCTTTAAGATGCACTCGCGTCTTTCTGATCCGGATGTGCAACAGGGTATTCAGGTACGACATGTAAAATCACAGATTGTGCAGTAATAGGCATGTGTTGATTTTTTAAGACTCTTGGTCCCATGTGTTTGATGGGTTCAGGATTTTATAAAACACTCGATATGCACCTCCTGTGGCTGCAAGATCTTCCTGTTGGAGCCCTGGTCTGTTCTTAACTCCTACCCTTATGGCTTAAGCACTCACCTTTTTATTATCCATAAAATTGGGCCCTTATCTGTCAAAGATGGAGGCAGGTATGTCTTTTTCCAGTGGGACTATTCAAGTCCATAAAATTAAGCACATGAATAAGGATTGAAGCTGTAAATCATCAGCTTTTCAAGGCAGAGAATTGTTATGCATTGTATTTGCACAGTAAACAGCCTATCTGTTCTTCGTTGTTGAATATAATGCAATAATACGCACGCACAGAATCGGAATTACAGCCTGAATTACGTACTTAAACTGTAATTAAAGAAAGGTTCACGTTTTCAGATCTGAGTGACAAGCATGAAGCCTCTAAATCAATATTTAACCTCACCTGAATTTTTTTTTTTATCTTTGCCTTAAACAAACTAAAAATTTGACTTTCCCCACCCCCCACCCCCCAAGCAGCAGCACAGAAAAGAGTTAATCATTATCTTTCACTGGGCTGTCCCCATCCAATAGCTTTGACTATTGTGTCTTTACCATTGCTTTGCAACTTTGGCAGCTAGTGGGAACTCAGTTCACAATGTTCTCAGAAAGGCCTGTTTTGCTTTTGAAATCGCCTTTCATTTTTTTCCCAGGTGTTGCTGGCAGATAGCATGGGGTTAAGGCAAGTCTGAAAACTGCACACTCCTTGAGAAAAAGTAGTGTCTGAACTCGCTTTCCGCTCTCCATTTCGCTGCCTGTGTTTGGAGGTGCTGCACTGGATTTGACAGCATTCACACCAGTCTGTCTGAGACAAAGCTCTGGTTCATTGCCTTGCATATTCACAGACAAAAACCGCACGGGTCCTTATATTCAATAAAATATTGATAGCCTTTTCGCTGCTTTCACAAGGCAGTAAAAAAACGGTGGCACAAAAGAATTCCCCAACCCAACATATTCTGTGCTTAAATGCATTATTCAAAACCCCAGAAACAGAATGACCGCAGGACATTTTAGTTCAAGAGGGATGCCCACAAGTGTTTAACAAAAAGGCAAGATTACTGAATTTAGCTTACAGTCATGAGAAAAAATTTAAAATCAATACTACATGATCTAACACAAACCAGAATCTCTATCATTAAGGGAAATAGACTTCTTTAAAAAGTAAAAATAGTTTCTGGAAGACTAGACAGTGGAAAATGCACTATGCATTGTGAATATCAGCTTTTTGGATTACAGGTTTTGTTGCCCAGAAAGCTAATCTTTTAATGGAAGTTTTGGATTCACTTTTACAATGGAAAACTTGTTAAAGAAATTAAGGTTTTATTAACATTTAGAAGTGAAAGTTCTATTATATTTTATGAGGTTGAATGGTTTATAACATTCCTTCTGATGTATTATTTCACTATCATTTATATACTTTGATAAGCATAAGTAAAGTTTTATGGCCTTGCAGTGTGAGTCTGTCTTCAGTATGGTAGGCCAAACATTGACCCAAATTTAGCTCTGTCTTTCAATCTCTGCAGAGTTATAGTTTGATCTGAATGGAGCTATTTGGGGTAGAAATTACAACAGCCTTTATGTTTCTGGCTTATAAGACAAAAGGTCTTGCAGATTTGGTGGCCCCCAAAATACCCTTGAAAACTCCTGGTACTTTGAATATTACTTTCTCACTAAGACATGTTCTTGGGCACTGTTTTCAGAAAAGTTCCTCTTAATAGGATCTAGCTAGGGCCATGGCTGCCATGCCCCCTCCACCCCTCCAAAAGAAGTCCTTGGCTTGCTGATACCATCAGTCTTCTAGAACTGGCTCTAGCTTGTGATTTATAACCTAAGAGCTGCTTGGTTGATATTTGTGCCAGTGTTTAAAAATAAAGCCATATGCTCCCCATCATTATTTAGATGGATGCAAGCAGTATAAGGAAGAAGAGATTGCAAATCTATGGAAAGGCACATGATACCTCAAGAAATCAATGAAAGCTGTGGCAGACTCCCAAAAACTGTTACTACCTGGTACCTTCTCTGTAATATTTTGTTTCCTTTAATATTGGTAATATGGATACCAGGGACTTGTGGTTGATTCAAAATACCAAATGTATGCAATGGACAAATTCCAGCTAGCAATAAGATTCGTGTGGTGCTTTAGAACACCATTAATTGAACCTCACAGCATCCCAGGGAAGTAGGTGGCAGTATCTTCATTTAGCACACGGGAAACAACCAGCAAAAGGTTAGTGGCTGTCCACTGGCACACGAGTCAAGAAACAGCACTGGTATTTGAGCTTTTCTATTAGTGTCAAGTTGCTAGATTTGCCACTGTCTTAAAAGGACATCCTTTGCTTGCCCACCTCTTCACTTGCTCTTGTAAACAGACTCCAAAACCTCTGATAAGAGGCTACGCAGTACAAGCTATATGTCTCCACATGGGGCAAAGTTCAATTTTGCACGTATAAATCTGGAGTAAGTTTCCTGATATCAATACCATTGCAGCAACTCACCATGATATAAATAAGAGCTGCGTGCAGGCTGGTTCGTTAACATAAAATAAGTCAGAAGTGGACACTTATCATTGAGATACATTTCTTTCGAATGCCTTCTGCTTCATAGTTTGCTAAAGACACAAATGACCGTTCACACTGATATAGTTTTGTACCAAAAGAAAAGGCAGTCTTTTCAAAGACAGCTGCTTCTATTCTCTTCTCAGTGTACAAAGGCATAACCAGACATTTCCTATTAAGAGCAAAAGGAATTATGCAGACTGAATATCCTATGCACCAACATTAAAATTGCTAACCGATGAGAAGAACGATGGGTGTGCTACTATTTGTAACACAAAATGATCAGAACAAAAGTCAAAGCGGTAATGCATTCACTTACTTAAAAATGTGTATTGTTATACAAGGCAATTAAAGAGTTTCAGACTATTCTCTATGTGATCTGCCTTTCAGATGAGACCTAAAATTGAAGCATTTGATTATTAAAGCTCAAGTGGCAGTTTTCATTAGAGGTGTTAACCCTAATATGCTCTCCAAATTCTAAATCAGTTCATCATGTTCTTCCTTCCTAAATTCTCCATGGCTTTTATGTGATAAGATATTCTTCTCTTCCATTCCTAAAAACCGTTCTGAAAGTATTATTCACACCATATGGCTACCTTGCATATCCATTTCAGTAGCGAATGAAGTGAGTAACCTTTTTATACAGCCTATAAATTATTTTAGGAAAATTGACCATTTGTTACGCATAATATGTTCTTCCCATCTACCTAGACAGAGAAGTCATTAAACAAGAAACATCTTTTATCTGTATATTGATAGGCACAAAGCTCTAACTTTTGACTGGGAGAAGATCTCAGCATTTCCATAACTAACAATAATAATAATTAAAAAATGTGAATACAGTTATCAGAACCAGCTCAAATATCAAAGTTCAGTTGGTGAGCTCTGAAGATAGACGCCTAAAAGCTTTATCAAAAGTTTTTTAAACATTTTTTCCCGACAGTTTGTTATTGAAGGAAGGGTTTCCCTCAGGTGCACTAAAAGCCCACCACACTCCCTTCAGGTCTCACAAAACTCAACTGCATTGACTCTAAGAAATTAGACAAATGGTATAATCTTGAGGGAAAGACAAGGACTCTTGGTACTCTTGGCAATTTAAAAATTTTGTGAGTGCGTACTAATCACGTACCAATATTCTTTTCCAGCTTCTAATTAAGTATTATTTGTATTGTTTGAACTGCACAGCAGCTGATATGGGACCTGTTTTTGCATATTTGTACCATATCTAGCATATCCAAGCAACATCAATATTTCTAACATAGGTAAGGAGGTTATATAATAACAGAAACAATTTCTTTTTAGCCTCATTAGCTAATATTAACTTCAAGGAGTTCAAGAAGTAACAGATAATTAAGACATTTGCACAACATAGGTTTTAATTTGCTTGTGATTTAAAAAATGAACATAGTTTGAATTACTGTATATTCTGCAATGTGTGCAAATGTAATCATTGATACAGTTTTCACTGGTGTCATAGAGCAAGGTGCCTAAGTCACGTTACAAATGTACAGAATTTAGTGGTGAGTACTGTCATTTATAAAACCACTGTTTTGCGAAATTCCATGTTCAGCCTTTCTTTTCCATCACAGCAAGTAACTCAGTAACAAACGTTCTTATATATAAAGTGCACTTGGAATAGCTTCGCCACTGAAAACCTGACTGGGGGAAAAAACGCTCAGTAAAACAAAAAGAAGAGAGAAGTAGAATTTTAATAAACATTTATTCCCAGGAGGGCATGGGTGTACTGTAAATATACCACAGTGGTATCAAAGCAACATTTCTTTTGAACTGAAGAACACAAATTAGGTTTACCTTACTTCCATATCATTTGCTGATTTTAATCCTAATAAAATATTATTTTCAAAGGCAAGTTAGATGTGCTCTGCCCTTGTTTTCTACCTGAAAACTGGGTCTTGCTAACGATTCCAAACTTCCTAGCTGTCAACATTTTTACAAGTTCTGAAATGCATTTTTGAGTCTATTAATAAGTTAGGCTACGAAAATAATCTTCTGTGAATAGGGTAAACTTTTGATCATTTGTGACTTATGATACTTTTCAACAGCTGATGCCACATTCTGCCCTCCAATAACACATATAAGAAGTTCTCCTTGTACTCAGGGAGAGATGTATTTGGGTACCTTAGTGCTGAAGTTAGCTAAGAGTTCATGGAATCATAGAATACTTTGGGTTAGAAGGGACCTTTAAGGTCATCTAGACCAATCCCCCCTGCAATGAGCAGGGGATATCTTCAACTAGATCAGGTTGCACAGAGCCCCATCCAAAACGACCTTCCAGGGGTGGTGCATCTACCACCTCTCTGGCCAACCTCTTCCAGTATTTCACCACTCTCATTGGAAAAAATTTCTTCTTTATATGTAGTCTAAATCTTCACTGGTTTAGTTTAAAGCCGTTACCCCTTGTCCTATCACAACAGGCCCTGCTAAAAAGTTTGTCTCCTCCTTTCCTGTAGGCCCCCTTTAGGTACTGGAAGGCTGCAAGAAGGTCTCCCTGCAGCCTTCTTTTCTCCAGGCTGAACAACCCCAACTGCCTCAGCCTGTCTTCGTAGGAGAGATGCTCCAGCCCTCTGATCATCTTTGTGGCCCTCCTCTGGACCTGATCCAACAGATCTATGTCTTTCCTGTGTTGAGGGCTCCAGAGCTGGACGCGGTACTCTGGAGTTTACCATGCTTAAATGTTTGCAGTGTGAAACTTCAGGAATATTCAGGTGCTGTGGTGACAGCAGTATTTAGAAACTGATTCAGGGTCTAGATCTGCTCCTGATGTCAGTCAGATCATTTTGATTAATGCCGTCTGGGGCAGGGTCAAGTCCATGTTACATATAGAATCGTGTTCCTCCACAGGAGTCAGCTTGTCTGCCTAGATTATATTTATTGTCACCTTGGTACTTTCTCTTAGAGGCACTTAACTATTTCTTATATATATATTAATCCTTTTTTCTATAGATCCATTGATTTTCAGTTTCATCATTTTGCAGTACAATGAATAATGATTACTTGTGGGTCATTCCAAATTATTTTAAACTTCTTTTTTTGTTAGTTAGTTTTCCTTCTTTTTATGGTTTTATAAGATGCTTATATTGTAGAAAAATTGTGTTCAAAGTTGGTATTTTTTCAACTTTTTACATTAGGAAAAATTTGAGGATTACTTATGCCTCTGATCTATGAATTTGTGCAAAATTAAGTCTATCAAGGAAGATCTCTTGAAATAGAATTTTATATGTGGTTTCAGAGAGGAAGAGCTACGGCACATCTTTGCTGCCAGTGCAAGATGTGAAGTCCATGGAAAAGTTGTAGAGTAGTTAGTAAAAGAGCCTTAAATATGAGGATTCAAGGGAAATTACTCTGAGCATTCATGTGTATATACTAAATCACAAGACCAGCTCTTGGCTTCCATCTCCAAGATGAAGAGAATTACTCCCTTCTTTTGAGGGTAGTCGTAAGTTCACATTTCTTGGCTTTGCTGATGGAATAGGTCCCCTGTGGTTGTACGTTTTGCCAGGGTATATGCCTTGTGCAAGCCCCAACACCTCTTCTTGTGCACCTGTACATTATTTGTGTGTAGGTTCCCACACCTTTGCAGCAGACAGAATGCCAGTGACTATAAAGAAAGACTTAGTCAAACTCCTGACTCTTATTTACTCCATTCCCTTTAACACATTGTATAATGTTACAAAGCTAGTCTGGGATTTATCTCACCTCATTTTAGCATTCTAAAAGTTAACTTAGATAATAGCGCAGACTCCCTGTACTGTCAGTGGAGAAAAAAAATAGATATGTCCTGATCACAGTTCATCAGCTGTCTCTAACTGCTATTTTGGGATGGGGTGATTCATCCTCTTGAAGTGCTTCCTACTTTACACTGACTATAGAAGATGACTAGGTGTCTAACTCTTAGATGGTTAAGATAGCTAATGGGAGAAGAGATAAATGGTACTCGTGAAGTATTTTATACTTGTCTTATGCAAAGAAGGCGTGTGGTCAAAAGAGTCTGGTGTACAGCTACCAACTCTCAGGCCTGCCTGCGACTCAGGAAAAAGGACTTTTTCTTGTATCTGGATAACCCTGTCACTTTGCCATGTGCATTATTTTCTCTGAACTTCATTTTTCCTTTCTGGGAAATAGATGAAGATCTATCCTTAAGATCTTACAAGGCTAAGTTTAAATTGTTAAAGGGCTTAGACAGTCCTAAAACAAAGGCTGGATGTAAAGGGAACATACAATTTTTAATGGCTATGACGAGAAGGTCTCTTCTGTGAATTACACTGTGTATGTAAAATGTCTTTTGGTTGTAGTTAAATCTGCTTAAGGGATTCAGGTTTCTCTTTTGTTGTTTTCCATGACCTATGGTCTAGAAGAAATATCATTTAAATCAAGCTTAGCCCTCTTTATCTGAGGTAAATTCCTGAGGCATTTATAAGGCAGGTAAGCAGGCAGTAGGAATCGAGAGCTTTGGATTTTTTGCAGAAGTGGTAAGTGGATAAAACTTTACAGGCATTACTTTAAAAAGATTACCCCCCAGACAATCTCTCCTACCACTGTCAACAGAGAAAACAAGTTAAAAGCTTGAGTTAAATGGTTTGTATATAATACATTGTCCTTTTGAATAACTGAGCTTGAATCCATTTGAATCAACGATATTACCTGTCATAAGGAACTACAGTTTTCAATATCAAAGCATCTTGAATAAAAGCCATTACTCTTTTTTTTAAATAAAAAGTGATTTCATTTGTGCTCTTAGCAGCAGAAGTCCTACTGTTAGCTTTACATTTACTTAACTTGCCTTTTCTGTAGGTAGTTCTTTGCAACACTCCACTGCAGTAGTTGTGGCTAAGCAGCATCCCTTGTTAGATGATTCAGTAAGACTGGAGGGGAGAGAGCCCCGGTCAATGCGTACATTTCCAGTTTTGCCCCATGTGCAGCCTTCCTTTAGGTGCCGGTTTGGGACACGACACCTTGCAGTTCTGTTGTTAGGATAAATTACTTTCATTTGGCGTATTTTGTATGTATGAATTCAACAGGGAAGAGTCTGGGAAGAAAAAAAGTAGAGTCCCTGTCAATTCCCGTAAATGCAAAAGAAGTATTACTGTTAAATCAGAAGTAACTGCTGCTACTGTGCGACTGTGACTATTTGCCTTTGTCTCCCTATGTATTTTGGTCTGCAGCCATTAATAGCTTGGACTCCATGAAGCAGTAGCAAAGGGGAGTGTGTCAGAGCAGCAGGCCAAAATTAAATTACAGCAACCTCGCGCTTTGCATTAAAATCTCTGCTAAGCAATGGAGGCTTGTAATCGTCCGGATTTTCCTTAAAGACAAAGGCCCTCCATGCAACTGGCTACACTCAGTTAATTCATGCTGTCAGCTTCCTTTATTGGCTGTGGGGAATGCAGTATTGATTCTTGAACTCAACAGCAGCACAAAGAGCCACTAGTGCATGGTCAAAATGCAGCAATAAAGGGCTGGCAGCTTGAGAAAAGCAGCCATTCCGTTGCACAAACAAGGTCAATTAGAGGACAGTGCAGCATAATATAAATAGCATTAGCAGCCCTCTTCAACCATGATGAGACCATGCTGGGAAGATGACAATACATAAAATAGGGTTTAATGCAGAGTAAATACAAAAGCATTTAATGTAATTTAATTTAAAACCTTGCATCCCTTTAAAAGTACCATCAATTAAAAAATACTTATCTTTAAAAAAAAAAAAAGACTATTCTTTTCAGGTAAATCTCTGTATAAATTAATTATGTACATATGTAGAACTGAATGGGAATGTATTGTTTAATAAATGGTTAATTCTTAAATTACAGCTGTGGGATATTATGTCTGCCTGTGTAATCTCTTACTTTTTATTAATACAAATCTTTCAGTGTCATTTGAGTGTAATAATAGGACAAAAGCGTATCTGCATTTTTAGTTCAGAAGTTAAAAAAAGTTGCCAAGGATCTTTATGTCCTTCTTTAAGATCTTGCAATTACTATCTTTTTTATATGAGAGACTTTTTCTTATTATTATGCCAGCTCAGAATTAATTGCAAATGTAATATACATCATTCTGGTAACACATAGACTACACTAAGCGAATTAAACTCTTAAAATAGATAATGGGCCTCGGATAGGCAGCTGATAAACCTACACTGTAAAAGGAAGCTAAGAAGGCTTCAAAACTGTTTAATTGCTTAGACAGCAAAATAAACATTTGTTTCTAAGCTCTGTTAAATAATGAATGTGCTAAGAGCTGACAAGAGTTAGTTTTAGAGCTCTGGTCTACCTGCACAGTCTTACAATATTTTTGGCAGTACAAGTCTACTACTGGACCCCTCCTCACTTTCCTGAGCTTTTGGAAGTATTCACATCAACTTTGAGTATACTTAATGTCCATTAAAACTGGAAGTTATTGGACTGAGACCTGAGATGAAGGTTGAGTATGAAGTCATCATTGTTTGTACCAAATCTTACCTATGTTGTAAATCTGTGTCTTGTATCTGCCACAGCGCAATAATAAGCATGTCACTCTATGAGTAGTATGTGTAAGACCTTCGAGGAGGGATAGAAATATCAAAGTTTTCCTTGTAAAACAAATGGTTCTTCCAAATTATTCTACAAGAAATTCCTTCCTATGCTGTCAATGGAATCAGGAGGAGCTCCTTGCTTCAGAGAGCAACAGAAATGCCTTCTGGACTGACTGGAACTTTATTCAGGTATTACGTAGAGTAGTGAGTAGAATGCTGCTTCTATTTTTATGAGCTTCTATTTTTGTACAACTTGAAGGTAGTGAGGAAAAGAGGAACAAATTAACTTCTTATGATTCCTGCCAGCTAGGAAGTACAAGGCAAAGGACTGCAAGTGTTAGTATATATGTTCTAGGCTGGGACTGCAGTTTCTTGGAAAGTGCAGCTGTCCCAAATTAATTTTTTGAATTTGCTGATTTTTTTTCAGACAAGGTAAAACCAGAGGATAAAGACAACAGAAACAAGACAAAGACCAATAAAATAAAGGGAGTAAATATGAGAAGTTCTAATTTTTTTGTCACAAGGGAAAAAAAATATATTTTCTGGACTTTTGCGGTCCTTCATTCCAGAGCCGAGGCAGATTACAGGCTAAAAATAAAAATAAATAGGCAAACAAATGCATCCAGTGACTTGTGACCAATTAGCTCCTGTGCTTATTTTTGCTTCTTTTTAGCCCCATTTCTCTTCAAGTATGTAAGCAATTTGACTTGTTTGGGATTTGTTCCTCTTCTGCAAGACAAGATTGACTAATATTGTAATTAAAATAATAGTTTTTAATAATAGTTTTTTAAGAAAATATCATCAAAGCAAATGCCTTTGAGAGGCTGGATGGAAAGTTTTTTGCATCTTTTAGAGTACAACCTTAAGTGGAATCGGTGTGTTCGGAAGGAAAATCAGGTAACCTATGTGTATATCTCCTAAATCAAATCAGAATTTGTAGTTTTGTTTTGCATTATATATACTATTTATTGGCTTCTTTTGATGTTAGTCAAGAATTATGGACACCAAATAAATTTTACTTGGGGCAATTCAGTAATTTTATAAAGGGATTTCTTCCTTGTTTCTTTACTTTGAAACTGTAAAATATTTTATCCCAATGGTGCAGGGAAACAGAGTGTTTCTATGAGCTCCTTGGTATTTAGAAGTCTGCAGGACAATGTGTCTTGCTTCCTCATGCATGGCCATCAAGTCTCAGTGACAGCAAAGTATTTCTTTCTTCCTTCATCTCCTTTTTGTTCACCATTTTTAATCCCACTGTCCCGTAAGGGTCTATAAATGTATCATGCACTGTAATTAACTCTGGAACATGTAGTAGGTGACTTGTGACTTCTAGAGGTTTACCTTTGACCCACTTTAAGGGTCAGGTACATAGCTATGTTAAGAAGTCATTAGTCTTCAGATATGTCCATTCACAAATGTTACGGTACTAATGAAATGAATGTTTTCAAACACTTTTTTCTTCCCAACACCACCAAACTGCAGTTCCCTTTGGGAATGAACTTCCGACCACCTTCTTTTGGAGATGTGAGAGATGATCCTGTCACTCCTAAGGTGTCACTCTGAAAAGCAGCAGGTGTTCCTCTGCTGATTCTGTCTTGACACCTTGTTAGCCCGTTCTGGAGAGAGATAAGTGATTTCTTTATTTTACTTTTATTTTCAAAATAGGCCTCAGGAATACGTTTTAAGATTGTAAAAAGTCTGCCTTCTCTGAATAGGGTGGATAGGAGTAGAGAGTGAAATTCAGAGATTGCAAACTGCGATTTATGACTACAAATTTTGCACCTCACAGAAAATATATGTAAAGGAGAGGATGATGCTGAGTAGTGCAAGTAAGAGCCAGGAGACAATATGGAGAAAGGCAAAAGCCAAGGCAATGTGTTTCTCAGAAATTTGGAAAGCCGCAAGTTTTGACTGCAGCTTAAACTAGGAAAGTCTTTTTCCAGGTCCCTAGAAAGGCACATATGATTTGACAACATACTCCAGAGGAGGCAGAGAGAGGAAAATAGAGTGGATACAAAAACGACAGATCTGTGCTCATTCTTCACTCCTGAAAGGGCAAAGAAAGTTTCTAGGAAGTGGAGAAAGAGTATAGTTCTAGGTCCTGGTCATTCTCCAGCCTCACCGTAAGGAGATCAAGAAGCAAGAATATAAATGGTTCTCATTCTTCTGGGCCATGCAAGAGAAGTGAAAGCCCACTTTTTGTCCAAGTCTATAAAGGAAATAAAAATGGGAAGCAGAATTTGCAAAATATTAGTTCCATATCTCACTGAAAAAAGGCAGCCATTGAAATATGCACAAGTGTAACATACATAACATCTGGGAATGGAGTTGGTTGTTTATATTTCTTATGAAACATAGGAAAATCATGGTTAAGACTGTGAGGGGTTTAGATGTTGGGAATTGAGAAGACAGCAAGCCCAACTCCCATAACTATGCATTTAGGAATGCAGATGATATCACCACTCTAAAGAAAAACAGTATAGTGTAAAAGTGCTTTGAAGTGCATTTAAAACTGGAGGATTCGCAGAAAATATTTTATCATGCACCAACAAACTGTACAAGATGTAGGAATGGGAGAGCCTTATATGTTTGCTTCAAAGATCTTGAGTCAAAAAAACTCATCAGATGAATAGTGTGAAATTTTGTGTCAGTTTTCTTATATCTCTTAACACTGTTTCTCTCCCCCCTCTTCATTATGTGTTCCATCTTCCAGAGTGGTACAAGCAGCAGCAATCAGTGGAGTCCCAGTTTATTTGCCTCTTTGAAGTGCCTCATCAGAGAGTCACCTAAGACATGCTCTACTGTCATGTATCTTTGTCATGCCTGTATTCATGAGGATGAAGGAGGAAACGAGTAAGATATGGGCAACCCTGGTAGGCTAGTCAGTCTCATGCTCAGCTTAGATTATGGGAACACAGCCTCAGTGTTTGTCTTGGTGTCTTTGGAAGAACTGGTTTTGGATCTCCTTCAGGTGATTTTCATGCACAAAATTGGCCTTAGGAAAGTCAGTTCAGGAGGAGATTTTCACCTTGTGTTTTTTCTTATCCTGGTTGTACTCATGGCCAAGAGTGAAAGCTGTATGATGGTAAAGGTTGAGAAATGAGAGCCTGCTTTTTTCATGTGATGACCAAACAGTCTGAAGAGCTGAATTCATAAGTCTTAGTGGGTAATGATGCTTATAGGACAGCTGTATTGCTAGCCTGCCAGGGGCTATTATTCAGTGCAGATGATGACCCCAAAAAACAGTTCCCACTTAAAAGGAACATGGGATTTCATAAACGGATTTTGTGCTTGCAAGGAGAGGGAAAGACTTGACACTTTACAAACAAAAGTCCTTTCTGCTTTAGTAACCTCTTCACCCTTCCAGGGCAGAATAATAGGAGGATTCTGAAATTAGTTGTACAGAATCTGTTTGTTACATGATGCGAACCATGGACAAAGAACATTTAAGTGTCTGCTGCATATGAGTCTATAGAGCCTACTTTCTTCGTTGTTTAAATATATTTTGCACCTATTTTTCGGTCATGTATCCTGTTAGGTTCCCAGTGGTACTCCTGTAAAATATCTCTTAATGACTCTTTTCTTCCTGTGGGCTCTTCCTAAAAATCTTTTTATCAAAAAAGCCCTTTTGTTTTTGGGGTTTTTTTAGCTGCAATATAAACATTTAGACATCAAAAAGTCTGCGGTAGGTAAAATCGTATCATTAATGATAGAAATAAATTTAGTGATAAAATGTGCCTATGAGATGATGAACAAAGACATATCTTTTTAATTTGCATACTTTCATTAAGAAATTTATAATACTGTTAGCTCAATAATACAAAAAAAAAATATCTTGTGAAAGGTGTTGATCCCTCTTCAAAAATGAATAAAAAGAGAAAAATATTTACTCCTTATTTTTAATATTTGTTCTGAACTGATGGTATAATGAGAATAAGAATGACAGCCCATTCCAAGTGACCGATCTTGGTACTGTCTTGTGCTTAAAGGATGCGTTCTGAAAATGTAAGTCTTAGGAGCCTTAGCAACTATCAGTACCCCCTCAGTGTCCTCTAAATAGCTTCTCTTTTCTTCTTTTCCCAGCCGAGAGCAATGGCTTCATTTCTACCCATATGGAAATATTAGAATAAAAAAAGTTGGTTATGACAGAAAAGGAAAAAAACTCCACAATCTTTATTTTACCCAAGTACCTCATACAGTAATCAGTATTTCAGATATCATACTAGCAAGTATGGAGAAAACTTTAGAGCCATGGCACTTTCCCACCTCTTCAGAAAAAAATGTGAAAACCAATTTCCCTGACATCTTTTCAGATTCTAAAGTTCCCAGAATTCTTTTCAAATTGCATTGATGTTTTTTAGAAGAATATCTAAATATTTAAAATCATAACATCTTGAAATCAGGAAAGAGTCAAGTCAATAATTTTCCTTGGCTCTTATTTCCTGGCAAGAACTGTACTCTACTCTGAGACAGCATAAGTTTCAAGAGATTATCCTTGAATGTATAGTCAATCAGGTAATGTATACAGTTTATCTAAAGTTGGTCAAACAATGGGGTATTAAAGAGGAGTATATGTTATAGTTTAATATAATGACACACCTCATTAGTTGTTGGACGGGAGTCAAAAGAAACAGTGCTGTGAAACGCCAAAGCATGCCATTATTGGACAATAACATGTATGTGAAATGCATTATTATGATTATAAATAGGTCATTTCTAAAGGAAATATACTAGATGCGGTCGGGAATAACAAATCATGTGTAGAAGAAATGACCTTTAACGGAACAAAGAACAGTAAATAGAAGAGACTGCATGAGACTTCTCTCTGCTAAAAGGAGGAACAGTCCTTGTTTGTCAGGGAGGTACTGGGGAAGTTACACCTCTCCCGCCTGTTGGTTTGACTGCATCCAGTTGGCTGAAATTTGCCGTACATGCAGACTTCCCATGCCATGTGCAGGTTAGGAAGGGCATATAAAAGGACTGCATATCTAGTTATTGCCTCTGGCTGTTTATCACTGCTGAGTCTAAACAGAGAATGGAAAGGATTTAAAACAATATAAGAGAATCCAAAGCACCTTCAACTCCATTAGCAGAAATAATAAAGATGATTCATGAATGGAGCTGTGCACATCATCCTTCAGAGAGATGTCTAAGGAGTTGGTTTGGAGATAGTCTCAGGAAGTAAAAGAAAGATGATTTTACTTCACCTAAGTAGCTGGGATTATAAACTGGGGGTGTATGTTAGGATATAGTCTGGAATTATTTTATTTTTCTCTGACATTAACAATCAAAATTCATATTCGTACTTAGTGATACAAGGAGAGAATGGTAGCTACCAATATCACCAAGAATGAAGACCTAAAGGCCTTTTCCATTCAACAAAAAATTGCAAAATTCTGTAAAGAAATGTTTTAAACCAAATAGCTATAAAGCCCCAGGAAGAATTTGGTAGGAAATGTAGGATGGAAATATAGAACAAGAATCAGAGTAAATTTATGAAGATTTATAATTTTCTTTCAAATTAATCTTTGGTTAGCATTCAGTGAGTCAGTGTATGAATGCTGCCTGGAATACTGAATTTAAACAAGAATTTGGTCTTAATGCAGAAATTAGTACCACAACCAGCCACAAAACGAATGTTAACTGATCACTCTGCCGCTGAATATATATTCCAAGAGGGCTTATCTGCATATTTTTTTCTCAAAAGTTGCACAAAAGACATCCTTCTCAAAATATGGCCAATCTCAAATCAGCACATCAAAAATTCAGTGCCGTGTAGCCACTGTGAATTCCAGGCTTGGAGCTGCAATTGCAGTGCCAGTAAAGAGACCAGAAAGCTTTTGGCAAGAGCTTTCTGGTTTTGGCTCATATGCAAAAAAAAATGTATAACATTCTCTGAGTTTAAATGTTTAGAGAAAATGTCACATTTTTCTACAGTGGAAATCCCTTATTTTATTTTTTTAAATTTTTTTTTCCTATGAAATCACATGCATAATAATGCATTTATCCACCTATATATATTCTCATGTGAAGGGACCCGAAGGGTTCATCTTACATATTTTTCTAATACTCCTCCTCTCCAAAAATAGCATGTTGTAACTATGGTATCAATTCAATACATTCCATTTTTGTTTTCAATTTCAAATCATTATTTTGAAAAAGTCATTAATGAATATCGAACTCATGAAAGCCTGGGTTTATTGTCCTGGAAACTAATGTCCACTAGATAGAAAGCAGCCTTTGAGTCGGTAATGGTATACCCAGGATTCATCACAGCTGTGAATATCCTTTAGCCACATTGTGAGCATTTGTGGTTTATATCCACCCTAATCTGTCAGGTTATGACCAAGAAAAGGGATGACAATGTTATCAATTTTTTTCTGAACTGACAGTGTTATTGCAGTGAAGAGGCCTGTTTATATGAACCACTAAGTAACGTGTAAAACAAGGTATGAGCTTCAACTTTGGAACTTTTGACATCAGTTTTGATTATCTGCATAAATTCAGTCCAGAGTTAAATGCTCTGGTAGTTTTATTTATGTTTCTGCTTCTGTTATATAGGCTCTCTATATTGTAATTTCTAGGATGGAAAACAAGAGCAGTTTGAGGCTTCCTTGTGGAAAGAAACTCTTGACTCTTCCTGTGGAAATGAATTACAAAGGGTTCTTAAACTATAAAGAAAGAATGGAGACATACGTACATGGACTACACTGCTCAACGTACAAGCTCTCATATCCACTCATATCAACTAATGGCATAGAAAACAATGTTGCAATTTCAGATCTGCAGTTTCCCATAGTACCAATCACCCAAAGATGTTGACAGATGGATTTGTAAGCCTGCAAGACAAGAGAAAAATATATAAAATATCAAAGGGTTAAAGGAGGTAGAACGTGAATTCATTGCCTCTATTCCAATACATAAGAGAATATTCAATAAGGTTAAAATTAAAGAAAGTTACAATAGTTTTTCACAGTATGAATTATACTGTGAAACCCATTGCCACTAGAAGTTACAAAGATCAAGAATTCAGCAAAATTAAGAAGGGAATCAGACTTTATAAGTAGAGCGGTCCAGTCCAGTGTCAGCCTAATTAGCTATAAGCATGTGATGTAATGAGTGTTAAACGTTATGCTTTGGGATAAAAGCAGTCTTGATTCTGTTATTAATTAGGAGGAGACTTAGGGTGTGAGGCAGATGATTTCTATGAGCCTGCTCCAGGAATTTTAAATCTCCCTCTGGAGCACTAAGTGTTTCCAAATACTGTAAGATAACAGGTGGACGTTATTCTGACCCAGGATGGCAATTCACATGTTTCTATCTACCTAAAAAAATGTATTTGATTAAAAAAAATTGGCCACGATATTTCTACATTTGTCCTTTAAGTCTAAATACAATTAATGAATTCTTCTGAAGAATGGCTCAGTTGGAGAAAATAGAACAATCTGATTTTTATGAAATTTCAATCTTATCAGTTTAAAGAAAAATAAGTGTTTATCTGCAGATATATTCATTATTTTCTCAGTGCATCCGAACAGAAATCCCGTTTATTAATTAAAATTGAAGAAACTCTGAACATGCAATTGCTGACTTTTTTATTATTCCTTTGATTTTAACTCTATGTGTCTTGTAAGCAGGTCGTTAAGATAATGGCACTAACAGTACTCATCTGAATATGGATTGTCCTCTTTGATGTGCCTAGTAATATGCTGGTCTGTATGAAATTAAATAGTAACACCAACACCCACAGTAAGAAGAAAAAAGTGAGTGTATGAGAAATATTTCCTTAATAGCTGTGATTGTTTGTGAAAGTTAAAATGACCTCAGTAAGTTATAAAAAGGTCACAGATCTCCTCATTTATTTAATGTAATGAAAACAGCCCTTTATTCAGGAGTTTGCCTGCAGCCAAAGCTAATTATTACCACCATATTACATAAGTTCTGCTATATGGTATGTAGATGAGTAAAAGTGTTGTAAACAACCATCAAGCTCCAGGATGATCATAGCATGAGTGAGGAAATGAGCAGCTACCTTTCAAATCTCATTTCCAGGAGCTGCTGTAAATTAAGATCGGGAGACAAAATGCTTCTGAATCTTTGAACTCAGCTATTAGACTTTTATTGTCTTTACTAATTTCAAAAGTAAACCTGACTCCTGGTTCTTATTACAGATGTATAATTACATGATTGAAGGTTAATGACTTCACGAGTATATTCCAGGGGCTCAGGACTCATCCAAGGTCTCCCTAACGATAGGATTCAAAAATCTCTGTCCATGGGCCCACCAGACAGCACTGCCAAGGGAGAGCAGAAACCTCTGGTAACCAATTTGCAAACATTCATTTGTTTAGATCCCAGAAGCCATTATTTTTATAACTGCAGAATGGTGCTTTAGAAAGACTCTTCCAGTTATAACATAAAAGCTTTATTCTTCAAGGGTCTGAGCACCATGGCTCTACCCAGCAATTCACATTAATTGTTGCTTACCTTTAAGCACTTAAACACTGGTTCATTATTGATTTCAGTAGTATTTCTCACATGCTTCAGGTTAAGCTTCAGCTTAAGTGCTTTTACAGATAAGAAAAAATTTGTTCAGTGTCTTGCATGACTGCACAGCAAATTTTAGGCAAGGAAAGAGCCTGGTAATCTTTTTTCCTCTCTAGACTCTTCAAAATATGGCTTTTTAGGGAATCATTGTGGCTTCTTGTATAGTTTCAAAGAATGCAGTTTTATTTCCTATTTTTTTTGTGGAAATTTTATGGCCCTATTCCTTTTGTAATAGTCTTTCACTAATGTTTTATTAGAAATAACTTTGTGTGTTACTGAAACCTTTCTCAGTTTCATGGTCCCTCTACATGCCTCCATGGTTCACACAGATACTTGTATTTTTTACTTTAAACTAGAATTCAAATAAGACAAGACGGTTTTATTGCCCTGAATTACATCCCTTGTCCTTGATAAATAATATTGTGTAATTTCAGAAGTAAATCGATAATTATTATACAAATTTACGCTGGGTATTCTGTAAAATTTAACATTTGTGTCAACCTTTCATTGTTTTTGTCCCATGTGATAATGAAATAATGCAAAATCTTCAGAGTTTTTATATAAATCAAAGTAATTTTTTTCACGGCATTGATTTGAGGAACAGAGGTTGCAATTAAGAGAATTAATGATTGTTCTATCAAGCTGTCATGCTTACATAGGCTACTGGTATCCTTAGGTAACCTCTAAATGGGGAAGGGTAATTCAGGACAGCTTTTCTTTAGAATTCGAGTACAGTGACTTTGTTAGTTGCCACAACTGTGGTTTGAAGGAGTCTGGAAAAATATGTTATTAATTCTCTCTGGTAGGTAAACTGGCCTTTGAGACATGGGAACACAGCAGTTCTTGTGCTGCTGGTGTGCGCCCAATGGGTATCCAAAGTACCAACTCATTTTCTGCTTTTATTCTGCCTGATGCCTTGGTAGATGTCCTTTATTGAGACGCATTACAACATCATTACGACACTGAGTAGTGTAGTTGGGAAATGCATTCTGGCTGTCCCGCATCCTTTACTATAGGTCTGTGGAGGTCCAAAACCACCCTTAGGAAAATTTCAGTAAAAATATTTGTGGTAGTTGCTTGTTGTTCTCTCCTCTTACCTTTATAGCTTTGTAGTACAGCAAAATTAGAAATTTGGGGAGGAAAATTGAAACAAATATGGAAGTTATTATGGCTTGGAAAGATGTGTGCTTTTACAGTAATGATTAAATTAATAATATTCATATTGCACTTTAGGTCTTTGAAATGCTGTCTAAAACTACTAGATATTTCAATCAAAGTTGTTTTGTTTCAGCACCACAAAATCAAATTATTACAAGTCCTTTATACAATTCTTTTTACTGTTGCTCTTTATTAGTGTGCTGTTGTAAGTGCGTTTTAGTGAATGGATTAGTTTTCCAGGCTTTTCCTCTAAAGGCTTTCTTCTGTATCTACGTTCTATTAGTTCTGTGTTGCATGTTGTTACTAACCCTTCTGACTGATTATACGGCAATAATATTTATCATTTTAATTTTTTCTCTAATTTTAGAGTAGATCATAAATATTTTAGTCAATAACTCATGTGGTAACCAGATGATGCATTACGTATTTTTCATTCTTAAGTTTAGTTTTGATAATCAATTAATGTATATATTCTAATTTGCTCTGAAATTGTGGGCCTTTTTGTGAAACTCTTCCCCATAAACTTCAAGATTTCTCAGAATTTTATATCACATATCAATGGATCTGCTGTTAATGATAGTATAACTGTAATCCATGCGTTATTGGTAGTACAAATTACTAGGAATATAATATTTTTACATTTTTACATGAGCATTTGGTTTAATAGTTACATGAAATATTTAATAAGCTTTGAACAAGTGGAGTTCCCAGTGAAAAGATTATATTACCACAGAGGCAAGACTGAGTGTATTTATCTGTAATTTAAAGAGAAATAGATATGCTATCTTTATCTCTAAATCTAGCATTACACATTTAAAAAATTCAAGACCAAAATTATACTTAAAATAAAGCCCAGATTTAGTGAGGTAATGAACAAGAGAGGACTTTCAGTAGCTCCTGATGGAACCGCTAGTGCAGAGTTTATTTCACTCAGTCTGATGGTGGAGCGTCTGTTCCATATTCCCCCTTCCCATTTTCTCCTATCTATGCCCCAGTCACTACTACAGATGTGGAAATAATGCTCTAAGCAGTGTCCGTTTTATGCATACAAAACGCCTTTACTCTGCCCTGTGGTAGTGCTGTGAGAGTAAGAGGCAACAGAAATGTATTTCACACAGACAAAAAAGTTTCTTTATAAGTCAGATAATTTAAATTAAGATGACAAATAGTAAAATGTTTAAGCACATTTTTGTGCTTACAATATGTCATTAGTACACAACTTCACTAGAATGGAGCAAAAAAACAAAAAAATCATTCTGATACAGTACACCTGAAAATCATAGCAGTACTGAGGTATTGAATTAAGTGTGGAAAACGTATTAGTCCTTTTGCATTTTGTTTGTCAATTTAAGTACACTTTTTAATTTGTTCACTCACCGTATTTGAAACTTTTACCAGTTAATAGACAATTTCTAGCTACCAGGAGTTTTATAGCTTAACTACATGGACGAATACAGATCAGAATTGTCAACCATCAGTAAGCATCAATGTCCTAGACCTGTTAGAAAACACCCACTCTGTCATGTCTTTAGAGGGTTAATGGTCTCGTACTTGTTTGTGTGGTACTTCTGTGTGCTGTGCCCATGCATGCGTTCTGAATATATCTAAAGATCAAGTAGGAAAATACCTACAGAAGTGTAAAATTCTCACACCTTGCCCACATCAACGTAGGCTTGGCAAAGACTGGTGTTCCTGTGCTAATTCCATTCCAAAAAGCCTTTGTGCATAAATACACACTGGATTAATAAAATAATATTTAGGATTTGAGCCTTAAAAATGATCTCACTGTATCCTGGAGAAACAAAAAATAAAAGCAACCAACGTCTACAATTCAGTTATGAAGGGGGAGAAAACCCTTCACTGTTATTTGCCTGTAATTGACTTTGAGCATCACAATGCACGTGTAATTGGGTCTGTACTTGTATTCTTCAAGGGTTCTGAGCTATTTCTACTTGAACCCATTTTTGATATGGTTCAGCTCAGCAGTGCCAGCTACCTCTTGTTATGCAGTTGAAAAACTGTGGCCATTAAAAATAGGATGCAGTGTGATTTTGTTTTGCAGCACTGCATGGAAAATCAGTTGCTGTTCATAACAGCTCTGTGGTTGGTTGATTTAAAGCAGGAGGGCGACTTCGAATTGACAAGCAGACAGTTCATGAAAAAGGATATTGTATCTTTAAGGCTTTCTGACTGATTGTGTTTAACTGCGCCACTCAGCAGGCAGTAATTAGGCAGTAGCTTTGCTGAGAAACTTAAAGCAGAGGCTGTGTTGCTCTGTGCTCTTGAATTTAAAAAAAAAAAAGAAAAAAAAAAGAAAAAAAATTCTGGATTTGAACAAATGAGATTTTTACTGTTTTTTTGTCAGTATGGGAGCAAACAGAAAGCAGACCCCTAGAGGCTCCTAAAGTTATCTTCCCATGCAGACAGTCTCTAGGGAGCTGTGGTGCTTGTGAAAGGAGGCAATGAGAACCATTATAGAAGCACATGACACTATTGCTGAAGGTCAGAGTGGTATTGGAATAAAAGAGAAGCTGCTGATACAGAATGACATGGCTGCTGCATCTTCTGGGCCAGTTCACAATTTTGATTGGAATGTAGCTCAAATGCATTGTGAATGTGATTAATAAATAAAAGTATATAATCATGATGATGGCTGAACTGGTTCTTCCCCAGACTACTGCAGAGCGGGAGAGAGTGGAAATCTCAGATAAAAGCCAGCAAACAAAATATGCAGTTAGTGCTACTGCCTGAGGAACAGTTTGATTGGAAAATACTATTGTAGTTTTGTGAAGTGGACACTGCAGTACACTGTCGCAAACATGGAATGTAGGAATGAGGTGTTAACCTCCTTTTGAGTGTTACAGTTAATATAAGAAAATGTGGCAGGGAGTACCACAAAGTTACGATACAGTCTTCTCATAAATAGCATAGGAGCTTCGTGGAAGCACTCTTCTTCCCCCTCATATCTCTACTTTCTATTGCTGCTAGTTTGATGTTTGTGCTTGGATATGTCATCAGTTAACGGCAATTAGGCTTTGAAAAGACTCAACATTCTATTGCCATTTGTTTATACTACGGCCTCTTCAACCATGCTTTTCAAAAAAAGATGGTTCGTTTACTTGGTGTCATTACACTGCTGGAAAAAGAAGTCATCCATTAACAGCATAAATTAAGCCTATGTTTTGATTTGGCATCAGGTAGTAGCTATTGCCAAAGGGTCCCATTTTAAGTACAATGAGCATTATTTTTACTGCGTAGCTTAGGCTTCTTTGTGAGGTCCAGTAAAACTCTTTTGATGACTACGGCTCTGATTCTGAAGAGAACTGCTCTTTATAGTTCTGACACACATTCTGATAACTTTGAGGTAAAGTCATTAAAGTCAGCCTCCTTCAGCAAACTCTGTGGTTTGATAAATCTTTTTTATTTTATCTCCTTCACTCACATGTTAACAAGAAAGTAAATTAGTGTGTAAATTGGCAAGAACAGTGCACTGAGCAACATGCTTTTTCACCGGACCATTGTCCTGAGGTTTGTAGTTTTTAAAAAGGTTTGATCTGAGTAAATTATAAAAGCTTATCAGAATTCTCTGACTGAATGTTTATAAGAGCCAGAACCACTTTCCAATTATAGCTGGGCTTGCAACAGTGAGATGGATTCAATACCACTGCCTAAAACTCACCTATCTTTATTTCCTGTTTTCAAGGTCTATCCATTTTGTGTACTTCATAGGTGTGCTTTGAAACTGGGATATACAGAACATCAAGGATTAAATTACCAAAGTATTTTTTTTCTAAGTGACAATGAGCCTAATTCCCTGTCAGTTAATGCCAGGTGTTTTTCCCCCTAGTATTAAGTTCTTCAAAACTGTAGCTGTATAGGACACTATTCACAGGGGTTTAACGTAGGGAGGAAAATGATTACATTAAGTCAAATAAAATGAATAATTCATGACATCACATTTTGTAATCCTGGTGTTAAGCATAAAACCAGTGGATTATTTTTCAGCAAAATGTTTTTGTATCATTTCAGATAGCATATAATACCAAACAATAACTGCATACATAATGTGAGAAGCCTACAGGCAAATAGGGTCCTGCCTGGTGCTTCTGGCTTCTTCTGGAGTGTCACAATATCCATTCTTTGAACCAATGCCTATGAGTGTCCATCTTCCCTTGGAATCTTCTAGGGCCGATGGAGTGTCTGTCTTTTAATTTGGTTGCAAAATATTGTTCCAGCTCTTTACCACAGATTTTAAAATAAATTTTTATGTCTTGCTAAAACTATATACCTCTCATTTATTTCTATGGTTATGCTACTGAGAACAAACAACTCAAAATGAAAAGTCTTTCTGTGTTTTTCTGTTACATCTCTCCTTCTCTCCCTCTCCCTCTCCCTCTCACACATACTTGCAGATGTGTCTGGAAACAGATACATACAATATATATGTGTATATATATACATACATGTATGCATGTATATGCATGTATATACATGTATACTCATGCAATATTTATGTAGGTAAGAATACAGAAGCTCTAAGTTTATAAAAGATAAAATAATATGAAATTTACCCTTTTTTCCAATGTCAATAAATTTCTTTCTGATATTCATCCATGCCTTTTCTGACCTGGATTTTTTTTTTTTTATTTTGATTTGGGTTTTTTGGGGGGTGTGCGTGCAACCCGGTGCTATAAGTTGTTTGATTTTGTCATCTGGTAAAGCCTCTCTGTTTTTAGCTGGGAACCCTCACTGGCGAAAGGTTGTTTTGCCTCCTCAGGGTCACAGTTTCCAAATCAGATCTACTTTAAAGATGTCCTTCCATGGGCTGATTATTATGCTGTATTCCAGCCTGAAATAACTGTGTACCTGGACCATCTGCTTCTGCCTTGTGCAGCACCTTCCCGTGGACAGCTCCAGGGCACTCAATCGGGGCCGGGGCGGACTCCCACCGAGGTGTCCACGCATTTGTCTTGCAGGAAGGGACAGACCCAGTCAGTGGACTCCAAAGCTGTTTAACAAAACATTTCCCCTTTCGAAGAATAACAGCCTTTAATAGCTTACATTTGCAACAACAGTAAACATATCATCTCTGTAACGTAACAAAAATATCGGCTAGTGCAATGCAAATCCTACAGGGGCATCCTAACCAGTTTTTAAATTTAAAATAACAAACTGCTGATTAATTGTAATGGCCAGCCATCTCCAAACTAGATTAAGAAACTTGAATACTCTGAGAATAATATATGGGTACTAATTTCAAAGGAGGGTACAAATATAGCCATTTTGGATTAATATGTATTTCTCAAAATGTAGCAAGATGAATTTAATTCATTTTGTGGTGTTTCTGGCATTTAAAAATTATTTTAGTGAATTACTATAGAAAGCATATCTTATTCTTTTAATTAATCTTTTACTTAAAGAAATGTTTTTACCCAAAATACTAAGGAAGAACATTATAAACAAGCTCAGGCAAAAGGTAATAGATTTAGAGTTTAATTGTAATGTTCTGTTAAGCATTTTTAATGGAAAACCTGATGACCCAATTATACAGCGGAAGTGGAAATCAGAACACAGTATCTGGATTTTAATATAAAAATGCTGAGATGCATAATACATAGGAGTTTGATATCTATTATACTTCTTGTCAAGGAGGTATAAAATTAACAAGAATTAACAGAGAGCAGAAATCAGACCCTGGAAAAGAACTGAGCATTCTGGAGAGGAATATAAATTAGATTTTAACTTAGAATAGTAGCCTGCCTCTCCATGCAGTGCAGAATCAGTGGGTTTTTTTTAATTTTCCTACACTGACACCTCATTCTTTCTGTACTATCACTGTTCATAGTAACATCAAGAAGACCTTCTTCCCAGGATAAATCTTTCTCACTAGTTAAAGTCAGCTATGAAATTTGCTAGTTGGAGCAGAGATTTTCCAGGATACTTGGTATCATTGAACTCAGTGAGGAGCTGGATGTTTTTTTTACCTTGAAAATCTCCCCTTTCCATCTAAGCTGTGGTTCCCAAACTGAGGCCTTAACAGGCTATTGGTGAGGCTGTGAAGAATAAGAGAATGGCTTAAAGGACCACAGCATCTTAATAGTATTTTCAATTCTAAAAAGTAATGCTAATAATGTATTGGTGTTAAGTAGAACCTATGATGACCCACAGCAAAGTCTGACTCTTCATGGTGCTCCACCAGTACAAAAAGGTTGAGAATGACTGCAGTGTTCAGTTATTTCAACTTCTCTTCCTAAAAGAGATACATAGCTAAAACAAAGTCTCTGAGGATACAGCAGCAGACACAAGTAAAATTTTCTATCTTCGATGTGACACAGACAACGCAGGAGAATGGTCCTTCATTCAATAAGTGGTACTTTGGGTCTTCAATGGTGAAGGAAGAAGTAATGTGAATGTGACTGTGAGGATGTCAGTATTCAGGGTAAATGACGTTGTTATATACAGTACTTAGGAAAAGCTCCTAAGAAAAATATGCAGACATGTGACAACATGAAATTATCAACTTCACTTAATGCTTTGAGGGAAATGAATTTGAAGGTATCTGAGCTGGTACCAAACTCTGTGCTTGGGAGTCTCGACAGAGGTCTTTGTTAGCTTGCTGGTACTGATTTTTAGTCATCCAAGCCTTGCTTTGTTCTCTGCCTCTACACATAAAAATGTTAGCCACTGAGTTAAAGTCAATGCCAAGCATACCACAAATATAGCTGGTCTCTGGAGCATCATTTGATTGCATTATTTTACTCAAACTGTGTATAAAAATCTGTCTCATCTTGACCATATTATCAGCACAAAACCCCATTACTTTATATCTAGCCTCATATGCTCTCTATTTCTTCCAGCTTTTCATGTGGCTATGCCAGTATCGATTTCACCATCATCAAGTTTAGATACTCAAAAATTCATTCGCTCAACAATTCAGGTTGTGGTGGGATTCTTGAGGAACCAATGCAGTGGGGACAGCTGACTGTGACCCTCAAAAGTATATCCTTTCTTAAAAGCTATACAGTTTCTTTGGTGGATCAGAAGTTCATAGGCATCTTTTACACATGCTTTTGTATGCAAGTTATGGAAAAAAGGTATCTGGAGAAAAGGTTGTTCTAGATTTGAATCTGAGCATTCAAAGACTAGCTGCAACTGTGGAGACTGAAGGCAATATGACAGTGACGATGCAATGAAAGAATTCAGGATCTTCAAGGAAAGTAGGGACACGACCAAATAAAAGGAGTGCATTTCAAGCAGGCAGCCCTTGATAATTTCAGAGAAAGACAAGGCTTATGGAGAAAGAAAGTAAAGAAATTCTGTAAGTAAATAAATTTCTATAAAGAAATCAACATTAATTATGTCAATAGAGAGGACGAGTGGGAAACACACTAAGAGACCAATCTAATAAAATCATCATCTCTTTAGTGACCTAAAAATCCCAAAGAAAGAATACAGAAAGTGGAAAGCCGTTCAAGTGACTACAGATGAACATGAAATAATAGAAGAAGCTATTGGGACAAATTCAGAAGTGCTGAGGGAAAAAACAAAATACTTTTCACAAGGTCCATGAAAGGTAAGAAGAAAGCAGTTACAGTAAGAGCAAGACAAGGAAAATTAAGTCCACTGCTTGATAGAGATTGAAAAACTGAGACTAGTATGCTTAATTCATTTCTGTTTCAGTCTGCACTATAAATACTATGTGCAGTCAGGAAGTTAGTGCTACCAACACCAAGCAAAGTTGTAAGATCTCAGGTTAAGACTAGAACAGTGTAGAAAAATACTTAACACAGACATTTTCAGATTGCCTGGGCCTAATGAAATCCCTCCTATAGATGTAGCTGGAGAAAATTTGGAGTATTTTCAGAGGTGAGATTTCCGAAGACCTGAGAAGGACAAATGCAAAGACTATGAAAACAGGGTGAAAAGGGAGCCAAGAAAGAGTACACCAATCTGCTTAGATAATGAAACAAATTATTTATAGGTACCTCAAGGAACACAGCAAGCTCTTCAGCCAGCATGGTGCAACAACAAATCGTGTCACACTAGTTCAGCTGTGAAACTGTACTGGACAGTGTACTGGATAGAAGAGAAACAGTAAACATTACTGTTCTTAACTTACATCAATGCTGTCTCACATGACCATCTCATAAAGACACTAGAAGAAACTCTTTGAATCCAGATACACGCAAAACTGATCAAAAAAGTATTCTGAGTACTTACCCGTTTGGTACTACTCCACATTTCCATTATTAATCTGGAAAATGCATTAAACAGCATTTTGCATATTAAATTTACAGGAACCGCTACTGTGGGAGGGACTGCAAGCATGCCAGAGGACGGGATTAGAACTTAAAATGATCTGGAGAAATCGTCTGGAAAAACTAAGCACAATTCAGTAAGCAGAAATACATAAATCTGCTCTTAGACATGATGACCCATATGAATACGAAATAGGAAACAATGGGCTAGGTTTCAGATGTGTAGAAAAAGGCTGGGAGACATAGTGGGTCACAAACTGAGTATGAGTCACCAGTGTCATGATACAGTGAAAAAAGCCACATGGCATGAGAATATACGTATAAACTGGAGTGAGTAATCCTCCTAATCTATTCAGTATTACTAAAACTTAGCTGTGTTATTATGCTGCCAAGAGAACAAAAAAAAAAAAATTAGAAAACAAAAATGACCCAAAATATTGAAATAATTTATTTAATACATAGAAGAGAAGAAGGAGGAAGAGACACAGAAATCAGGTAGACTGGTGGGGGTGGAGGGAGAAGCTGCACCCAATATTTTTACAGATAGGTTAGATGAACTTCAGTAAGAAATCATATAATTCTAGCTGATACTGCTTTGTGGTGGGGAGGTGGAGGGGATGACCTCTTAGGATTCCTTCCAACCTTTTTCTGTGATTTTTTTGTTAAGTATAGGAGGAATTTTACTTTTTTGGAGGAATTTTACTTTTTTGACAATGACACTAAGGTGTTACAAGACTGAGCCGAAATCTTTAGTGCCTGTGCAAACAAAAACTGGGTTGCTCCCAGTAAGCAGTGAATTAAGATTGATAAAAAAATAACCATTTGCTGATTCATGCAGGAATGTGCCATCATTTTGTCTTTGGTAGAACCTCTTAAAGCAGGTTCTAATGTTTTCAGCCTTGAAAACTAGAAGGAAATGAGATGCAAATGTGGTAAATTAGCCTCACTGTTGCCTGTTGGTCCATGAAGCGCACGTTGACAACTTTTAGAGATTTGATTTTCTGGAGACAGACATGTACAAAGTTTGCCAGAGGGCTTTGCTATGCATTAGGTTATTGCAGCAAATAGAGTAGGATTTGTAAAATGCTTAAAGTAGCCATTTCAA
Source organism: Charadrius vociferus (assembly GCF_000708025.1). Taxonomy (NCBI): domain Eukaryota; kingdom Metazoa; phylum Chordata; class Aves; order Charadriiformes; family Charadriidae; genus Charadrius; species Charadrius vociferus. The sequence continues at coordinate 953,721 of NW_009649460.1, read as the reverse complement.
GATGCAGGTCTCTAGGCAGAAGCAGCCTTGCTAGGATTGGACAGGTTATAATGGACAGGAACAGCACTGGTATTGAATGAGTCTGCTCCAGCAGTGGGTGGCACTGTTACTGTGTAGGCACCGAAGGCAGTGGAGTAGATCAAGATGACAGCCATTGGGGATTGTGGGTGTGCATTCACAGCAGCGTGATAAGCTGCCTATAGGTATTCTCTTCTTGTGCTGCTTGGGTAATGGTTTCAAACTGCAAGAGGGTAGATTTAGACAAGATAGAAATTCTTTACTCTGAGGCGAGACACTGGAGCAGGCTGCCCAGAGAAGTTGTGGAAGTTGTTGAGTACTGCATCCAGTTCTGGGCTCCCCAGTTCAAGAAAGACAGGGAACTGCTGGAGAGGGTCCAGCAAAGGGCAACGAAGATGATTAGGGGATTGGAACATCTCTCCTATGGAGAAAGGCTTAGGGACTTGGGTCTCTTTAGTCTAGAGAAAAGAAGATTGAGGGGGGATCTTATTAATACTTACAAATACTTAATGGGAGGATGCCAGGGGGATGGGAGCAGTCTTTTTTCAGTGGTGCCCAGTGATAGGACGAGGGGTAATGGGCATAAACTTGAACATAGGAAGTTCCATCTTAACATGAGAAGGAACTTCTTTACTTTGAGGGTAGTGGAGCACTGGAACGGGCTGCCCAGAGAGGTGGTGGAGTCTCCCACTCTGGAGACATTCAAAACCCGCCTGGACGCTGTCCTGTGTAACATGCTGTAGGTGACCCTGCTCTGGCAGGAGGGTTGGACTAGATGATCTCCAGAGGTCCCTTCCAACCCTAACAATTCTGTGAATTCTGTGAACTTGTCCACATTCAGTCTCTGGCCATCCTTACTCTTAAATGGCATTCGAAGCTGAAGTTCAGACACAGACATCTTACAACTACTTCCTGCGTTTCACTGTTGGTGCATCTAATCTCTGTCAGTTCACCACAGTTCTTTCTGGGAAGTAATATATATCCTCACCTTCTACCGTAGTGGTTGACCAGCGAGGAAATCAATGGAATCACAGAACGGTTGAGGTTGGAAGGGACCTTGGGACATCATCCAGTCCAGTCTTTTGCTCAATGCAAGGTCAGTTAGGACTAGCAAGGTTGTCCAGGACCGTGTCCAGTCAGATTTTCAGTGCCTTTGAGGACAGTGACTCTGTAACCTCACAGATAATCTGTTCCAGTAAACAACCACCCTCACTGCAAAAATGCTATTTGTTATGTTGAAATGGTATTTCTTCTATTTCAGTTTATGCCTATTGCCTCTTGTCTGTTCACAGGATACTACTGTGAAGAGTCTGACTTCACATTCTTTACTGCCTCCCATCAGGTATTCATACACATTGACAAGGTTCCCTGGGAGTCTTTTTTTCTCCAAGCTGAACAGTCCCAGCTCCCTCAGCTTCTCCTCATACAAGAGGCATTCCAGTCCCTTCATCATTTCTGTGTCCCTCTGCTGCAGTCCTTTAAATATGTCCATGTCTCTCTTGTACTGAGACCAGCACTCCAGATGTGGTCTCAAACTGCAGATCAGCATTAGCTGATTGAGAAGGGCTTGGACTTTACTTTTACTTTTTACTTCCAATTCCATGAAAAATGACCCATAACTCATTTAACAAAAAGGACCTGTTGGGCCATGAAAAAAAAAAAAAATGTTTTGAGGTTCCTCTGAAGAAAAGTTCGTTGGCTGCTTCCAGATGAGGAACTCAAACATCATAGGCACAGGAATTTCTGTTAATTTACCTCAGAAAAAGTGTTCGATGAGTTTTAGAAAAAATGTCAAAATAAATCCCAAATAAAATATTCAAATTGAATATGTTCAACTGGATTTTAAGGTCCATTTGAATATATTATCAAAGTAATCTGCAGTAAACTCTTCTCCCTGAAGCTGCAAGTTACACAAGCCCCAAAACATATCCCTTAATCATCACCGGGTTGGTGATTCAGCCATACATTGACCTCTCTCCCTTTGTTCCTCCCACTGATGACTTTTGTGATTCAACAAGAAGAAAAGGAAACTATTTCTTATTTTAAGTTTCTCTTTTATTGCTATGTTCAGGCGTATGCATATATAGAGATGTATACGCACATATAGATATATATATAAATGTGTATAGCCCTGCCCTGAAACTTGCTGCACTGGTTGGAATTGCCTCAGCATCTTAATTTCTTTCAGTCAGCTGAACAATGTAGGAATATCAGTGGCAAAATAAAGACAGTTAAGTGGAAAACATAGTCAATAATTAATCAGCTGAATAAGAGCATTCGTTTTTAATAAATATTTAGGAAGAAGTATAGAAGTATCATGCTGCATTACCGTACATCCAAGAATTTGCTCAATATGAAATCCAAAGCACCTTAGGTGATAGCTTCAAATAGTACAATGTGTCAAACAAACACAGCATCATATGCTGGTTTATTTTCAATTCTGCTTGGTGCTGAATACTTTTCCTGAAAAATGTTCAACCCCCTCAGTTCTTACTGACTTGGCATATTGAAATGGATTGTTTTTTACCTCATACACAGTATGGGCATACAATGTTGCCTTTTTGGTCAGTGCCTTGGCTACTAGTACACAATGGAGTTCTTCACTCTTTGTTGGTTCATAAGGTCAAAGTAAGAAAAATAGAGTTAACTAGGTAAACCACCATGTGCTGAGAAAAAAGAACAGTATGTCTGCTTATATGTTCTGAAGGACTTGTTTGCTTTTTCCTTTGAGAATGTTAATTTATGAAATATTAATAATCAATGTTTCATGGGAAAATTTTAACAGAACCAATTCTTTTTCTGAAAAGTAGTGAATTTTCTTTAAACAAAATGTTTTAGTGGAATAACCTGAACAAAAATCTCTTACCCAGGCCAACTCCCATGCTTGAAGACAAGTATGTGCTTAAGTGCCATAGGAAGACAATTACTGAAAGAAGAGCAGTAAAATCTTAAACTGAACTTCATGAATGGGAGTCCTGCAGAAGAATGCTAAATTTACCAATGTAAATACAATGTCACAGAAAATTGTTGGGTTCTGTGACTGGCTCTGGCAAAGATTTACATAACAATGTATAAGTCACTTAATCTCCTTTAGTTTCTCCATCTGTACAATGATATCAGCTCCGGGGCAGTGTTGTGAGACTTAGTTAATTGCATAGAAATTATTTAAAGATTCTTCAGTGAAAAGTTGTATTGATGCTTTCAGAAACACAACCCTTTTTAAGCTAATGATTCTCTTTTATCTTCCCTTAGAAATGACATAAGCCAAAGAAGTAATTCTCTTTTGACCGGCACTCACTGCATAACTAAATTTTGAAACAGCCTAAAGAATTTGCACAAGTCAAATATTTTGGATTCTGGGGAGGAAGGAAGAGAAGAAGAGCAAGATAAAGAAGGAAGATCTTTTCCTTTTCATTCTGCCTGGACAGCAGAATTTGGTAAAGCAGATGTACATGCACATAGAAGGGAAGGATGTGCAGATGTGAGCTTCCCTGTCTCCCTGACTTCAGCTGCTGATTCAATGGAGCAGCCCTAATGATATCTCCGAGAGTGGTCGAATGTCCAACCTTCAGCAGGGGCAAAGAGTTGCCATGGTTGCAGAGCGAAAAGGAAGGAATCAAGGGGGGGAGGGCAAGGGGATGGGTACAGAAGAATTAAATCCACATGAGAAGCAATAATAATAATCTGAAGTAAAGTGGCACTCCTGTAGAGTGTTTTATCAAAACAACAAAGACCAAATTTTTCAACAAAAATTATTTTAAATATTTTGCTTGAGCCCCTTTATTAATTATGCTGCCATTCTGCCTGCTGCTATAATTAATAGTTTTACAATGCCTTCGTTCAAAACTGCTCTCTCTCTTAACTCCTGTCTGAGGACAGATGAATGTTGATGACAAGAAGAATAGAAATGAAGAAATGACATTAATGAAGATTCAAAATGCGGGGTAGAATGGCAGAGGCTTATCTTTACAACCACAAGAAATTGAGGAGGGTCTAGAAGGGTGAATATTCCAAGCAAAACTATCTTGCTTGTTTGTACCAAATACTGTAATATGCACATATGTAAATGCGTACATATGAATATACAAAAAATACCAAGTGGACACAGTTGTGAGAATACGCTAAGATACCATGGTGACAGGAGACCTTATAAAAACCCAAACAGATACCAAAGGGCTCCTGAATGTAATGAGCAGCACGGCTGATTAGGCAGAGAGACCACACTGCGCAAGAATGAGGCCTAAAGCAAAGAACAGCCTGAAAGAAAGCCATGTGAGAGAAAGAGAGAGAGAGAGACTTGGAGGAATGAGATAAGTAGACTTACAGCTAGAAACAAAGGCAGAAAGAGATCTGTAGGTCTTGTAGGAGAAGGAGTTTGGTATGCGGCAGACAATAGAGGGCTTAGAAAGGAGCAGTTAGCCTTGGGCCCTCAAAGAGTGCCAAGAGCTCAGGGAAAAAGAGACTTAAACAAGGCAATGTGCATGTGGTAAAGACACGGGTGAGAGAGATGAGGGGCAGCGGGGCAGCTGTAGGTGACCTCCACAGAAGAGGGCAACACATATTAGAAAGGCAGCATGAACCTGTGGGCACAGTTCAGAGTGACCAAAGGCTTCTGCCAGTGAGGTGCAGTCCCCATCTTTGGTCTGCTCGCAAAAAATGCAAGAATTTCAGTCTTCCCCTTAAAAAAAGAGCCAGTATTTTTGGTGCGTGCTATTTGTCTTCCTCTCAAATGCCTGTCCCTTAGTTTCGGGTTCACAGGAAAAGTCTCCTCTTCAAGGGTGGGTTTTGAACCTTATTTGGGTGTTTGACATGAAGTTAGGGTAAGAATGACCATAACTCTTAACAACTTTAGCAAATGTTGTACAGACCCTTATTCACACTCTTCCACTTTTAATGTTTTTAATTTTAAAGGCTTAGAGGTGAAATCCAATCTGGAGCACAAGGGCTGTAAAACATGTATGTCTCCCTCTTTTGGTGCCTGGTGGTTGTCAGTAGGTGAATGTCATCCAACAGCTGAAAAACTGATAATTTCACTCATCACATGAGCGCAGGTACAGTCACTTACACCCCCCCTACACGCATACAGACAGGTGAGAAATTTCAGCATCCTGAACCTTCATCTCCCTTGGCTGTCCTCAGACTGTGGCTCCTTGCTTGTAGCAGAAGCAGAAGACATGGTTCAGAGTTATACATCTTTTTTTTTTTTTTTAACATGCTGCACAAAAGGAGAGGATGATGTTAGTCTTGTGCACACATCTCCACGCACAGAGGTCTCCACACGCAGAAACAAATCTGCCACAAAATGAACTACAGCCCTTGCCATTACAGCTTGAGTTGAGTCAACTGCCAATTACAGTGGGATGTAAGACTCATGTGTAAATCGCCCATCTTTATTTAGTTACTGTAATAACAGAGAAATCCTGGAATTTAATTTTGTTCCTTTTCTGTGAATCTCATTATAAAACTGCAGTAACCGATGAATATTCACACTTTTATCCAACCATCAATGTTGGTGCAAGTACTGTACTTCAGCACAAATGCACTGGGTAATCCTAAGTAAAAAATCACACATTTTTCAGGAAAACCATTGACAAACACATATAAATACTGGTGTTTCTATAATTGATATTTTTAGGAGATTCTCAGTGCTTTTTCGTTTAAAAATCCCATTTACAATCTATGCAGTTTATGGCTGAACTTCTTTTGCTTCATGTTGCCGTAATATAAATTTGAAGAGGAACTCAGAGTTATCCAAAAACTGTCAGAACTAAAGAATTTGTTGACTAAGACACTGAAACTGCAGTTAGGTATTCAGCCAAGTTCTAGGAGACCAATAGTAGGAAAATTTTCATATTCTGAGACTCCAGGTCAAGACAACAGCTGCCCAGAGAAAATAAAAATGAATAATAATTTAATCAATGGCGTACCAGAAGATTTGGAGTTGGTGAAATTTTGAACTTTAGTTCCAGATCCAAATGTCTTTTTTGTGGGAGAGGACTTCACTGCTTAACTGGACTTTCCCCCCCTTTGACCATGAAATTCTTTCAAATAATGACTACTGTACATCTGAACTGAATCCATATAACTAAGGAAAAAAATCATTCTTTGAACTCTAGCTTCTCTAAATCTATTTTTGAACAACAATCCAGGCAAAAAAAAAACCCCAAAAAAACAGGTCTGTACTATCTTCATAGCTCTATTCAATGTAGGTAATGAGGGAGGAGAGGGAAAGTCGTGTCATGGTCTTTAATGGCATCCCAGCAGACAAGGTTCCTGCCCTGAGGAGTTTACAGTACAAAACCAATTCAACCATCTACAGAAGCTGAAGACTTGAATTGATGGGAGTATGCTTCTACTAATATTCCTGCAGTTGGTAAAGTACTTCATACAAAATAACATACATATTCATAAGCAAAAATCTTTGCTAAAGAAATTTCAGACGAGTAGCTTCAGCTAGCTTCAGCTAACTTCTAAAAACAACTTTAAACTTTGTGCCTGTAAACTCAACACCTTTGAAAAAGAGCAAGTATTCTGTTGAGTGGTTCTGTATAATTCTTAGTGGCTGTGATAATCAAACATTTATGACTAAACTGTCCAACTTGTTTCTACCCTTGATTTTTTCCTTTGCTTTGTTCTTGTGGGTGTATACACCTGAATTTATGGAAGATTATAATTAAGTATGTAGGAAATATTTTGCAATCAAGAAAGTCTCATAAAACATAAGTTCTTATGTAGGTTCTAGGCATTTTCATTTGTGATGGCAAAAAAATACTACTTTAAGCAGCAATGACATGAATGGTCTCTTTGGTGCCATAGATGTATTGGTTATTATGTATTCTTCATTCATGTAAATGTGAGGAAAGCTTTTATGTTTCTAACAAGAATCTGATAGGAATAGCTAGGTACAGACTTTGTCAGCAACTTATGAAATAAAATTTAGTGTTACGCTAAAAAGGTATACATCATCTAGAAAATATAACATAATCCTGTAGCACTAGACTCTGTGTATGATAAATGCTGAATGACATATTCTTGAATAATGAATTACCTAATAGCTAATAATTAATTAGATCATTAATTGATTGATTGATTGATGAATTCATTCTTTTAAATGAATTTTAGTGGATTCATTTCCAGCATGCTAAAGCACTGAAAATAAAGGCAGGTAGGCGTTGACTGTGTGTCCAGAGCAATATTGTGCCCCGTTGACACGAAGACAGTGTCTCTGAGGACACCCTGGGAGGTCTGATTTCTCCTGCAAGGTGGAACCCGATTCTTGTATTCGATGTAGTCCTGTGAAGGGCTGTTAGTCACCTAAAGCAACAGGGAAGGAATGCTCAAGTCAGCTAACAAATATTGGGCTGTTTGGGGGTGTCTGAGTGGCCCAACATGCCACCCGTGGTCATTCCCCACATCAGCACACTGTTGGGTATACAGTCGTGCGCTCATAACCTGCAGCACGTGAACATTAGACAACATAGCCATTAGGAAATGAATTGAAAAGGTAGGTATTATGCAAGATCTTCAGCTTGTGTAAAGTGGCGCAGCTCCATTTAACTTAGCTGAGGATCTGGCCCTGTGTGTTGTCAAATTATTTGGAAATGCTAAGTTGCGTAAATATTCATACTCTCTGCTGCGTGATTTTTATTTTAATAGCTGAGCATATTCTATATTATAAGTTACATATTAATATACCAATTAGTGGATTTTTTTAATTATCTGATTAAATTTTCTCTTTAGCTGCTTAAGATCTTGTTTAGAAGCAAATCTAGTTTCTCCATGGCAATAGTAAAATTAAAGTTTAACAGAATTGACCTCAAAAATATAGTATAAATCTGAGACCTTTATATAGAATGACACTCTGTTCTCTTTCTTTGATGGTAGTTCTTACATATAAATGCAAATGTACATCTCTTTCATTGTTGTGTATAATGTGATTTAGCTCTAATTGACTGGAAGTTGTGGAAGTCTGATTTAGAACTGAATACATAGATTATAGCTAAATACACGATGTGGGTCTTTTAAAATATGGGAATATATTTAAAATTCTCATTTTTTTCCTCTCATTCAAAAGAAAAAGTATATAACTTTGATCTGAACAGTGCTGTACCATGACCATTGCACAAAGACATGAATATGCAGGGTTATTGTTTCTCTGCTTTCTTCTTTTTTTTTTTTTAACTGTGCCCAATAAAACTAGCTCCATATAGGAACACTGTAGTATTACGTGAAATCTAATTTGAGTGTGTGAACTGTGCTATGGTCATTTCTCTGAGAATGCAAAAACTTGCAAGGTAAAATTTCAGCTAGAGAAGTAAAAGTATGAATGTTTCCCCCTCTCTTTTATTATTCACTTTATGAATTAGTCCTAGTTTACTTGTTTCAATTGGTGTCGACATATTTTTGAATACTATTAGCATAGCAATCAGGCCTGTTCTCAGGTTATTGAATGGTGTGTTGACTTCCGAAATAAATAGATATGCAGTGTGAAGGACGAGCTGTCACTTTGGGAGAGCTTTGCTGATCTAAATTAAAAGGCACTTCTAATTGAAAACTGTAATAGAAGGAGGGTTAGGGAAACAGTGAAACCACTCGGTCCCTTTCAGGTTTCACAGGGCTGTGATAGGAGTTACAGGAAGAGGAGGAAAATGGGTATGTTATATGACAAAGTAAGTACTAGCATTAACCTAGACTAAAATAACTGTATCACAATAAGCTGTTTTCATTACTTTCACTGTAATTCACTTTTTCCTGGTTTATTCTTACTTCATGGAAGTAAGCTGAGGAAATCTCAGGGTCCTGTGATTTCCCAGTGAACTCGGTTGTAATTCCAGCATCTAAACCAAGCTTCAGCTCAATCATCCAGTTGCCCTTCAGTCCAGGTTTGGTCTGAAGACCACTGAGAAGACTGCAGACATTCCCGTTGAGTTTAGAGGGCTTTTCTTTGATTTCTAATGGCCTAACATTACAGTATTTTGCATAGGCTGTTAATGACACTCGTGTCTTTCAAGGGAATCTTGTAATCTCTCTGAGGGGCGTTCGCAGGGCGCTACTATAACGTACCATGTCCAAGACCATGTGGCAAACAGCTCTGCATTTCTCCCAGTTTTTCTAGCTGGATAATTTTTCAAACAAATGAGTAAGTTCAGTGAAACAATTATGGAAAGTTAAGACCACAGATTAAAATAGTTTATGAATTATCTTATCTGAACAGCTACCTTTTACCCAGAGCTGCGTTTCTTCCTTTTTTTTCATTCTTGCCCTGTAAGGGTTAACAATTGAGGCCTGTCTATAGCTCATTTCTATAGTAACAGCAAGACTGAGACTTTTTTATGGGCACCTAATAATTAGAAAGTGCTAGAAGGTATAACAATATAATGAATCAAAACTGATAGACTTGTGGGTTTCCATAGAAACATGTATAATTATGATAATCGGTCCCTGGCGTACCCTCAGAATCGTATACATTCAGTTAAATGCAATAAACATTAGGCACTATTTAGTGAGCTGTGATGCAGATTAACAGTGTGAGATACAGGGAGGCTATGAATAAAATTGCTGTACAGTTTATCTCAAACTAATTTCCCAGATTGCTTTAATAGACGTGTGATGTGGATGTGAAGAATTGAAAGTATATTTTTGTTAGTGGTAAAACTAACAAAGATAGTATTTCATGAAGTGGCTGACTGTTAATTTTGATGCAGATCAGAATGTACTGTGGCACATTATTGCATGGGAGATCACTAAACCGACTGAGAAAATGACATGGTGGGGCTCAACTAAATTATTTATTTTTTGAATATGATATGGGGATATTCGGGTTTCCTGTGTTCCCCTTGTCTTGCTAAATGACTTCTCTCTTTGCTTGACTCCCATTTTAGAAATATGCTCGCTAGTGCTCCTGGTCTAATTTTAACTCTAGCTTTTCCAAAGCAAAGCAAATTTCTAGTGACTTCATATGCTGCCCAGCGTTACAGGACTTGTATTCTTAGTGTCCTGTGGAACACTGCTGTTTGTTTTGTTGGCTATTTATTTGATTTATGGATAGAAGGGGAATTCCAGGGGCATTTAGAACTGTGTGTAGACCTGGATTGCTTACACAAACAATCAACAAATCAAAACCAAACAAACAGATGCCCAGCACTCAATTAAAAGGATGAGCTATTTATAGATGAAAGAGACCTACAGGTATATTATATTTAAGATGGAGCATTGATGGTGGTATTAGAACATGCATTGTGGATCAGGGCACTCATCTGATCATTCCTGTGCGTGCCAGAGAAGCTGTACAGAAGCATTTAACTATGCTTAAATATTTCTTAATCTTCTTCTTTGAAGGCCCAAGTTTTACTGGAAGAGTGGATTTGGCTTGATGTAGTCCCTTTGTAGAAGGCAAGCTTTGCCCTAATGAGTACTTTGTTTGAAAACATTCATTTCAGAAGGGCAGAAAAGGGGTTGTGACACAGTTGTCGAATATTAAGAATCCAGACACACGATTGCCAGGCATCAAAACCTTAGGACTGAACTTGGTGTCCATATAAAAGTGCATTTACCTTAAATGCACTCTGCTCCTTCTGTAATACAGGGAAAAGAGTTTTTCCTAATAAATCCTTCTGCTTTCAAAATGAATCAGTTTGGCCTGATGTGTTTGTGTTTTTTTCATTGTTGTTCTTGCTTGCGACTCAGTTACAATAATGGTTGTGTGTCGTCTGTTGATTCAGTCCTGAAGACTTGGCTTCTCAGGGATCCTGTGCAGTGGCCTGGGATTCAGGGGCAGCTTACAAAGCGTTAAGTTCAAAACTCTTGTTTCGAATGTGTAGCTGCCTGTCTTTGTTACTCAGCCTTCAGGTTCCTGTCTCTGCTAAAAAGGCAAGCTTTTTATCAAAATGTTTTTCACATCTGTTTTCCCCTTCGCTCTTACTGCTGTGCTAGTACTAAAATGCCAGAAGCTGACAGGGGTTCAGAAAGCTATTAGACAAATTCATGGAAGAAAATCTATCAAAGGCTACTAAACATAGAGATAACACCTCTGGGTCAGGATGTCCCTGAGCTGCAGATTTCTTGTGGCTGAAAGCATCTACCTGGGGAGCATCACTGCGTGTCTTGCTCTTATATTCCTCCCTAGGCATTCGCTATTGGCCACTGTTAAAGACAAGATACCTGAGTTAGATAAACCCTTCATCTAACCCAGAACAGCCGTTGTTGCATTCTCATGTAAAACGACTTGGCTGCTAACACTGATGCGATAAAACATTTTCAAAAGCTTTCTAGAAAATGTGATACCCAAGCTGCACTGTAACATCTTTTTTGTTTCTTTTTTTCTTTTTTTTTTTTTAGGAAAGAGAAATGTGATTTATTGCTGACATTCTGTCATTCCAAAGCTGGAAAATATTCCTTCTCCCTTCCTCCTGCTGCTTGTGTGGAGGGTCACTGTCTCTCTTCTGTCTGCCGAGGCTCCCCGGAAAGGGGAACATGAGCCTGGGCTGGGGGAGCACTAACAGAAACGCTCAAGTGAGCAGGGAATTTCCAATTATTCCAGTATTTTTCCTTGACATTCTTCATGCCACGTTGAGTATTCTTCTTTTAATATTTTCAGTAAACTAAGAGGTAAATTAAGGCCCTGCACATTTAGTTCAACACGGTTTTCTGAGAGCTAGAACAGACTAGCAAGTGCTTTATAAACTGGACACCGCCATACACAGCTGTGTACATGACCTTCCCCAAATTCAGAAAGGAGGACGGCAGTATATATGATGAGTGCCTTTGCGCAGCAGCCCAGGTAGGTACGAACACCTTTTAGACAGTGGCTTTACACTGCTGGAAGGACAGTGCCATGGCACAGCTACTTCCCTGCCTGTTGCTTGGGCGTTCAAGGACATACATTGCAGCCTTCAACATTCCCTATGCGTTGCCATTTTGGCGAGGAACGACTTCCAGCTCAGGCAAGCTAGCGCTGCTGGCACGGGCAGGGGCTGGATATTTTTGACCCACCCCGGGGAATAATAGTCTGTGTCAGTGCTCTGAGGGTACCAGGTGTCTAACCCTGATCCCGTGTGCAGCTGCAGACGTGGAAGGGAAATCAAACGTGTGGAAGGCAACAAGTTCCTATTTTTTTAACACAGCAGAGGGCAGCTGCTTATTCTGCCATCTTTTAACAGATCCGTTTTTACAAAGGTGCATCTGATCTCTGTTTTCATGCCTGCATTTTGCTATCTGTCCCATGAACTGGCAAACCCTGATGACCAGTGACCTGGCCAGAGGATTTCCTCTTTTAGGCTGTGTGCTCCTCAGGGCCAGCCCCGAGTCCTTGTGTGCCTCTGGAGGCTTATGCAGAAAGGGGCTTTTGTCTCCGTGGAGGTTTACAGCTGGTACTGCTATCTGATTAATAAATAAGTCATCTTCGTCCTAATATTGTCTCGTGCAGCTGGCTGATCTTGCAGAGCTGCACCCTTGGTTGAACACAATCACAAAATCAGAGGTGGTTTTTGAGAATTTGGTCCATCAGAGCCTGCCAATGGGTGGAGGATCCCGCTTAATGATTAAGTCTGCTCCAGTGACTGGCCTCCAGTTGGCAGATGCAACAATAATCCCCTTCAGTTGTGTTTCTGCTTGTTCTGTGATAACGTAAAACAAGGGTCTCCTCTCCGGGGAAGTTTCCTGTTGCTTTCTGAATTAAATTTATTTTAGAGCCCCCGTACACATCAGTTCTTGACTTTCACCTCCTGCCTGTTGCTAGATTTCTTTGTGCTGGCAAGCATTGTGTTCCCCTGTGATTTCTTTTGTCATGGCAGAGTGAACTCTTTCTCGTAGGCTCACTCAGACTGTTCTTAGCCATATTTTCATCTTGCTGCTTTGTGAGTCAGAACTCCCTACAGCTCTGCTTCTTGTTCTTCTTTCCCATGATGCTGAAGTTGATTACCTTTGTATGACCATGCATTTCTAACCACGAGCTGTTTATCACATATGTATAGCTACTGACTAAAATTCCCATAATTTGATAAATATAAACTTCAAAATCTCCCTTGTAAAGTGCTTTTTCTGTGCTAAGTAAAAAAAAATCCATCTCAATATTTAAACTAAGAGAACTTGGATGACAGGCAAATCAGGATATGAACACATTATATTTCAATTTTCTGTTAAATGTATTTATCAATTCAGATTATTTTATTCATTATTTGCTCATGTTTACAAATAATTTTTGACACCCATAAAGCCGAGGGCTGCAAAAAAGTTTCCTATCAAGCATATTATGCATTTTCTTTCTCATTAAAATAAAGAAAAAAGACTTTTCTCTTTCAAGGGTAAGTTATTTTCACACAGATATGTACATTAGAGGTTTGTGGGAGATGTTCTGAAACATATTTTTACTACATTTTGCTAAACTGGCGATATCATCTTCCTACCTGCATGAGATGAATTTAGTTTCTGTCAGATTTAGGCTCTCTGGTAGTGATTACAATTGCATGTGACTGAGCATACAATCTAATTGCCAGCCCAGCTTAAAAGCTAAATCCTGAATGAATATGGTGACTGGTTAACCTTAAAATTCTTATTTTCCTGTGGTGGGGAAGCTTAAACTGTTCTCCCTTTCATTGTAGCTTAAGTTCCCTCTTTATGCTTGGAAAGGCCATCGGACTGTCTGTGTAGAGTGACACTGTAATTCATGCATGTGGAAGAGACAGAAGACTTAACAAATATCCGATTATTCCCAATTTAACTAAAACATTTAGGTAAAATAGGTTTCTGTCTGGCTTGTGTCCCACTTCCAGAAAAGTCCTTGCTTCCATCCCATAGGATATGAAATGGGCCATGCTTAGACCATTGTGTGATTTAGAAACTCCACCTCTCCCTTCTTTATTTGCTTGTTTTTCCCATCCATCTTCAGAAGAAAGGGCTCATAAATAGTCTGATTCTAGCCCAGGAATTTTAAATGCTTTCTTGCTTTTATAAGTTTAACTCACAAAGCTCAGGTGGGGAAGACCGGTACAGCCCTGCTAGCTTAACCACCGGGCCTGTGGGAGACAGGTCGTAGGTGGACACTTTTATGAATCATACTTAGTGAGATGGCAATAAACTAACTATTTTCTAATTCACCTGCTGGAATAGCTGTTCCTGAAAGTCTCAAGAGCTATTCAAAGACTGAGAGCTGATTTTTGCCTGATCAGAGAGCAGGTCATTATGGATGGCTTCAACATGTTCCGGATAATAACCTGCAATGGGTGCCCAGCAGAAGTATTGAAGGAAGAAGTGGGATATTCAAAAAGAGCATCAGTGGGCTTTTGGCAAGAACTGTAAGAATATGCAAGCTAAATATGAAAAAAATGAATGGCCTTACAGAGAGATATGAGACTCTGTGTGAAACCGGAATGGCCAAGACAGAGACACATCCAGCTCTCAAAATAAGTGCAATTACTCTCTTATGTCCCCATTAAAGTGAAGGAATTGTAATATTCTTTTACTATTGTACAAGCTCATGTATACTTGCACATGGACATATGTAGAACCTATCCAGTTTTCTGTCTTCAAGATTATATCAAAGTGGTGTAATTTCACTGTTTGCAAATTCTATATTACTATCACGAGATAGTATAGTAAGAGAGTACTGTTTTGCTTGTTTTCCACCTTAATAAATATTTGGCTAATTTTTAGGAAAATGAATCTGTCAAATGTTTTTCAACATATCATTTAATTTGCCTTTCAGGGTCACAAATTAGTTTTGGCATGTTGCAAAAATTCCATGTATCACTGCAAAAAGAAGATTCTTTTCATTCAAAAATGTCTCAGATTTGTTAATTTAAAACTATTTTGTCTAATTATTAATCCTTTTAATGACAGTTTGTAAAAATAGATATGAAGCTTTCACAGTTCAAACCAGAAGTTGTACTTATTGTATTATAGGAATTATGCAAAGGAAGAAACTAGAATAAAATTACCATAGTAAATTTAGACTTTGTATTAAATAAAACCCTATAGTTGAACTGTAATTATTATAATAGTATAGTAAATATACAGATAATAACTTGCAGCTATTATTCAATATGATTACTGTAGTCTTACTATTATTAGGACTGATTTACTATAGTTTTAATAAACTACAGAATAATTACAGTGGTTTCACTTTAATAACTAGAATTCAGTTGGAATTTTATGCTGAGAACTGGAGCTTTATTATACAGCAATATTTCTTGAGAGGAAAATATATAGAGAACAACCATTAAAAATAAAACTTAAAGTGTGATATAAAATAAGTTTTTATCATTTATTGTATAGTTATATAGAGCAAGAATAGATAATAAAAATAATTTTATTTCCAACACAAATGAAATAAATCACTTATTTTACTTTCTTTTGAAAATTCTTAAAGATACAGGAACAAAGATCTTTTTCCCTTATTTAAAAGCCACTTATGTTCACCTTACCATTTTCTTACACATACTAATTTCTCAAAATTGCATAAAGAACATACATAGTATGTTACTTATTTTTTTACTGTAAACAGAGATCACCAGTTCAAATGGTAGCTTCTTGAGATAGTATTTTGTTTTCCAACACGTTTGCAAAATGCTCTGTATATTTATATCTCTCTTTAAGTAATACTTCCTCTCCTATACTGTCACTATTCATTTTTAACCTCATTCTAACCATCACCAAAATGGTCCATAAATTTCTGACCACATCAAAAATGTTCGGAATGGAACATAGTATATCAGGAGTGAAGTGATGTTTATAATTGGTTTTTGGAGCCAAGAAGACATGCTACTTTAAGGCTTCTGCATCAGATCTTTGTGCCTCCATGCTATGGTCAAGTTGGGTTCCTGAGCTGACGAATTAATGCCCAAAGGGGAGATATGTTCACCCTCCTCTTGGGCTGTCGCCTTGTAACCCCCTTCCAAGGGCGATACCAAATGGAGCCTACATGGGATCTTCCTCGTGTCGTTGTTCCATAAACACAATGATACAAATGGACAGTCCTGATATTCTTGTATGGCTGGGTCCTTTGTCCTCGTATTAGCCCAGCCCGAATCTGGTACTCAGTCAAGCATTCTCCCAGTAACAGTGAGAAGGTGTGATCATGTCTTTGAAATTTATGTTCAGATCAGAGGTTATATGGAATCAGATCTAGGAGAGAAAGCCCTTCACTGCTTGAACATACATTGTTGAAGTACCAAATGTGGGTCCCTGTTTGCTAGCCCTGTGTTTCAAAATTTACTGCTACCTGGGGACCAGCATGCTGGTTAGGGAGTATACACCAAGCTCAATAGATAATTAAGACAGGCTAGTTGAAAACTAGTCTGCTCTTATTCTGAATTGTTGCATGGCATTATTCCTCTGAATTTTCTCTGCTATTTACCTCTAGACAAAACCCAGCTCTCAACTGTGCAAGTAGGTATTTGGCTCTTGATAAATTATTAAAGGAAGGGTCTGGTGATAAAATAAATAATCTCATAGTAAAAAACTAGAATTTTAGATTAAGAGTTTATACGAACTGAATATGCCAATCCTAGCTATGCGTAAAAAAGGCAATTGAAATTTAAATGACTGCTACAACAGGCTACCAGGACATCCACCTACTGCTTTCCATCACTCATAGAATCATAGAATCACAGAATAGTTTGGGTTGGAAGGGACCTTTAAAGGTCTTCTAGTCCAACCTAGCCTGCAATAAGCAGGGACATCTTCAACTAGATCAGGCTGCTCAGAGCCCCATCCAACCTGACCTGGAATATTTCCAGGGATGGGGCATTTATCCCCACAGAAACACCTATTAAAGTGTTTCACCCTCTCATTGCAAAAAATTTCTTCCTTCTATCTAGTCTAAATCTTCTCTGGTTTAGTTTAAAGCCGTTACCCCTTGTCCTATCACAACAGGCCCTGCTAAAAAGTTTGTTCCCATCTTTCCTGTAGGTCCCCTTTAAGTACTGAAAGGCTGCAAGAAGGTCTCCCTGGAGCCTTCTTTTCTCCAGGCTGAACAACCCCAACTGTCTCAGCCTGTCTTCATAGGAGAGGCATTCTATCCCTCTGGTCATTTTCATGATCCTCCTCTGGACCTGCTCCAACACGTCCATGTCTTTCCTGTGTTGAGGGTTCAGAGTTGGACACAGTACTCCAGATGGGGTCTCACCAGAGCAGTGCAGATGGGCAGAATCACCTCCCTTGACCTGCTGGCCATCTTCTTTTGATGCAGTCCAGGATATGGTTGGCTTTCTGGGCTGTGAGTGCATGTTGTCGGCTCATGTCCAGCTTTTTATCCGCCAGTACCCCAAAATCCTTCTCGGCAGGCCTACTCTCAATCTCTTCATCTCCCAGCCTGTATTGATACCAGGGGTTGCCCTGACCCAGGTGAAGGACCTTGCACTTGGCTTTGTTGAACCTCATGAGTTTCACATGGCCCTAATTCTTGAGCTTGTCCAGGTCTCTCTGGATGGCATCCCCTCCCTCAGGTGTGTCAGCCACACCACTCAGCTTGGTGTCATCCACAGACTTGCTGAGGGTGCACTCAATCCCTCTGTCTATGTCACTAATGAAGATATTGAACAGTACTTGTTCCATACAGACCCCTGTGGGACACCATTTGTCCATCTGGACATAGAGCCATTGACCACTATCCTCTGGATGTGACCATCCAACCAATTCCTCATCCACTGAATAATCCACCAATCAAATCCATATTTCTCCAATTTAGAGAGAAGGATGTTGTGGGGGACCGTGTCAGAGGTGTTACAATGCATGATCACTGCAGCCCAGGCTGCCTCTAATCTTGACGTCACCGATTAGCTCACTTGCGTTGGTGACCATCAGGTCCAGTATTGCATACCCTCTGGCAAAGCTGTCTTTTATCTGTCTTGAAAAGTTATCTTCAATGCACTCCAGGAGTCTCCTGGATTGCCTACAGCTTACCATGCTACTTTTCCAGCAGATGTTGGGGTAATTGAAGTCCCCCAGCAGAACAATAGCCTGCGAGCTCAATGCCTTCTGTTCCTGGAGTAAGCAGGCTTCATCAATAGGCTCCCCTTGATCAGGCAGCCTGTAGTAGGCACCAACCACAAAGTTCCCTTTGGTGTCTTGATCTCTTATTCTTACCCATAGGCTTTCAAGCTGCTCATGGCTGTGCTTCAGAGACAGCTCATCATGTCCGCTGTTGCAACTTCTGCCTTTTGTTATGTAATCATTGACACTTTCCTCACATTCAACAATTTGTTAACATGACAATTAGCAAATGAGCAGAGAGCAGAGGTCTACAACCACTGATTATTTTATAACCACACAGTGTTACCACTTGATAAAAATTACTAGCATCTGTAATGGCCACATACTTGTATTTCTGTATTTGAATGCACATAACTCCAACTGCCAAAGCAATTTCAGCTGCAAAATATTTTGCTCAATTTATTGCTTCCCAATCTGGGCATTCAGTGTGAGCATACCCAAAGCTGACACTCCGTCTTTGTGAGTGGATGTGTGGGCAAATGTGCATTTGTGTGTGCTCCACTCAGTGTGATTTCTTCAAATTCAAAGTAAAAGATGGAAAAATGCTAAGGCTTTGACATTTTGAGGAAATCACCAGACTTACTTTATTGGCAGGGAAGGTGTGGCTCTGTAGTGATTGTCCCATGGCAGTGGACATGGCATATAGATATTTTCATAGACATATGGATTCACCCTAGAAAGGAATTTTCCTAGACGTGAATGTTCAGGTCAGGAACAGACATGGTCCCAGCATATCATTTTTGTTTTTCTGAGCAGCAGATGATCATAGAATCATAGAATATTTTGGTTTGGAAGGGACCTTTAATGGTTATCGAGTCCAACCCACCTGCAATGAGCAGGGACATCTTCAGCTAGAACGGGATGACAGCATTACAAAGCTGAGCAATGGTCCTTTAGTAGCAACAAATGGAATTTCACCTAGTATAAGTGAGTTGTCTTGGCTATCTCAATAGTTAAAGGAGACAAGAAGTTACCTCCAAAGAATGATTCACCTTACTGCTCTTGGAAGCATATCTGAGAATGCAAAGACTAGTGTTAAGTGGAATTGATCCAGGCCAAGGAGGATAAGCTAAAGCAAATCAAATTAGCACCAAAGAAATTGATGAAATTAAACCAATTACAAGTACTATGGTAAAGATGAAGCTTTTTAATTGTTTGGCTCCTTTCAGCACAGGTTTTCAATATGCATCTACAGATCACACAAAGATCCTGTGGAGCCTAACATCCATCCATAGATCTTTTCTGAAGATCTGAGACTCTTCAAAACACAAATAAAACAGTTAAATACTTCTCTGAATTCCTAACCTGGCCACATATACCATACATTTTTACATTTCATATTTAATTCAACATACAGGACAACACAACCTAAAGTATCTTCACTGTTCTTGGACATCAACTAAGATGAATCATCAACTAATGTTAACATCTTAAATCTCATCTTTGCCAACAATGTAAATATAGATTCAGAGAGGGGTAAAATAATGAAATTTTCCAAGAAAATTCTTCAAACCTACCTTCCCATATCACTTCAACCAAAGAACAGCTGCAAGGTCCAGGAATCTGTCTGAAAACCAGAATGACCATAAACAGAAAGGAAGAGGAATTGAAATGAAAGGGAAGAGGGAGCTGAATAAAGCCAAAGCACAATGGTGGAGTAGCAGGGGTTTTTTTTAGGCTTTTTAATTGCCCTTTTTACCTTCTTGGCTTAACCAGACCAAACTGATAGAAAAGATTTAAGAATTATGAAAATCAAGTATTACTCTATTTGAAAGTTTGAAATTAGTCTCTTCTTGAGGTTTACATATCTCTGTTTAATAAAGAACAAAGTTGCGGCACACAATATCTATCTGGGAAGGGAGAACCTGAATTGCCCTTTTGGGAAATGACATCATTCACTCCACTGATTGTTATGCCAATTCTGTTAGAAAGTAGTAAATCCCTGAGTACTGAGAGACCAGCATAAAACTATTGCATTGAAATAACTCTTACTGCAGAACCTTTTAAATTCAGCTAGTTTATTTATTCTGGATTTAATGCAGAGGTCTTTTTTCACACTAACTTTATGGAAATATTGTGTTTGTGCTAAACAGAAAGCAAAGATTATTGAAATTTTTCTCAACCTTCTCCAGTAGCACAAATAGGCTTTAATAAATTGATATTTATTTTTTTTAAGAGACAACATATTTTGGAATGTGTGAGATGGATTTCATTTTGATTAGCTATTTCTGCAGCAATACAAGTCCATGATCAAGCTGAAATTCTACTCACAAACACATTTAGTTAAAATTGTTTTTAGTTAAAATGTGACCATTCTACATAAAGATAATGCAGTTGCAAAGTTGACAGAATTTGGCTTTCAGGTTCATTTTTATTCAAGACCACAGGTGGGAAAGAAAAAAACAAAACACCACATGGTTCATGAAGAATCTGTAGCACCAACAAAGTCCTTTCACCTTACATATATTCTGTATGAATTGGATTTTGATACAATAGATAATATATCATTATTAATGTATTTTTCAAAGCTATGACTGCATAGCTTTGGATTAAATCTAACAAAAGAATTGTTTTTCTTTACAGCTGAAGAATTTTTATTCACATATAAATACACCTCCTGCAAACTGAATTTTCATATTAAGTTTGTGTTAGTATTCCAACATTAGTATCATAGAGGTGGTATAAGACAATGAGAAAGACACAAAAGCAAAAACTAAAGAAAGAAAGAGTGCCTGGAAAAGAATTTGGAAAGATTTGGCAGTCAAAAAGCATCTTCTTTTCTGATTCCTCCTGTGTCCAGGGAAACAGGACTTTGTGTATATTCCTTGTCCGAAAAAGGATTCCAAAAAGGAAATATTTACCTTTATAAATAGTTTCTTCTTTGACTGTGAAAAAGTTGCAAGATCACAAATATGAACTAACTGATTATATCAGAAAGAATAAAACCAGATATCATAGAATCATAGAATGGTTTGCGTTGGAAGAGACCTTTAAAGGTCATCTAGTCCAGCCTAACCTGCAATGAGCAGGGACATCTTCAACTAGATCAGGTTGCTCAGAGCCCCATCCAACCTGACCTTGAATGTTTTCAGGGATGGGGCATCTACCACCTCTCTGGGAAACCTGTGCCAGTGTTTCACCACCCTCATTGTAAAAAATTTCTTCCTTTTATCTAGTCTAAATATTCCCTCTTTTGTTTAAAACCATTACCCCTTGTTCTATTGCCACAGGCCCTGCTAAAAAGTCTGTCCCCATCTTTTTTATAAGCCCCCTTTAAGTACTGAAAGGCTACAAGAAGGGCTCCCTGGAACCTTCTTTTCTCCAGGCTGAACAACCCCAACTGTCTCAGCCTGTCTTCATCGGAGAGGTATTCCACCCCTCTGACCATTTTTGTGGGACTCCTCTGGACCTGCTCCAACAGGTCTATGTCTTTCCTGACGAGGAATGCAACTTGTGAGATAATCTGGCATGTAAGGATAGAAGAAAAAAGAAGGTTGCCATTAGGTATAAAAAATGGCCAGAAGAAATTAATGCAGGATCAAAAGCAGAACTCGGAGGAAAGGACAGGAATCCAGAGCTGTCACAAATCCTTGCTATACTGCTTTAAGTTTCGCTTGAGATCTAAGTGAGGGAAAAATGTCACTTTCCACCAAATTTAATTAATCCTTACGTACCACACTAAAAAGAAAAGCAATAAGTAATGCAGAAGATGGAACCTAAAAATCTGAGCTCTGTAGAATAACTTTGTCTCAATTAGAGGTAGAGAAAAATTATAAGGGAAAACTTTTTTTAAAAGAGGTCTTGATTACTTCTGTAACTTGTAAAGAAGGGACATATATCATAGAATCATAGAATGGTTTAGGTTGGAAGGGACCTTAAAGATCATCTAGTTCCAACCCCCCTGCCGTAGGCAGGGACACCTTCCACTAGACCAGGTTGCTCAAAGCCCCATCCAACCTGGCCTTGAACACCTCCAAGTGTGGGGCTTCCAGAACTTCCCTGGGCAACCTGTTCCAGCACCTCACCATCCTCATACTGATTTTTTTTTCCCTGATATCTAATCTAAATCTACCCTCTTCCAATTTGAAGCCATTACCCCTCATTCTATCACTACATGCCCTTGTAAAATGTCCCTCTCTAGACTTCTTATAGGCGCCCTTCAGATACTGGAAGTCCCCTATAAGGTCTCCCTGGAGTTTTCTTTTCTCCAGGTTGAAGAACCCCAACTCTCTCAGCCTGTCTTCATAGGAGAGGTGCTCCAGCCCTCTGATCATCTTTGGGGCCCTCCTCTGGACCCTCTCCAACAGGTCCATGTTCTTCATGTGATGAGGACTCCAAAGCTGGACACAATATTCCAGGTAGGGTCTCATGAGAGCAGAGTAGAGGGGCAGAATCATCTTCCTTGACCTGCTGGCCATGCTTCTTTTCATGCAGCCCAGGATACGGTTGGCCTTCTGGACTGCGAGTGCACATTGCCAGCTCATGTTGAGTTTCTCATCCACCAACACCCCCAATCCTCAGGGCTGCTCTCAATCCATTCTCTGCCCATCCTGGATTTGTGTATGGGATTGCTCATATTCCACACAGAGTTTAAAATGTTTTATATTAAATAGTAACACAGACAGAGGAAGGGAGATGATAAGGTCTATGAATGGTGGAATTGTATACCACATCGGCTTGAGTGATGTGTAGTAGACAGCTGAGCGCCAAGACCTAATTTATAAGCACCAGATGAAGAGGTAACACAGAAACACGGTTTTAGAAAAGTTGCTTCCCAGAAGCTGTGGGACCACAGTTGTGGAACATGAGGATAAGGGGGCTGCTACAAAGAAGAACAGAGATGTAGGTACTATCATCAGCTGAGTTTACAGAAACAAACTTTTCTCAGAAGCACATTGAAAAGAGTGAAAAAGGGGAAAAAGAATGCACAAAGAGATTAAGATAGCAATAAAAATGACTTAATTTATTGATGGAAGACTGCAAAACGTAACTGTACCACATTTTGAACTCTTTTTTTCTTTTCCTTCTGTTTGTGGTGGGTCTTAGCTGGTAAGAGCATTATGGATTTCCTCCATAGGTAGAGCTTTTGGTGGGAGATACCATCATGCTATGAGAAAGCTTGTAGAGGCTAATGAGCCTTTAAGTGCTAAACGAAAATAACCATGTAATAAAAGGGATGAACTTTACTGAAATACTTAACCTTGTTCCAAGAGCTGACATTTTCTGTAGAACTGCCCACATTTGTGAAAAACATTGTGTCAGTGTTCTTTTCCTGTCCAGCAATATGGAGCTTACTACAGTTTCAAAGAAATAACTCTTTCTCCCTCCTGGCAGAAATAACTAGTCACTCAGACCAAAAAAATTCTAAAGCTCTACATGTGTTGATATGGAGTTATTTCATATTCCAAACTGACGTATCATCATCTTGTGTAGTAAAGACAAAACCCAAAAATGTTTTTTACTAAAAAAAAAGACTATTAAAGCAATTTCTCACACTAATTATCATCCTTGGCTTTATGGTTTATACCATAAAGTGGTTTTTTGTTTGGTTTTTTTTTTTTTATAAACCATTATTAGGATCAGTTTTTAAGCATGGATATGAGCTCATAAATTTATTCTCATCATTGCCAGAAGTTTCATCTCTAAGTTAAAGCAACTCATTTAGATCTTCAACCTGCATCAATCCAAGTCAATGCAAAAAATTCCTGGATGTTTACATGGTACAAAAGTACCCCTCAGCTTGCTTTCATATCTGAACAAATCCATATCTTTTACAAAATGTCAATACCTCATACTGGAAAGCTGTAGTATAGCATGAATATAAAACAGTTATCTTTTAGGATGTGTTTTGATCTCTCAGTTGTGAAGTTTAATGTTCTGCAATTTCCTGGCTCACTTTGCACATAGCAGCTTAAACCTACAGCTTAAACATTCTGGCCATGATCCAACAGAGCATTTGTGATCTAAGGTGAGCTCTGTATCTAAAAGTGTCAAGGTACGTCTCCTCCTTCAACCCCAGAACTGAGGCTACAGCTTACCATGGGGTAAGTTTTCCCCGCTGGATCCCTCCATCTGAAAAGAAAACCAGATACCGGCTTTGTGGCTCAAGAAGAATAAAACTCCAGTTAAATCAGTAGTTCACATGCATTACATTGTGCTATGCTTCCAACCTGTAATTAGCTTAGACAATAGAAAATTCAAAACACAACAAGCCCAATCAACACAAGCTATTTACAGCAACACCACAAGGAAATTCTGCTGAAGTTGTATCCCATGAACTGACAATGATACTGACTTTCCAATAGAAGCTGCTTTCACTCGTGAATTCTCTTCGCGAGAAGATAAGGATACACCAGGCAAATGATATGATCCATTGTAGATGCTGTGCATATCCTCTTTTCTTTTTGACTTCTCTTTTCCCAGTGAAATAGAGATATTTTTTCCTAATTATATCTTCTTTTCAGACCACTATTAGACAATCTAAAAACTGTTCTAGAAAGGATATTTTTTTGGGGGGAGGAGGCATTTTGTATGCCTCAAGAACTTAAGAATTAAATATTGAATACTAGTCTATTTTTGGCTCAGGTGAGTAATAATTAAAACTTCTCACCAGCAATGGCTACTTAGTAACTCACCTAAAGTATGCTGATACTTACACTACACGTCTTAACATACACAAATTTTTGATCTTTATAATTGACACCAGTGAGGACGCATCCTAATGGTCCCAGAAGAGAAGGCCAAGCCTGAACGCATGCAGAAGCAGAGCTGCTGTCCTGTCATTTCCATTGCCTTACCTCTTCTTTAGCTCCAAGAGACTCTTACTGAAACTAGTCAGCACATCAGCGTGGGAGTGCCCAGTCTCCTGGTCTCTCTCCACCACATGCAATTGAACGAACACTTCTAACTGTGAGTTAACCAAGAGGAGGCACTGGAGAAATTTAAAGGTAAGTGAAAAGGTAATTTTCTTGCAAAGCGAATTAATATAGAATAAAAAATAAAAGAAGAATATGATGAAAAGACAAGACAGTGGAACTGTATAAGAAAAGGGCATTTTTGACATTTGCTATTTTAATAGCAATAACAAAGAGTTACTTACCACAAATGAAATATTTTCAGGAACTTGCTTCTAGTTCAAATCTCTATACTCTGTGAAAATGAAAGCACTGCTGTTTTTCTTAATGAAACTGAATAAAAAAAGAGAGATGGAAACCACAGAAGAAAATATGGAACCACTATAACAAACCCTGCTAAATAGCAGTATTTGAATTAACCGTTTGGGATATACGCTATAAGATGAGCCATTGCTGGCTTGTTTTTTCTATGTTAAAAATCCAAGAAAGGAAAGAAATTCTAAACAACAACAACAACAACAACAAAAGGTGCATGCTAAGGAGGAAATCAGCCTTAGTCCGGAAGCTATTTTACATTAGGTTATATTAGATATAGATGTAGCACTGGGAAGTCTTACTGAGTTTTGATACATGAAGGTTTTGCCTAAAGGAACAAAGTCTAACAAAGTACAAAATGCTTGAGTGGAGGAGGAGATAAGTGGTAACGAGTACAGCAAAAGTTAAGCACAAGGATAATTGTCACTGTTGTAGATCAGACTTAGAAATAGTTTACAGCATGAGTTGGAAACTGGTTCTATTATCTGACTAATATCTTCTGTGACTACACTAAAACCTAACCTCGCTAAGAAAAAAAAAATTAAAAAAGGAGCAAAAAGGTGTAACCAAAAGGGGAGAAATATTTTAAAGGACTGAGAAACAGATTCTATGTAATAACTGTGTTGGTACCCTTATTCAATAATTCAGAATGTGTTGGAAAACCTAGAGTTTGAAAATAAAATATCTGAAATATGTAAGAGGATTAACTACATTTCAGTCCAATTGCTTATTGGCCAGAGAGCCAATAATTATTCGAAAAGGCTTAACTGCTGGACCTGAAGGGTAACAGCCTTGCTTACAAAACGCTTTGAAGGAATTCTATTGTCTTTCATGGGTTTTGGATGAGACCTATGTCAAGACAAGCTATAAGCTACAGTTTTTTGATCTGGAATTGAGAACTTGAAGTATTTGGCTCACACAATGATATCAAGGTTTGGTTTGTTCCTTACTGAGTGAAAAGAGTTAAGCAAAAGGTTTTCATCCAGGCTTTCCTAAAATTTAAGATCCTTCTCCTGTAGTTTGAAACTAGATTTAAAGATAATATTAATCCCTTTGGGTAAGTCAAATAGAGGGTTTAAGGCAGCAGTTTTTATTAAATATGTGTGAGGGGGCAGATCTCTGTGAAAAAAAAATTACTATCTTCTTGTAAACAAGG
The DNA here is from genome assembly GCF_000708025.1 of Charadrius vociferus. Classification (NCBI taxonomy): domain Eukaryota; kingdom Metazoa; phylum Chordata; class Aves; order Charadriiformes; family Charadriidae; genus Charadrius; species Charadrius vociferus. Next base: position 927,390 of record NW_009649460.1, on the reverse strand, counting down.
CAAGGAATGAAAATTTTCAAAACCAACAATCAGGACTCGGGATCTTAAATGCACACTGAGGCACCAGCACTGCAAATTTTGTTTTCAGTATGCAGGCAGACCCACAGATATCAGTGAGGTATTCCCACCCAGATGCTCAGAACCTTCTGAGACTGTGAAGGGCACAATGCACTTTGTATATAAAGTCACCTGTTTAGAAATTTGTAGCAGGATTTAAATTGCATGCTTTTTGACTGAAAAGTCTGTCTCTTGTTCTGCATCTGCTCGCTGTGTGGTTCACCTCTGCCCAGTTTCTGTTGGTGCCTTTAAGTGTTAAAACGTTACTACAGTTATTCTTTGCTTTCCATCCCTTTGTTTTCCTCTCCTGACTTTTTCTCTTCCCATGTAGCTCCCTATGTCTCCTTTGTTTAGAAAATCATGTAGCCACTTAAGTTCAGCAGCGCTTCACGCTTCAGTGAGTTTTTAAAAGAAAAATAATTCCTGAAGTGAATTTCTTACCAAGGCTTTTGTTTTCAACCTTCTTGGTACCTAATGGTGTGATTAAGAATTCTTATTTTTGCTCCTTCTCAGAGCAATTAGTTTATTCTCTGTTCTGTGATCGTTTATTTTCCATCTTGTTGCAGTCCAATTTTGCACTCCAGTGTGTGTTCATATTATGAGATACCCAGAATTCAGATTCTTTGCCTTCTTTCCTGAAAGACTGTGGCCAGTATGGTGCCACACCCTCAGCATCTGGATCAATGCCTTACGCAGTCACAAGTCAAGCTTTGATTTGTAATATATTTGTCTGAGAATATATCTCCATATCTTGTTTGAACTCATCATTGTATCTGAACACTGGGGTCAGCTACAAAGATATTATTTTTCAATAATTTCCCAATCTTTTCTGTGCTCAGGATGGCTCAGTTTCTTACATTTTGGAAGGTATTACCTCCCTTTTATTGTTTGTTTAAAACTCATTATTTGCACTTATCATCAATGAACCGTATTTGCCATCTATTAGTCCAGGCACTTAAATGTTCTCGGTCCTCCTATGCTGGACTGCAGTATTTCTCATTATTTACTCATCTTCTCAATTCAATATAATCTGCAAATATTGAAGGGTGAAAACATGGTAAGTGCTGTCTAGCTTTGTTTATGTTTTTAAACAGAAACAGGATGGGTTGTCAGTATAGCTGTCTAAGGATATAATAAAAGAGTAATAGAAGTATTGGTAATGGCCTGCTTCTGGCCTCACATGTACTTAAGCTGTACATAATGTGTGTTTTGGGGCAGAATGGGGTGCAGTCTTAATATCAGAATCAATGCCCAGAAGCATTAAGTGGATTCTACGTGATTTAGAAGCATATTTTAGCAGCCTATAGAGTTCCTATGATAATACAGGTACAGATAACATCACAGTGATTTATGAGTTTCATGTAACAAACACATGACATTCCCAGGCGACAGGGAACACAAAGCCAGATTCTCATCTGGTGCCACTTAATAGGGCTCCCACAAAGTCAAGTGAACACATTTTGGGGAATACAGAACAGTAGCATTTTCAGCTTTGGTGGTGGACTTGGCTTTCATTACCAAATATCAAATTCTGCAGGGTACGTATAGTTTTTTTGCAAGCTGATATAGTCTGTCTGAATGAGAGGTGTTGCATAACCAGGAAAGCAAACTACATAGTTGTGAGCCTCTAAATATATAACAATCCCAACGTCAGACTCCTTAATTTCCATATAACACAAAGCGCAGTGTACAATAATGCCAGCAGAAACTATCTAACAGTCAGTCAAAGACACTTTGTGTAATATGTTCTCAAGTCCACACAGCATTGCATAATTAAATACAAATTTAATTTCCCGGTCAGCAGCATATATTGTAGGATACTTAGGCATCATTGATACTTAAAAAATGTGGTATAAAGGTTATTTGACCCACTCAAAAGTATACAACATGCCATAATAAAACTCTCTCTCAGGGATAACAATATATCTTGGTAATACTAGAGGTACTGCTGAAAAATAAGATAAAATGCAGAACACTGCAAAACTGTAAAGAAGACTTTGCAAACCTTCTTACCACAGAATTAACATATTTAGTTAACACTTCCAGTGGATTCACAGAAAGAAAATAGAAATAGTTTAATCTTCCATCTTTTTGTGAAAATAACTGGGAAAGTGGTTACTTTTTTATTTTTATAATTCAGCTGTGATTTACCGATTATGTTTCATTCAGGTTTATCTGTTAGGTCATGAATAGACCATTATAAGAGCAAAGCATTAGAGCTGGTCAAGATACACAGCTACAGAGAGGCATCTCCTTCATATAACTGTGTTTCACAGGCTACAAAATTAGCCTTTGTGGGTTTAATTCAGAGTATGATGAGTTAAACAGCTTCCACTGTTTCAAAAGTCTTTGACTCAAACCTCAATTCAGACACCAAATTTGTATTGACAAATGGTGAGAAGTCCATTTTACACAGGATTTTGAAATTTAGAAATCCATTTTCTTTTTCCTAGAATAAATTCAGGAGATATCTAATTCTCTGAAAGAAAAATGAAAATAATAATGATAATTTCAGGTTATCTCACAGTTCTGTTTCAGTTTTTGAAAATTTCATATTGTAACACATTTCATATAATACAGACTGGAAAACCTTCAAATTGCAAAGCTTTTTCAAAAGGAAAGCATGCATTTCAGCTTAAACATAAGTCCTTTTTCTTTAGAGTATTGTTCCAATGGTCAGCTCTGAAAAGCAATAATAAGTATTAGCAGTGTGTGATTTTAGAAAAGATGATGCTCTTATAGCTTTATAGAATTATCACTCAGACTGTGTAGCGCTATGATTCAAGAAAGTAAATTCCATTGCTTTTCCTGTTGTCATCCAACTCATGTATCTTAAAAGAAATAAAAAAAAAAAGTATGTGCATTGTCAGAAACAAAGTGTCTGACATTAAAAGTAAAAATTCTTTGATACTAAAAGTAAAACTTCTTTCATTACAGGGACTAGGTCAGTTTCTGGAGCAGTGTCTGGAAGAAGCACAGCTGAGAATAGCTTTCTCCATCCATTTCTATCTTGCCTTAAGGTCAACAGCCATCTGGTCTGACTCACGCTGCCTCTCTCTTTCTGATTTGAGATGGAGCCACTTGGCCCCTTGTGCTCCTGAACAAAGCCAGTTGCTGAATTATGGAAAATTTGGATGATGTTCCTAATCACCATTTTAGTATTTCAGTTACCAGACAAAAATGATCCTGCCGTGTTTAATGTCATAAAGTTATCCACAAGTTCATGAAAGGATCACAGCAAATGAAGGCAGGAATATGGTTTGCACTAGCTCCACTTTTAGAATGAGACGGTTCTGTAAAATGCCAAGCCTGAGTATTTAATATAATTAATGTTCTTACACCTTAATATAACCTGCTGATAGATGCACATTCTTGAAGCCTGTGTGTCTTCTCTTCTTCCTTTTTACAGTATAAATAAATACATGTATATATAATATGTATTTTGACCTCATTTCTTTCCATGAAGATGCAAAACGTGTGCAACATATTCTACATTACATGGAGCAAAGCTTTATCTATGCTAATCATTTTACTCTGTTGGCAGAACAAAAGCTGAGACCTCTGAAGACATCTTCTAGGAGGAAAAGGCATGCGGCATTCATAGTATCACAATGATGAAGCTAAGTATGCACTGTATACCCTACAATGTGTATAAATGTATTTTCCTGAAGATGTTTTGCAGCTTATTAAATGCAGCCTTACACAGGGATGTGGAATGCTCTCCATAGGAAGTAAATATTTGCTATGGAGAACATTGTACGTCACTGTGTAGGGCTGTCTTCAAGGACTGATTGTTTTGTTCATCTCATAGCTTTATTCCCTGACTTTCTCTGTGGCTTTCATCAAGGTATTTTCTTTTTAATTACCTTTCCAGAAAAGAGCTCCTGAGGGATGAAAGTGAAAAATGTTTCTGAGGTTTGTTTTGGCGCCATATTAGGAGGACGTATGGTTTGTTTACTCAGTTAGGTCTTTTTTCTTTACAGGAATATTTCTTCCTGATAATTTTTGCTGACTTGTTGCTTTATCTTCCCCTTGCCTTGTTACTTTCCAACTTATATGTGATAGGTGGCTAAGAAAGAAGAGAGGATGTAGAACCGGTAACAGCCTCAGATTTAGGAAAGTAAGGTCCAGGTCCTGTGACAGACTTCTATGTGACTTTGAACAACTGACTTTGCCTTTTTTCATGTAGTTAAAAGAGTATAATGCCATGATGTACAGCATTGGCTGAAGGAGCCAGTTGGAGTACTGGAAGCATCAGAGGTGAGCCACCTGGATGTGTTATAGGACCAGGTTAATCTACCCAGCTGAATCAAGGTACTAATGCAACTAAACTGCTTCAGACACGCTGAGTAACCTGAATAGGTCACAACACTGTCCTCAGCTGTGTCTCAGGTTAGCAAACTGATAAATCGAGCACTCCTTGAGAAGTTGGAGAAAAATTGTGAAATACTTAAACACTATAATCACAGAGCTGTTATAAATACTTAAAATACTTTTGTAAATTTGATTAATTTCTCTTTGACAGAGCTAGAAGTGAGCTACAGGTAAGCATTGAAACCACACACTGAGGATTGTTCCATCTGAAAAGTTGGAGTCAAGTCCACAGCTACTTTAAATGCTTTGTTTTGTTGAGATTTATTGGTATAGGATTAACCATTGTTGAAGGATGAACAGAGCTGTGAGATTTGATATTCTGATATACTTTCACATACATAGAAACCCAGTAAATGTATCACTTCAGCTGCATATTCTTTAGTCTTTGGCATGCCTTGAGGACATTACCCTACAGTTACGCACTTCTAGAACAAGTGAAAATGTATGAAAACCAAACTTTTTTGTTTCTTTAGTGAACAGAAAATCTACCAGGATTTTTTCAAATTATTGAACCTAATGAAGTCAAGAGGAATTAAACCAATTGCACAGAAACTGGCTCTGTTTATATGAGTCAGGATTCAGTGGATGAAAACGTAACCAATCCTGTCTAAGGGGATAGTATGCAAATTTACATTCCCAGCTAAACATGATAAATGAACATTTTTGTTTCTTTCTTAAGTGTTTAGAAAGCCAGATGATTTTTCTAAAACTGTCACTGGTAAATTGTAAGACACAAATCAGAAAAAGTTTTACTGGTTCTGACAGTGTCTGAGATTTACAGTCAGTAAATGAAAAACACTCATTTTTAGAATCATTGTTATTTTCATAACAAATTATTTTCATGAAGCTAGATGAAAGAAAATTGAAAATATGCAGCCTATTCTGCAGGTTTATGAGATATCCAAAATGCTGTATTTTGTTTTTTCTTGACTTTTTTTCCTCATGTCAGTAGGGACAATTTCTCTCACATGCTTAATCTCAATCTTCTAAACAGAAGGCAGATAATTTATCTAAAAGGCTAAAAAGTCTTTGATTAATAACCATGGGAATTGCAGGTATTAAAATCACCCCCAAGTGACCCCATATTGTTCCATGAATCCATTAGAAACTTATTCTGAATTACAAAGAAAAATTAATTAAAAAGTATAAGGACTAGAGAGCTCAAATAAAGTATGCTCCCCTGAGTTCATATGAAGATCTATATGCATGCAAAATGTCATAAAATCAGATTTAATTTACAGTATAATTTTCTTCTTCGACAACAGGAGGAATACAAGAATAGCAATTTTTGTATTTTTTATTACTATCGAGTTCTCCATAACAAGCCTACCTATTACGATGACTCTTGCATTAATGTCAGAGAAAGAGGGATTAGAGAGAAGAGACAAATGCCATTTTGGTAGTTGGAATTGTAGTAATGGGTGAATCCCATCTGGTTTGGTTCAATAGGACAGTAAACTGTAATGCTCGTCTTGGTTTGCAAGGATGAGCAAAACTTTGAATGAGTTGTAAGGAGCTTTACACAGCATTTTTGCAAGTTTTGTTTATGGCTGTCTTGCCCTAATTTTAGAAATATTTTGCTTCTATTTGTTCTTCTCAGTTTATTCACTTTTCTTAGTAGGCCATGACCACGTTGTCAAATGTTTTTAGATGCTTGGGAAATTAGCTAGGCGCCACAAATGGGCCTGTAGTCCCTATCTGCTGTGCCTCATGCTTCAACATTAGCCAAGTACGGTTCTCAGCCCTATTCGTTTTCAAGAGTGTGGGACTGAGACAGCTATGAGGGCTGCTATGGACTTTATACTCTTGTTTACTTTGGGCCTTGTAAAAAAAAAGGCAGACTAAGGGTCATGTCTGTCTTGTGAACGTCTTTGAAAATCCTGGACAGATATGCATCAGCCAAATCACTTTGGTTTCTGAGTTGCTGTGATGGTCTCACTAAGGAGAGAGCTTGTTTATCCCACCCTGCTGAGGCATTTCCAAGCGTCAGTCTTTCAGTGCTGCCCTGCACAAATGGTGGCAACAGGATTCTCGATTGTTAAGGCCAAAGAGTCTTAATGTCTAAATATGGTTAAAGTTACCCACGTCCTAAAGAATGCTGGAGAATTATGAACTTGAATACTATGAGCAATAAATATGTCTGTTACTTGCAGACTTGTCAGAAATGCAAATATTAATCAGCTGGAAGAACACTGCTGCAATATAGCTGATGTAGTGTAAAATGTGTCACACAATCACAGAAGAGTTGAGCTTGGAAGGGACCTCTGGAAATTGCCTAGTGCACCCCCTCTTCACAAGCAGGGTCAGCTATAGCAGGTTGCTCAGTTAGGGTGTGCAGTTAGGGTTTGGGTGTCTACAATGACGAAGACTCCACAGCCCCTCTGGGCAACCTGTGCCAGTGTTTGACCATCCCCATAGTAAAAAAGTTTTTTCATATGTTTAAGTGGAATTTTCTGTATTTTAATTTGTGCTCATTGCCTCTTGTCCTGCCACTGGGCACTCCTGAGAAGAGTCTTTCACACTCTTCTTCATTCCCTCCCATACATGCTGATAACATCCCCCTGAGCCTTCTCCAGGCTGAACAGTCCCAGTTCTCTCAGGCTCTCCTTGTACGACAGATGCTGCAGTCCCTTATTCATCTTTGTGGCCCTTTACGAGAGTCTCTGCAGTGTGTTATGTCTCTCTTTTACTGGGGAGCCCAGACCTGGACCCAGCACTCCAGGTGTGGCCTCACTAGCGCTGAGCAGAGGAGCAGGATCACCTCCCTCAACCTGCTGGCAATGCTCTGCCTCATGCAGCCCAGGATTCCATTTGCTTTCTTTGCAGCATGGACACATTCCTGGCTTGCATTCAATTTGGTGTCCACCAACGTGGTGCCCCCGAGTTCTTTTCTGCATAGCTTCTTTCCAGCTGGTCAACCCCCAGCCTGTGCTGGTGCCTGGAGTTGTTCCTCCCCAGCTGCAGGACTTTGCACTTCCCAGTGTTGAACTGCATGATGTTCCTGTTGGCCCATTTCTTCAGCCTGGAGAGGTCCCTTTGGATGGCAGCACAACCCTCTGGCACTCCTCCCAGTTTTGTGTTATCTGCAAACTTGCTGAGGCACTCAGAGTGGCACTCTGTGCCACCGACCAGGTCATTAATGAAGGTCTTATAGTGTTGGACCCAATACCAGTCTCTGGAGTACATCGCTAGCACTGCCGATCACAACCATTTGAGCCTCAATATGCAAATATTTGTGTCTTGTACTTTTGCTGAAGGAGTTAACTCCTGAAGCTAGGACCAAGCAAGTTTGCTTAGGTTAAGAATTACTGGATGAATTCAACAATTCTTCGCTTGCAAAGCTTAAAAATTATAAACATATATAGTAACAGCCTGTATTATTTTTTTGTCAATGCTGTCATTTATGTTCTGAGAAAAGTGGTACTTTGGAAGCATGCTAATTCAGAAAATATAGGCATACAAAATTTGTCAAAACAGGTGCTATTTATATAAGCAAGAATTGTGATTTCATTCTTTTTTTTCCTTTTTTACTAGCCTAGTCTGAACCCCGATCAAGTTCATTTTCATTCCTTCTGCTGTTTATTATAATTCCTATCTGGTTCCATTGGAACCATGGTTACAAGGCATGATTCTCTCATCCTTATACTGAAAATTAGTTTGCAGATGCAGCACCACTGAAACTAAACAAAATTGCTTGTGGCATAAGTTGTTAGTCAGGAGAAGCCAGAGTGGCAGAATCTGGATCATTCTTAATAATTTAGGGTTGGATTGCACCATAAGGATGCAGGCCATGAGTCAGAGACACATTGTACTGTCCCAGAAAAGGAAGGCATGTGCACCTTAATGAACTTGCTACTTACCGCTGAGGTCAGCGGTTCTTTGTGGATGTCATTCCAGCAACATACTGCTGGCTGGCTCTAGTAGACTGAAAAATGCTGAGGACTGATCATTAATTTTACCCAGACCACAAGCATTTGAACGTTCTCCACTTTTTTTAATCTTTTTTTTTTCTTTTTTATTTCAGGAGGAAAAGCAGTAGTTGAAAAAAACCCTTTAATTTGTAGCCATGTGCTGGGATCCCTCAGAATATGCCACCCTGCGATGTAAGAAAGCTTCTGACTCGCTGCTGTGAGAAACATTGGCAATGTCTTATGTCCTGAACTCCACCACTTCATGCAAATACACGGATGAAAAAGCTAGTTGTATGTGAGTTATCTAGCTAGTGACATACTAGAATGTCATGTATCCTGAAGCCCATCAAGTTACACAGTCAACATATCTGACCTCTAGGAGGACATAGGATGTGTCACCTGCATTCTCCTCACCATCCCTTGCAGAATTTTTTCTAACCAGTCCTCATCAGTTCCAACAAAGGAAATGCTTTCTTTGATTTCCTCAGTGTCGACCCATGGTGTTTGACTGTGGCGGCAATCCAGAATGGCACCATTTCCCCAAAAGCTGGATATGTGACACCATCCACACCAGCATCTATGGTCTGCTCCAAAATCAACTGACTCTTTTTGTATTATTTAGAATAGGCCAATAAGGAGCAGAGAATGAATGAGAACAACATACAAATAAGACGTTTCCTCTTCTTTCACCTTTGCACCGAGGGGTAAATAAATAACTGCATCCTCAAAAAGCTGTAGCTGTTAGGACTGAGCAGCTCTCAGTGTGGTGACAAGGAGGCAAACAAAACTCCATGCTTGCCCTTCCCTCTCCTCACCCTGTCTTTTTTTTCTCCTGTCTGTATTTGTCTGCAGAAAGCAAATCCAGCTCAGCTTTCAGACAGACAATCAGGTGCATAAAATCTTTGGACATCTCAAAGAGACACCTTTGAATTGGGAAATGGTTCAAGGGCAGCTCCTTCTCTTAAAAACTGCCAGCTCCAGAAAGCTGGGCAAGGGCAAGAGCAAGAGCAAGGGCAAGGGCAAGAGCAAGGAAAAGGAAAAGGAAAAGGAAAAGGAAAAGGAAAAGGAAAAGGAAAAGGAAAAGGAAAAGGAAAAGGAAAAGGAAAAGGAAAAGGAAAAAAAGGAAAAGGAAAAGGAAAAAAGGAAAAGGAAAAGGAAAAGGAAAAGGAAAAGGAAAAGGAAAAGGAAAAGGAAAAGGAAAAGGAAAAGGAAAAGGGAAAAGGGAAAAGGAAAAGGAATTCTACATTTTAAGGGTTAAGCATCAAACTGACAAAAACAAATGTTTACTCAAGACAGAAAAGATAGCAGCTGCCTGGAGCATTTTGCTCGGGTTTTCTAAGTGCTAAAAATAATGCCGTGTGTTTGAATTTAACATCAAGTTAACTACAAAGAACAAAAATGCAATTGTTCCAGCTGCTTTGCACATGCTCCCTCCTTACTTCCACTGGCACAATATCCCTCTTCAGATTAATTTTTAGCTACTTGCAGACTTGGCTCTTGGGTAGAATCTGCTTCTCCTCCTCCCAGTCGTGTTACTTATGAAACTTTGGAGCTGTGCGTCTCTGCAGCACCACAGCCCGTTGCCTGCCCCCAGAAGAGGCTGTGAGGACCGGCAGCATTCTGAGCCATCTGGTAAAGTAAATTCCAATAGAGTAAAGCCCGAGGCTTCACTGCACAGTGTAAAAAGCTTTCCCCAACTCAAAATACAGACCCAGCTTCCACAGAAAGTCCATTCCTCTGCAGTCAATTATTATTGTATAACAATCAGTTGAGTGTTTCTCCTGTATATCAAACTCAGCTTTTAGAGATCCTTGTTCAGATGACTCTGAACAATAGTAATTTACTGGATGTGCCTTGGCAGCCTCCCTCTAAATCAGCGCAAAGAAACAGTCTCTCTCTTTTCTCGGTATGGGCACCACTGTGCTTCGGTACCACATAGTCATTTTCCCTACTTATTTTATATTGCTTTTGAATGAGCCCATGAATCCAGAACCCTTATTTCTTTCTGCAACATCAGCATTTTAATATATTGCACTGACAGTAATATGTTTGCTTTCATTCCCAGAGCCTGACTGTGAAAACCCCGGCTGTAGGGATGAGGCCAGTCACCTTGAGAAGTTCCCCTGAGGTCTGGCAAGGAGAGGCTGCACAACCTGCGCTGTACTACAGTGGCTGAAGATTTTGGCTGTCATCCTCTGTGGGGAAACAGAGGCACAGAAATGCCAAATGGCACACCTTGATTGTATTATTTGCTGCAAGCTGAAAGTAGGACAGGTACGGACTCCTTTTAAAATGGGTTCAATTTACCACTGATCTGTTTGAATCCTCAATAGTTTTAATCCTCAGCATCTCATAAATCCTTTGTGTAGGATTCCACCTTAGAAGACAAATACATTTTATCTGAAGGCAAATGAATCCAGGCTGGTGCCTAGCACCTCTTTAGAAGCAGTAATAGCTTTCAGTTCTGTATCAACTAGAAACCACCTGCAAACTTTCAACAGCAGGGTAACTGAGATATTCAATACTCAGGTATCAAACAGGATGAATTTACCCTACAATGGGAGCTGCAGACTTTGAATCTCCACTTCCTTTGGAAATGTCCTAGCCCTGGCCTACACTCCAAAGGACAGGCATCATTATGCCCCAGAAAACTTGTGTTTTAGAAAGATCTGTTCTGCCTAGGTTGATGTCTGGCCTCAGAAGACAACCAAAAGGTCTGCATCCCAACTGAATGGAAATGATTTAATTTTGAATGGGAGGCAGGAGTTTCAGATATACCCCTGTGTCTGCTGTTGTCTGTTTGTTGGTGGTAGGTGTCTTCTTGGTGAAATGTTGGAGGGTTTTATGGATGAAGGTGAAGGTGAAGATGCAGCTGACTGTGCCAAGGCAGGCCACAGGGAGACCATCTCCCAGGTCTTATCTTTTCATGATCCCTTGTTGAGGCCTGGGGTTTATTCTTCTAGTGCTTCAAGTGGAAGGCATCTAAGTAGTCTCTCTGGGTTTTCCTAAATTGTATTAAACTTAAAAAAGCACACAAATGCCCTTATAAACAAAGTAGCCAGCCAGAATTACTGTGTGTTTTAAAAACAAACATACAACTGTAGCTTGATGCTGTTATGGAAATGGGAAAGAATTATCTTTTTTCTCTGTTTTCACTTGTCCCTATGCTCCACTGATTTCAATAATACAGTGGAAAGAAAAAAATGGCTTTACATTTGTCTGGTACATCCTGTTGGCTGTCTGCGACTTATGCATATCCAGGCAGCAATACAAATTACCATGAGCAGGTCAAAATTCAGTATTGCCCCCAGATTTGTCATGATGCAGGTTTTACAACTGTTTGATTCTCCCAGACAAGTAGCAAATGTGTTGGTAAACTGTGTATCATGTTTGTACACAAGAAATGGCCAGGCATAAAAGAAAGGGGGAAATTAATTACTTATAAAATAGACTGTGAGTTGCTGCTGTGGAATTTTCCAATGCAGCATGAAAATCCTATTTGGATATTTATAGGAGCTGAAATAACACAACTTGGAGAATTTTCCACTGGGCAAAACAATCATTAGCCTTGTTTCCTCTTTTTCGTGTACTTAACTTCCAGCAATCTTTTTCCTGTTCTTCAAAGGAGGTCTTTTAACTAGGAGTGTGTGAGCACAAAGGCTTGCATAACAAGGAGGTAGATTTTTAAGGTTTAGGGTTGTTTTTTTGTTGTTTGTTTGGTTTTTTTAAATATTCTTATTGCTTTGCTGACTTAGAAACTAATTCAAGGGACTAACAAAACTGAATAGCCTTGTGCAATGAACCAGACTTGCACAAACTCATTTCACACAAGAAAGAGTTGAAAATTATACAGTACAATGTGTAGATCCCCTAGATCTTTGTTTAAATTTACTCTATGTAGACTACAGACTTTGACTTCCTAGATTTGAACTCATGCTAGATGATTGGACATAGCAAATTGCTTTGTTTTGTGTTAGTCCAAAGACAATTTTCAAAGCTGTCAGAGGTTAATGACAAACAATTTTTTACTCAGGCAAGGGGTTCTGAAAGGTAAAAAACAACCAGTGGAAAAAAAATAGGTGATTAGCAATTGAGCTTGTAATGTTTCATGTCATGTTGGCATTGTAATAAATTACAACAAAGTAAACAGCTGGTTTTTTATTATTATTTCTGGAGAAAATTGTATACAATAAAGGGTAGCAAAACCAGATTTTAGGAAAAATAAATATTTGACCATAAGTTTTAAGCTGTTATTGACTGACTTTTTCTACCTGGTATATTTTTACTTACTTACATGTGAATTCTGCTGATACTACTTTTTCTTTCCCTGCTTTAGAGAGGTAGTTTTATAAATGAATAAGCAATTCAAAAGAATTCTTATTTTCCTCCCATGCAGCTAAATGTTCTCGGGTATAGGCCAGAACTGCAGCATTCCCAGGCATCAGAGGTCAGACTTTACCTCAGCAATGCCAGCCACAAAGCATAGCAAAAGAGGTGTTTTTACAAGTTTTTTTTTGTTTGTTTTGTTTTGTTTTTTTTTTCAAAAGGATGACTGCTGTGAAATGCTCAGCATCACTTTTCTTGGAAACAAAAATGAAATTCAGGAAGTTGGTCCAGGAAAACAGTGCTCTCCTGCCTTGGGTCTGTGTCTCCTGGCATTTATGTAGCTGGGCGTGAATGTGATATCTGCATTGTAACAGTGATGGCCATAGCATAAAAGCCAAAATTCTCCTGCAGTGCCTTCTCGTGGGATTTTAAGGGACACTGGATCTGGCCTCTATATTCAAGTCCAATCTGATGTGGACTCCTCCGAGTGAAGGACTGTTTAATTAGTCAGATGATATATTGGCATAGATGTTTTCAATGTGTAGGGAGACAGGATAGCACGTCCCCTCATCAGTCTCACTGCACATTGGTGGAGCACGTGCCTATCCATCCTTGCTGCTCCCACCCATGCCTTTGAACTTGCACCATTAATACTTGTCCTCGGTTCCAGCTGAGCTTCCTTGAAACCTATTGCTTAGAGCAAATGTTGCACCTTGAGATACAAATCCAAAATCAGCCTCAGTTCTTTGCTCTCTCAAATCATCTATGTATTGGTGTATTTCTAAAACCACACACGTGAGAGTGAATTCTACAAATTACACTGTGATATTTTTGAAGGCTGCTGAAGGATTTTACAAAAATATTTGGGGATTTATGCCTCATGAACTATGTAATCTCAAATTAAATAGATACTGTATTAAGGCATCAAAGCAACAGCTTTAATCTGTTTTCCCTGTTTCAATAGTTTAAGAGCTGAGCCTTATCAGAAACAGCTGCTGCTAATGACAGCCTAACGTTCACTATATTATTTTTTCCTCCTGTATTTATCTCCCATAACCTATTTAACCTATTTGTAAAGAGTGACAGTTTTGCTGGTGCCTGACAGAGAGGGAGTGCAAATTCACTTGTTTTGTACAGTCAGCTTACATATTTAGAAGTCTGTATTGTGGAACTGGTACCTGATGGTACTGCAGAAAACAGTAACTGATGTTTACCTGCAGCATGAATCAGATAGAACTTTAAACATTGCTCCTGTAAGTACATTCCAGTGATTAAGTATATATATGTCTATGTGTTAATTTGTAGGTCTTTTTAGCCAGGTTTGGGACAAGTGGTATTGAAATGCATATGGTTGCAGCTGTCTGTAAAAGCGATCTTCACACCAATATGATTTTCCTTTGCTGAAAGAGCTGGCAAGTAGGGAACTTTGCCCTACAGCCCTCATTTGCAAAACGGTAGGGAAGGTCCAACTCCTTGCTTTATAACTTCTCCCAGTACATAGTGGGTCAGAATTGAAACATTTACAGCACAGCTCCTGGAACACCTGCCTTTCTGCCTGTTTATTTGGGTAAGGCTGTATGGGGCACCACGCAGAGCTGCAGCAGTGCAGAATACCTTACAGGTTTGGTGCTTTATTACTAATGTCTGAAACATATGAACTAGGACAGCATATGAGGGTATGTGAAATGAAAATAAGTTTATGGAAGAACAAAGGGACTTCACCCTTATTTGTACATGATTTGAGGCTTATGCTGATGTATTTCAAACCCTAGCATCATTTTAAAAATATAAATGTCGAGACTGCATGATTAGAGAAACAGATCCTGTTATCTTGTCTGCAATATTTCTTGTGTATAGCTTGACTCTAATGAGGGTGAACTTTTGTTCATTTTGTTTTGATTCTGTTTTGATGATGCTGTATAGTACCCCAAGCACCTCAGCCATTCCAATGGGGCTTTATAAATAAGTTATTAATTATTATTTACGTATATTGAAAAGGGGAACAACTTCAGAAGCAAAAATAATCTTCCCACTTAGAATTGCTTTCCTAGAAGTCCGATTAGTAACATGTTCCATGAATTTTTAACTGCTTTTAAGATGATTTAACAGCAGAAATCGAGCAGAGAAGCCATCATCACAGGATCTGTCTCCTCTCTAAAGACTCTAGTAGCAAGCCCTCTGCAAGATGGTCTGTGGGCCAAAGTTTCAGAACCAAAGCACTAATCAATCAAGAGAAGTATAACAGCCCCATCAATCATTTTGGGGAGCTCATTCTTTCATTCACAGAACTCTGACACTGTTTTCTCTTTAAAAAGAATAGACCTTTTAGGAAGTACTTTAAAAAGTAATTGTTGGTTCTCTGTAGAACAAACTTTTATATATCTTAAAGGTTTCCTGTAGAAGAAAACACTTTTTTATCAAACCCAGACCAGAAATGAATGAGTGGAAATTCTTCTGGATAGCATGCAGCCTTACCGCGGTATGACAGCAAAATAAGGTGCTAATTAGCTCAAGGCACCTATTTTGGAAAGCTCCTGTACAAATCACTGCCCGGCTACCTAATAAATGAAAGAAAAACTTTAAGAAAAAAATTGTCTTATCCATTATGAGCTTTCCCACCAGAGGCTGGCCTCTCACAGTTTTAAACCATGTGGAAAATAAAAGATTAGAAAAGGAAGGAATAAAGGACAGAAAAAAGGATAAAGAAATAATAAAGAATTTTTCAAAAAACAGAAAGTAGTAAAAGTAGCCATATAAGAATAAATGCAAGTAATTTTTTTCGGAGGCAACCAAAGTGTTTTTAAGAGTGCTTTCAATGGCTTCTTTCTGCTTGGCCTTCAGTTTGGTCCTGTATATTTCCCAAGATAACTAGCAAGCACTTATTCCTCTACCAGCAAAGGAAGAGGAATAAACTGATTTGACCTGATAACATGGTGAGTATGGCCGAGCATCCTGTGGGAGCGAGCAGTTATAGGTTCATACCCACGCTGCTGTTGCTTCGACTTCTTGTGTGTGTACCTG